>NC_045429.1:243812996-244155496 GCF_902635505.1 Sarcophilus harrisii
TTAGAATCAGTTCATGTAAGTCTCTCCAAGCCTTTCTGTATTCATCCTGCTGTACACCCAGTCTTATTAAAACACTAGAGAGCATTGGGATGAATCAAGGTTTCCTTAAAATAAGAAGCTGTATCTATCTAAAACCTACAGCAAGCATTATTTGTAATGAAGAGAAGCTGGACACATTCCCAATGAGAACATTAATGAAACAAGCATGCCCATTATCACCATTATTATATAACATTCTACTAGAAATGTTGGCTTTAGCAATAAGAAAAGAAAAAAGAAGTTAAAGAAATTAAAATAGCCAATAAGGAAATAAATCTATTATTCTTTGCAGATGATATGATGATATAGTTAGATAATCGTAGTAATGGAAACAATTCATAGCTTTATCAAATTTGCAGGATAAAAATACCTCACAGAAATCAACAGTATTTTTACATATTACTGATGAATTCCAGCAGCAATAAATAGAAAGAGAAATTCCATTTAAAGTTACTGTAAACTACATCGTTGTTGGAGTTGTGAACAAAACCAGCAATTATGGAGAACAATTTGGAACTATGTTCAAAAAGTTATCAAAGTGTCCATACCCTTTGACCCAGCAGTGTTACTATTGGGCCTGTAGCCCAAAGAGATCTTAAAGGAAGGAAAGGGACAAATATGTGCAAAAATGTTTGTGGCAGCCCTTTTTATAGTGGGAAGAAACCAGTAATTGAGTAGATGCCCATAAATTGGAGAATGGCTAAATAAGTTATGGTATAGGAATATAATGCAATATTATTGTTCTATAAGAAATGATCAGGAGGATGATTTTAGAGAGGCCCAGGGAGATATACATGAAGTGATGCTACGGGAAATCAGGAACACCAAGAGATCATTATACACAGCAATATCAATATTATATGATGATCAATTCTGATGAATATGACTCTTTCCAATAATGAGATGTTTACACTACTTCCAATGACCTTGTGATGAAGAGAGCCATTTACACCCAGAAAGAGGACTGTAGGAACTGAATGTGGATCAAAATATAAAAATTCTCATTCTTTTTGTTGTTGCTCGCTTGCATTTTGTTTTCTTATTCATTTACTTTCTTTTTTCATCTGATTTTTCCTGAGTATTTATACAATAAATATATTTGTACATATATGATTTAACATATAATTAACATGTTTAACATATATTGAGTTGTTTGCCATCTAGAGAAGGGGGTGGGGGAAAGAGGGGAAAATCTGAAACACAAGGCTATGCAAGGGTCAATGTTGTCAAATTACCCATTCACATGTTTTGAAAATAAAAAGCTTTATAAAAAAATAAATTAAATTACTGTAAACAAAATAAAATACTTTGTGGTCTACTTGCCAAGACAAATCAAAGTATTATATGAACACTATAAATCACTTCTCATAAAAATAAAATCAGATCTGCACAATTGAAAAAAATACTTCAGGATATAGGTCAAGAATATAAAGGGAATTAATGAAAAAAATGCACAGGATGGTGGCTTAGCAGTACCAAAATCTAAAGCTATATTATAAAGCAGAATAATGAAAAACATTTAGTACTAGGACATAGAGTGATGGATTAGTTAAATACATTAGATACGCAAGACGCCATAATCAAAGTCTATAGAAATTTTGTATTTGATAAACCCCCAAATCAACTTCTGGAATAAGAACTCACTATTTGACAAAAATTGCAGGGGAAAATGGAAAATAATATATCAAAAACATCTCACATCCCATACCAAAATAAAGTCAAAATTGGTACATAAAGGAGCATACTTTAAACAAATTAGGAGAACAAGTGATAATTTACCTATCAAATCTTTGGAGAAGGAAGAAATTCACAACCAAAAAAGAACTGGATAACATTATGAAAGATGGGCAACTTTTGATTACATTAAATTAAAAAGGTTTTTTTTTTTTTTTTTTTTTTTTTTTTACAAACAAAACCATCAGAAACTAGATTAAAGGGAAAGTACAAATATGGGTAAAATTCTTTACATCCTGTATTTCTATTAAAGGTCTCATTTACAAAATATATAAAGAACAGTGTCAAATTTATAAGAATTCAGGTCTTTCTCCAATGGATAAATGATCAAAGGATATGAACAGGCAATTTTCAGATGATAAAATAAAAGCTATATATATAGATAGAGATATACTTGTATATCTCTATCTATATATATATACACAAAAAATGCTATAAATCACTCTAGATTAGAGATATGCAAATTAAAATAATTCTGAGGTACCACCTCACACACCTCAGATTGACTAAGATGATAGGGAAAGATAATGATAAATGCTGGCAAACTGGGATACTACTGATTTGTTGGTGTAGTTTTGAAATCATCCAGCCATTTGGCAGAGTAATCTGGAGCTATGTACAAAGAGATATAAAACTGTGTGTGCCCTTTGACCCACCAATACTATTATTGCATCTGTATCCAAAGGAACTCATATAGGAGATAAAAGGGCCTACATGTGTAAAACTGTTTGCAGCAGCTCTTTTTGCAATAGCCAAGAAGTAGAAAAGGACTTTTCCCCATCAGTTGGGGAATACTGGGCAAATTGTGGTACATGGAGATAATGAAATATTATTGCTCTTTTAAAAATGATGAACAAGCTGATTATAGCAAGGCCAGGAAAGATGATGCTGATAAAACTGGTGCTGAGTGGAACAAGCAACACCAGAAATACATTTTATTAAATATGTGGTGATCAGCTATGAAACACTTGGTTCTTCTCAGTGGTTCAATGATCCAAAGCATCCAGATAAAGAACTAAGAAGAATGAATGTAAATCAACACATGCTTTTTCTCTGTCTTTTTATCTCTCCAATGTTTTTTTCCCTATTTTTTCTTGGATAATATGATTCAAAAAACAATGTGTGTTAAAAATAAACTTACTAAAATCAAAAAGAAAAATAATAACAAAATATTTAGGTAAGATTCTGGGAAGATGGCAGAATGGATTGGCAAATTCCAAGTTCTTCAGATTTTTCCTATAAATAGAAAAAAATTGAGCCTCCGGTTATAGAGCTGTTAAAAAATAAGAAGATTTGGGGCAAAACAGAGCCTCTCCTGATAAGACACAGGAAAATACAATCAACCTCTGGAAAGTGTAAACACTTTTGGGCTAGCTCTGCAGACTCATCAAGTGGAGAGCCCTATGACTAAGTGAGTGTGGCTGGAGACTCCACTGGAACCACAGAAATTTTCACCTCTTAAACTGATTCTGAAGTTAGAGTCTGGTAAAACTAAGAGAAGTTGAGTTGATTAGATATTCCAGGTCCAGCTATGCAGCAGAGATGCCCCCTTGGATTAGAAGGAACCAGCACATCCATCATTGCTGGAGCAGTGGGGCTCAGATGCTGCTGGTTTGGTGTACTTAAGAGAGGATAGAACTCATAGTTTGGGGTTCCTGATCAAAGAGGAGAGCAGAGGTGAAGAAAGAGACATCAATTCCCCACCACAGGATTAGAGGTTACACTAATAGTCCTTATTTTAAAAAAATAAAAAAAGAACCGACAAAGGAGAAAAACCCACAATAGAAACAAAATATGGCAACAAGGAACACTGAAGTTCATCTTCATAGGAGGATTGAAGTTAAAAAGCTTCTATCCTCAAAGAATAACATGAATTGGCTCCTTGTCCAGAGAGAATGTATAGAAGGACTCATAAAAGAATTTTTAAAAAGCAAATGAGAGGCCTTGAGGAAAAAACTGGAAAAAATCCACGATAAACAAGATTATAAAAAAAAGTTGACCAATCAAAAAACAAGATAAGATATAGCATTTCTAAGATGAAAATAACTTTTTTGAAAATTATGATTGAGCAAGGGGAAACCCCCCTTGAGATACCAAGAAATAACAAAATAGATGATAAAGAATGAAAAAAATAGAACAGGATATGAAATATTTTCTAGGAAAAAAAGTAATTGGAGAACAGATAGAGAAAAGAAACTATAAGAATAAATGGACTGCCTGAATGTTGTGACAAAAAAAAGAACTTTGATACAATAATGCAAAAAATAATCAAGAAAATTTTCCTGGAGTAATAGAACATGAAGGGAAAGTAGAAAGTAGAACTGATCACTACTTCAACAAAATTCTTTTTGAAAAACACAAATGAATATTATTGCCAGATTGTAAAACCTCAGATCAAATAGAAACTTTTGCAAGAAAGAAAAAATAAAATAACAGTTCAAATGTGCTGGAGCTACAACCAGAATTGTACAGGACCTATCAATAACCATAATTAAAAACTGCGGGTCCTGGGATCTTATCTACTAATAATCAGAAAAACTAGACCTGTTGCCAAAAATATCATATCCTGGAAAATTATCACTAATATTGAATAAGAAAAAATGGACATTCAACAAACTTTCTAATTAATTTTCAGGACTTTCTAACAATCAAAATCAAATTTAATAGAAAATTAAAGATATAAGAGCCAATGTCAAAGATTAGTTCCAAGGAACTTAACACATAAAAACTTTATTTTTTTTTTATAAAGCGGAAATGAATACCATATGTTTAAGATTGACATCAACAATAGGGCAGCTCAAAAGAAACATTGGGACAGAAATAAAGTAAAATGTATTAATGACATCATACAAATGATGTGAAGAAGAAGAACAGACTCAGAGACATTAGAGGAGGGAGGAAATTCTTAAAATCTACTTACAAGGGGAATGATTTAATAGATAACACTATCTATAAAGAAATAAGGAGGGGAGAGAGATCTGTGGAACAGGAAAGAATGGGGAAAGAAGGTAAAGGAAGAATCCATGGGTGGAAGAGGTAAAGGATAGCAAGGCAAGTTAGGAGCAGAATTAAAGGAAAGAGTCAGCAGGGATAAGAAAGATATGTGGTGTGGGAGAGGAGTAGGTGTGGGTGTCTATATATGTGTGTATATATATCTATATGTGTAAACATTAATATATCCTTTCTTAACTATTAACCTGCTTGGAGGTGATGGGATGGTAGAGTGAAAAAAAGAATAAAGTAAAAAGGTGTATAGCAAAGAACAAAAGAACAATTTACAAAGAAGTAAAGAAAAGATGAATAATTGAATATAATTTTTCAACTAATATATATTCTTCCTGTAAATTTGTTGTTATATATTTTGAATCCTCCCTGATATTCTGCTGGGCACATAACAAAGTTCTCTTTTGCTTTGTAATCCCTTTCTTTCTCTTTTTTATTTTTTCTATTTTTTTAATAAAGCAAATTATTTTTTAATAGATATAAGATTTACCACTTGTTTTCTTAATAGACTCCAGTGTCCACCAGTTTGGTTACTCTGGAATCAGGAAAGATTAACATCTTATACAATGTTCCACTTTGTCCTATTTTTCCTAAAGCAGACCAAGAAATAACAAAAGAGATTATAAATAATGAAAAATAAAACAGAATATGAAACATTCAAAAAGAATTTCCACAATACAAATGGCAACATTAATGAATGTACATAAGCCAAAGTATTTAGATTGACTTCTGAAGTTTTTCAATGAATGATTTCCCATCTGTGTCAAAGTCTAATGTGGAATTTATTTTATAATCCTCTACTGATGAAGTTTAGTGTATTTACAAATTGATCATTTTTGTTAATTGGTTTTTTTTGGTTATACACATATATTAACATTGTAAATGCACATTTCTTTATGAATTATGGTAGGAGAGAAAAATAAGAACAAAAAAAAAAACTATGAGAGGGAAAAAAACAGAAAAAGTGAACATAGTATGTGTTGATTTACAATGAATCTCCATATTTTTTTGGGTACAGATTATGTTTTCGTATTTTTATTTTTATGTTTTTCCCCAATTAAATCTTTTTTTCCCCCAGAATATCTTCTGGGATATTATTGAATAGTCAATTATTTAACATTATTTAAAAAGAATAGATACAGAGACCTGTCTTCCAACTCCCCCATCCCTTCCCCACATCTATCCCTAGAGGGCAAGTAGTCCAATGCATAGTAAACATGGTAGAACTATATGTTAAATACAATATATGCATACATATTTATACAATTATCATGCGACATATGAAAATTGAATCAAACCAGTGAGAGAAGCAAAATAAAATGCAAGAAACAACAACAACAACAACAACAACAAATAAAAAAAAAAAAGGAGTGGAAATGGTATGTTGAGATCCACATTCACTTTCCACGGTCCTTTCTCTGTGTATATGGCTCTCTTCATCATAAGGTCATTGGAATTGGCCTCAATCATTTCATCATTGGAATCATGTCCATTACAATTGATCATCATATAATATTACTGTTGCCATGTAAAATGATCACTTGATTCTGGTCATTTCACTTAGCATTAGTTCATATAAGTCTCTCCAGGCTTCTCTGAAATCATCCTATTGGTCATTTCTTACAGAAAAAATAATGTTTCTTAACATCCATAGACCATAATTTATTCAGCCATTCTCCAATTGATGATCTCCATTCAGTTTCCAGTTTCTAGTCACTACAAAAAGGGCTGCCACAAATATTTTTGCACATGTGGGCCCCTTTCCCTCCTTTAACATCTCTTTGGGATATAAGCCCACTAGAAACACTACTGTATCAAAGGGTATTCACAGTTTGATAACTTTTTGAGCATAGTTCCAAATTGTTCTCCAGAATGGTTGAACAAGAATGTATTAGTATGCTAGTTTTCCCACATCCCTTCCAACATTTGTCATTATCTTTTTTCTGTCATCTTAGCCAACCTGAGAGGTGTGTAGTGGAATCTCAGAGTTTTCTTAATTTTCATTTCTCTGATCAATAGTTTCAATTTCTTCATTTGAAAATTATCTATCCATATCCTTTGATCTTTTATCAATTGGAGAATTGCTTGAATTCTTATATATTTGACTCAATTCTCTATATATTTTAGAAATGAGGTCTTTATCAAAACCTCTGCAAAATGCTTTTCCAGTTTATTGCTTCCCTTTGAATCTTGTCTGCATTAGTTTTGTTTGTACAACAACAACAACAACAACAACAAAAACTTTTTTAACTTAATATAATCAAAATTATATATTTTATGATAAATAATGATCTCCATTCCTTCTTTGGTCACAAATTCCTTCCCCCTCCACAAATCTGAGAGGTAAACTATCCTATATTCTTCTAATTTGTTTATAATATCATTCTTTATGTCTTGATCATGAATCCATTTAGACCTTATTTTGGTATATGGTGTAAGGTGTTGGTCAATGCCTAGTTTCTGACATACTTGTTTGCAATTTTCCTAGCAGTTTTTGCCAAATAGTGAGTTCTTATCCCAATAGCTGGAGTCTTCGACTTTGTCCAACACTTGATTACTACAGTCATTGACTATTTTGTTCTGTGAACCTAACTTATTCCACTGATCAACTACACTGTTTCTTAGCCAGTACCAAATGGTTTTGATGACTGCTGCTTTAAATTGTACTTTTAGATATGGTACAGCTAGGCCACCTTCATTTACATTTTTTTTTCATTCATTCCCTTGAAATTCTTGACGTTTGTTTTACCACATGAATTTTGTTGTTATTTTTTTTGGAGTATGTCCTCTCCACCATCTTGGCTCCACCCCCACAGATGATGCTTTCTATCTAAAATTTATTGTAATTGCATTGGATGACTGAATCACTGAGAAAAACTGTATCTTTCATAGTAGATCATCTCACAATCTTGTGGTTATTATGAATAATGTATTCCTGAGTCATTTTGTTTTATATGAGCATCAGTTCTTATAATTTTTTCAGTCATTTCCCAAATCAGCTTGTTCATCATTTTTTTACAGAAAAATTATATTTCATTATTTTAATATAATATAATTTATTCAATCATTCCCCAACTGATGGGCATCTACTTATTTTTTAAACATTTTGCTACCACAAAAAAAGCTGCCACAAATACTTTTGAACATGTGAGTCCTTTTACGGTTTCCTTAGGATACAGCCCTGTAGTAGAAATTCTGAGTAAAAGGGTATACACAATTTTATACTATTTTCAGCATAGTTCTGCATTGCTCCCCAGAATATTTGGATCATTTCATAACTCCACCAACAATGCATTCGTATCCCGATTGTCCCACATCTCCTCTAACATTTATCATTATCTTTCTATGTAATCTTAACCAATCTCAGAGGTATGAGGTGATACCTCAGAATAGTTTTAATTTGCATTTTATGAAGTATTTGCATTTAATTTGCATTTCATAAATCAATAGCAATTTAAATCAGTTTTTCATATGAGTATAGATGACATCAGGTTTCATTATTTCAAAATTGTCTCTTCATAATATATGGAATAGAGAGATAAGGTGAACTTACAGGAATGTATGAATTCATTTTCTGTATTTTATTTTCATCATTTCTGTGTTTCCCCTATGACCTGTATTATATTTACAGGCCCATGTTTACTTGAGCCTTGGCCAGCTATAAACATATTTACTTAACCTGAGCTGATGACATTTATCGGTATTTGACATTTATTGATATTTAATCTATTAGCTTGACCACTATCTGCTTGATTAAGCCTGAAGGCCTGATTTTCTATTTCCTGGAAATCAGGAGATTTCTGGGAAAAAGAAACCTTCCATTCCAATCTCTCCAAATAATAACAACCAATTAGATGCCTCCCCCTCCCCTTCTCAATACTCTCTTACTTGTGATGTAATTTCTTGTATTTTTATACAATGTATCTTTACTACTTCTTTAGCCCTCCTACCATGAGCTTTCTCGTTCTTATTCCATGAACGGATGGCTCATCCTCCAGAGGTTTTCAATAAACAACTTTTCTGCTTTTTACTGAATGATCTCTGAGTGATCATTTTGGGTAAGGGTCTTCTACATCCCTCACAATGACTTTTGATTTTTTTTATCAAATGGGGAATGACTTGTATTCTTATAAATTTGACAATTCTTTATAGATTTTAGAAATTAGGTCTTAGACTACTTGATATAAAATTTTTCCCAGCTTTTTTTTAAAATTTTGTTTCTATTGGCATTGCCTGTGAAGAAACTTTTTTTAATTTAATGCAATTAAAGTTGTTTATTTTGCATTTCATAATGTTCTCTAGTTCTTCTTTGGTCATAGATTCCTCCCTTCTTCAAAGATTTGATAGGTAAACATATTCCTTGAACTACTAATTTGTTTATGGTGTTACCTTTAAAACTGAATTTGTGTATCTGCATCTGTTTTGACCTTATTTTGGCATAGGATGTGAGATGTAAGTCAATGCTGAGTATCTGACATTATTTTCCAGTTTTCCCAGCAATTTTTTTTTTGAAATAGTAAGTTCTTATTCCAGAAGTTGGAGCTTGAGAGTTTATCAAATAATATATTATTATTGTCATTGATTACTATGTCATATTTATCTAATATATTCCACTGATCCAACGCTATATTTCTCAGCCAGTAGCCAATAGTTTAGATGACTACTGCTTTATAGTAGACCTTTAGGTCTAGTACTGCTAAGTTATCATTCTTTATATTTTTTTCATTAATTATCTTGATATTCCTGAGCATTTTTTCTTCTAGATGTTCTTCCAAGGTTTCTTTCTAAAAAGATAATACTTAGCTTTCTAAAATAATTTTAGCAGTTTGATATGACACTAAACAAGTAGAGCAATTTAGGTAGAATTGGCATTTTTATTACACTAATTCAGCCCACCCATGAGTAATTGATATTTTTCCAATTTTTAGATCTGACTTGATTTGTGTAGAAGTGTTTTGTGTTCATATTGGCATAGTTCTTCTGTTTATATTGGTAGATGGCAAAATATTTTATTTTGTCTACAATTATTTTAAACGGAATTTGTCTTTCTACCTCTTGCTGCTGGGCTTTGTCAGTAATATGTAAAAATGCTGATTATTTGTGTGGTTCTATTTTATATTTAACAACTTTGCTAAAACTGTTGTGTCAAGCAAGTTTTTTTTTTTTTGATAATTTTATAAGATTCTCTAAGTATATCATCATATATCTACAGAGTGACAGTTTTATATTTTCATTGCCTATCTTATTTCCTTTAATTTCCTTTTCTTTTCTTATTACTAAAGCTAAAATTTCTGATATAATTTTGAATAATAGTGATGATAATGGACATCCTTATTGAAATTCTAATTTACTGGGAATGCATCCAAGTTCTTTCCAGTACAAATAATGGTTTCTGGTGATTTTAAATATATGATACTTATTATTTTAAGGGAAAAAAATCCCTTTATCCAGATACTTTGGTATTTTTAACAGGAATAGGTGGTATATTTTATCAAAAAGCTGTTTCTGCATCATCTTAATAGATCATAATAACATTATCATATGATTTCTCTTGGTTTTGTTACTGATATGAATGATTTTCCTTATAATGAACCAGCCATGCATTCCTTATATAAATCACAGTTGTTCATAATGTATTATCCTATTTATAAATTGTTATGACATTTTTACTAATATTTCATTTAAAATCTTTGCATTGATATTCATTAGTGAGATTGGTATGTCATTTCCTTTCTCTGTTTTGACTCTTCTTGGTTTTGGTATCAAGCCATATTTGTGTCATACAAGGAATTTGGAAAAACTCCTTCTTTACCTATTTTTCCAAATAATTTCCATAGCATTGGGATTAATTGTTTTTTTTTTTTTTAATGTTTGGTAGAAATTGCTTGTAAATTCAATGGGCCCAAAGATTCTTTCTTAGGAAGTTCATTAATGAGTTATTCAATTTCTTTTTCTAAAACAGGACTATTTAAATAGTATATTTCCACTTCTGTTCAACTGGTCAATTTAATATTTTTTGTAAATATTCATCCATTTCATCTAAATTATCAAGTTTTCCAATATGCTGTTGGATAAAATAGCTCCAAATTATTGCTTTATGTTCTTTTTCTTTAGTTGTAAGTTCACCATTTTAATTTTTGATGCTGATAATTTAATTGTTTCTTTCCTTTTTCTAATAAAATTAACAAAATGTATATATACATATTTATATTCTACAAAACCAACTCATAGGTTTATTTATTAATTCAATAGTTTTCTTAATTTAATTTTTATTAATCTCTCCTTTGATTTTCAGAATTTCTAATTTGGTATTTAAATGGAATTAAAAATTTTTTTCTAACTTTCTTAGTTGCCTGCTCAATTCATTTTTCTCCTCCTTCACAATTTTATTCATGTAGCTATTCAGAGATATAAAATTTCCCTTAAAAACTGCTGTGGCTACATCTCCTAAGTTCTGGTATGTTGTCTCCTTATTGTCATTCTATTGAATGAAATTATGTTATGTTTCTGTGATTTGTTGTTGACCCATTCATTATTTAGAATTGGATTATTTAATTTTCAATTGGCTTTTAGCCTATCTTTCCCTGACCTTTTATTGAATATAATTTTTATTGTGTCATAGTCTGAAAAGGAAGCATTTGTTATTTCTGGCTTTCTGTATTTGATTATGAGATTTCTATGCCCTAATACATGGTCAGTTTTTACGTAGGTACCATGTACTGCCAAGAAAAAGACATATTCCTTTCTGGACCTATTCGATTTTTTTTCAGAGATAGATCATTTCTAAATTTTCTAGAATTTGATTAATCTCCCTAATTTCTTTCTTGTTTACTTTGTGTTTAGATTTGTCTGATTGTGAGAAGGAAAAATTGAGACTTGCAATAATATAGTTTTGCAGTGCATTTCTTCCTGTATCTGGTTTAATATTGTCTCTAAGAATTTGACTGTTCTACTGCTTGATAAATAGATATTTAGTATTATTACTACTTCATTTATGGTACCCTTTAACAAGATGCAGTTTCTTTCCTGATCTCTTTTAATTAGATCTATTTTTTTTACTTTTGTTTTTTCTGAGATTAGAATTGCTACCTCATCTTTTTTTTTTTTTTTTTTTTTTTTTTTTTTTTTTTTTTTTTTTTGCTTCTGCTGAAGCAAAATAAATTCTGCTTCAGCCTTTTCCCCTTACTCTATATCTATCTCTCTTTTTCAAGTGTGTTTCATATAAACATTGTAGGATTCTGTCTTTTAATCCTTCCTGCTACTCATTTCCATTCATGGGAGAGTTTATATCACTCATATTCAGTCATATTTAACTCTATACCTTAGCTCTATATTTCTCTCTATTCTATTTTTACACTCTATATGCTTTTTTTCATCCTTTCCCTCCTTAGTAGTATTTTTTAAAATTTCTAACCCATCCTCCCCTCTACTTGTTTTACCTTCTATCAGCTCTACTCCCTTCTTTTACTCCTTTCTCTTAGTGTTTCTTTCTTTTCTTCTATCCAGCCCTTCCCTTTCTCTGATTGATTTTGAGAAATGTATCTAATGACTCATTTTTATTTAGAATATAAATGATAATTCTGTTTATAATTATTTATGAAGAAATTTCTGATGAGGCCATAGAAAAGAAGCAATATTCAAAGGCTCAGTACTTCGTCATTTTACTTAGAAAACAATTAAAACACATAGAAGTTAAATGATTTACTCAATCTCAAGATAAGACCACAGATAGAATACTTATCGAATTTCTAATTCTCTGAGTCCAGGATTAACTTCTTGCTTCATAGAAAATAAAAATAACATTAAAATACTTCAATTCAGCAAGTCAGCAAATGTCATGTACTTATAGTATTTTGCCAGCTTTTGTGGCATTTTTCCTAGTATGATTCCTTTATGGAACCCAAAAAGTAAACTAACTTCACCTGAAACTGAAGTAGCATTTTTTATTGTAAAGAATGAGTTAAAACAAACATTTTAAACAATCCATCTCTGACAAAAGCCATATCTCTTTATTTTATAATGGAGATTGGAACTTGCCAAAAAAAAAATTGTTAGAGAGGAAGGCAAAATCTTCATCAGAGCCACCATTACAATTGTTTCCATCCAATTTGTTCAGTACAAAGCCTAATATGAATCTAATAGATATTTATTTTTACTACATGTTGCCACATAATCTGAATGGATTTTTCTCCATGGAAGAAAATTTGATAAAAAGAAGTTTGTCTTTTAATATTAATTTCTTCTTAAAAATAATCTTTATATCGTTTAATTATAGAGTATTGATAGAGATTCAAACTATAGATTGAAAACTGTCTATTTAAAAGATTGCAGATTATTAACAATTCTGAAGGGTAAAATATAAAAAGAAAATAAAATGAAAAAAAAACAACCTTGTGACCATCCAGGAATTATATATTTTATACATTTTATGAAAAAAAAGAATGAATTATTCCATTGATGCATTCAATCACAGTTCTAAAATTAGTATTCAGTGTGCCAAGAGTCTTCTAATTTAGACATATGATTTTCATTTTATAGTGTTATTTAAAATACTTGTAGTTTGGATAGAATGAATACTTGAATGGACAACACCTATTCTCACTTTCCCATGCTATGATGGGAAGAAATACATTTCTTCCCCTATTTCTGAGGATTAATAGTCCTCTCATTGCAAAGATCGAACAAATCAAAACCTTCTCTTGCTAATAAAAATTTCTTCCCCCCTGTTTTAAGCTCAATCAGCTAGGACTTACTGTTCTGATGTTGGATGTTAATGAAATTGTAGTAGAATCATTTAACCATTACATTTTTATGCCACATGCCCACAGTAGCCTGTTGTTCACTTAGACTTTTTGGAGCATTTGGGAGGAAGTTTGAGTTAACATTGTTAAAAGGTGGCTTAACAGCCAGGTTGATGGCTCCTTGGGTAGTACTGGATTGTGAATTAAGAAAAGCTGAGTTTGAATCCTTTTTCAGACACTTAATGGCTGTTTATGACCAAGGATAATTCATTTGCCCTCTTTCAGCTTTGGTTTTCTAATCTATATCATAATGATGATAACAGTACCTAATGTGAAATGTTGTTGTAAGGACCAAATGAGATTATGTACAACAACTTTGCAAAAATTAAAGTGCTGGCAAAGATTAATAATATTATAAATATGACTGTTATCTATTATTGACTTTGGAATCAACTATGAGTCCTTTAGTAAGGAGTTTTAAAGACAAGTCAAAGTGGGGGGCGGAGCCAAAATAGCAGAGAAGCACACATGACTTTCTAAGCTCTTCTCTTACCCTCTTTATCAATATTATATAGAGCGTCAAAAATAGTCTTGACTGCTACAATTCATAAAGATAAAAAGTATAACAAACTCACCAGCCGAAAAAAATCTGCAGTCTCGCCAAAAAAGGTTTGTTCGGGGGGGGGGGGGGGGAAGATCAGCATAGACTGGGAGAGAGAAATTAGCTTCCGAGAAGAGCCTCAAACCAAAAGTGAGAGCACAGATCTCAGAATAAGTTTGCAGCCCCAACTCGCAGTATGGGGCTTTTCCTTGGGGCAGTTGCAAACCTGCATGGCAGGAGGGCACAGCCCAGGTTAGCCTCTAATCTGCACAGTGGGGGGCTTGTCTTGGGGCCATAGAGCTTTCAAAGGGCCAATTTGCATCGAGCAGAGACGTTGGGGCAGAGTTCCAGTAGAATCAGCAGTTTGCGGTCAGCTGCTAATACCCACAGCCACACAAGAGGCTCTGGCCTGGGACAGTGACACTTTCACCCATTAGTCTCTAGCCTAGGGCTATCATTAACCCACACAGCCCAACTGGGCACTTTGATAACTTGGCCACTGCTGATTCCACCTCCTGTTGGTGGAAGGGAAAACTCTCACTCAGAGCACTCCCATACCTCGGAGCCAGAAACTGGTTTACATCTCTCCTGTGCTGCAGAGGAAGCTGGTAACCCCCTTGTCTAGGAGGAATACCCTAAAGGCTTTAAAACATGAATAAAAAGATGAAAAGAATGATCTGCAGCTTCTATGCAGAAAAAGAGCAGGTCAGCAAACCTGAAGAGACTAATAGCAAACAGGCACCAGACTGTTCTCTTTTACATGATGCTCTCATAGAAGAGACCATTAAAAGTCTCAAAAGAGAGTAAGAAGATAAATGGGGAAAGGAAAGAGAAGCAACAACTTCTTGAAATACGAATTGGAAAAGATAAACAATTCCCAGGAAGTGCAGAAAAACAAAATTTGTGAGTTGGAAAACGGAAAAAAATCTCAGAAAAGTAAGAATTGTGAATTGGAAAAAATAAAGAATTCACTAGAAAGTAGAATTTGTGAATTGGAAAAAGAAAATAATTCACTAAATAAAAAAATTAGTGAAATGGAAAAAAATTCCATAGATCAAAACAATTCACTTAAAAACTCAATTGGACATATACAGAAAGAAATAAAAAAAGCTAATAAAAAATAATTCGTTAAAAATTGGAAATGAACAAATGGAAACTAATGATTCATTGAGACAGCAAGGATCAGTCAAGCAAAAACAAAAAAATGACAAACTGGAAAAAACCATGAATTATCTACTTGCAAAAATAACAGACTTGGAAAATAGATCTAGGAGAGATAATCTGAGGATTATTGGACTTTCCGAAAATTATGTTGAAAAAAAGAGCCCAGATACTATTTTACAAGAAATCATCAAAGAGAATTGCCCAGATGTAATAGAATCAGAAGGTAAACTAGGCATTGAAAGAATTCATCGAACACCTTCTGAAAGAGACCCTAAAACCCCAAGGAATATTTTGGACAAATTTCAGAACTATCAGATTAAGGAAAAAATTTTACAAGCAGCCAAAAAAAAAAAAAACAATTTAAATACCAAGATGCCAATATAAGGATCACCCAAGATCTGGCTGCCTCCCCATTAAAGGATCAAAGGGCCTGGAATCTGATATTCCAAAAGGCAAAAGAACTTGGGATGCAGCCAAGAATAAACTACCCAGCTAAGCTGAGCATTTTCTTCCAGGGAAGAAGATGGACATTTAATGAAACAAATGAATTCCATTTGCTTATAAAGAAAAAACCAGAACTAAACAAAAAATTTGATCTCCAACCATAGGACTGAAGAGATGCATAAAAGATAAAAAGAACTGTTGAGAATTGTATTTCTATTGTGGATATACAAAAAGAATAAATGTATAATTGGATTTTACTGATATAACATAAAAAGGGAAGTAGATAGGGAAAAGGGATGATGGCAGAATAAGGTGGGAAGGAGAGATAAAAAGAGGGAAACCCCATCCCACAAAGAGGCAAAGGAAACTTATCATATCTGAGGGAATTTAGATAGGGGAAGGAACATTGTATGAATCTTACTCTCATCAGAGTTGGCTCAAAGAGAACATAATTGATATTGTTTTAGAGAAAATTCTCTCTTGCCTCATTAAAAAGGGGAAGAGGAAAAGGGAAAAGAAAAAGAGTAATAAGGGAAGGAAGGGGAAAAGATTCAAAGGGGGGGAGGGAGGGATTCTAAAGAGGGTAAGCATTGTGATACAAGTGGGGTACATAAGTTCAAAAAGGGGAAAGAGGATTGGGGGTGGCAAGAAAAAGTAAAGCATAATCTGGGGTTATTAGGATGGCAGGAAATACAGATTTAGTAATTCTAACCATAAATGTGAATGGGATGAACTCCCCCATAAAGAGGAGGCAGATAGCATAGCATACTGGATCAAAAGTCAGAACCCTACAATATGTTGTTTACAAGAAACACATTTAAATCAGGGAGATACATATAGACTAAAGTTAAAAGGCTGGAGCAAAATCTATTATGCTTCAGGTGAAGTCAAAAAAGCAGGGGTAGCCATCCTTATCTCAGATCAAGCAAAAGCAAAAACTGATCTAATTAAAAGAGATAAGGAAGGAAACTACATCCTGCTAAAGGGTAGCATAAACAATGAAGCAATATCAATATTAAACATATATGCACCAAGTGGTATGGCATCCAACTTCCTAAAGGAGAAGTTAAGAGAGTTGCAAGAAGAAATAGACAAAAAAACTGTAATAGTGGGAGATCTCAACCTTGCACTCCCAGAATTAGACAAATCAAACCACAAAACAAATAAGAAAGAAATTAAAGAAGTAAATAGAATATTAGAAAAATTAGGTATGTTAGATCTTTGGAGAAAAATGAATGGAGATAGAAAGGAATATATTTTCTTCTCAGCAGTTCATGGAATCTATTCAAAAATTGGCCATATATTAGGACATAAAGACCTCAAAATTAAATGCAAGAAAGCAGAAATAGTAAATACATTCTTTTCAGATCATGATGCAATAAAAACTACATTCAAGAAAAAGTTAGGGATAAATAGACCAAAAAGTAATTGGAAACTAAACTATCTCAGCTTAAAAAATGATTGGGTGAAACAACAAATTATAGATATAATTAATAATATCACTCAAGATAATGACAATGATGAGACGTCATACCGGTAATAAGAGGGAATTTTATATCCTTAGAGGCTTACTTGAATAAAACAGAGAAAGAAAAGATTAATGAATTGGGCTTGCAACTAAAAAAACTAAAAAAAGACCAAATTAAAAACCCCCAATCAAATATTAAATTGGAAATTCCAAAATTAATAGGAGAAATCAAAAATGTTGAAAGTAAAAAAACTATTGAACTAATTAATAAAACAAAGAGTCGGTTCTATGAAAAAGCCATTAAAATAGATAAGCCTTTGGTAAATCTGATTAGAAAAAGGAGGGAGGAAAATGAAATTAGTAGTCTTAAAAATGAAAAGGGAGAACTTTCCACCAATGAAGAGGAAATTAGAGAAATAATAAGGATTTATTTTGCTCAACTTTTTGCCAATAAATTTGATAACCTAAGTGAAATGGATGACTACCTCCAAAAATATAGACTTCCTAGACTAACAGAGGAGGAAGTAAATTGTTTTAATAGTCCCATTTCCGAAAAAGAAATAGAACAAGCTATTAACCAACTCCCAAAGAAAAAATCCACAGGACCAGATGGATTTACATGTGAATTCTACTAAACATTTAAAGAACAATTGGCCCCAATGCTACATAAATTATTTGATAAAATAGGGAATGAAGGAGTTCTACCAAATTCCTTCTATGACACAGACATGTGAGAAAGAAAATTGTAGACCAATCTCCCTAATGAATATTGATACGAAAATCTTAAATAAAAAATTAGCAAAAAGACTACAGAAAATCATCCCCAGGATAATACACTATAATCAAGTAGGATTTATACCAGGAATGCAGGGCTGGTTCAATATTAGGAAAACTATCAATATAATTGGCCATGTTAATAACCAAATTAACAAAAACCATATGATTATCTCAATAGATGCAGAGAAAGCATTTAATAAAATCCAACATCCATTCCTATTTAAAAACACTTGAGAGTATAGGAATAAATGGACTTTTCCTTAAAATAATCAGCAGCATCTTTTTAAAACCATCAGTAAGCATCATATGTAATAGAGACAAACTGTAACCATTCCCAATAAGATCTGGAGTGGAACAAGTTTGCCCACTATCACCGTTACTATTTAATATTGTATTAGAAATGCTAGCTTTGGCAATAAGAGCTGACAAAGAGATTAAAGGAATAAGAATAGGCAATGAAGAAACCAAATTATCACACTTTACCGGTGACATGATGGTATACTTAGAGAACCCCAGAGATTCTGCAAAAAAGTTATTAGAAATAACCACAACTTTAGCAAAGTTGCTGGTTATAAAATAAGCCCTCATAAGTCATCAGCATTTTTATATATCACTAACAAAATCCAACAGTCAGAGTTACAAAGAGAAATTCCATTTAAAGTAACTACTGATAATATAAAATATTTAGGAATCTATCTGCCAAGGGAAAATCAGAAACTTTATGAGCAAAATTACAGACCACTTTTCACACAAATTAAGTCTGATCTAACCAATTGGAAAAATATTAAATGCTCTTGGATAGGGCAAGCAAATATAATAAAGATGACAATATTACCTAAACTAATCTATTTATTTAGCGCTATACCAATCAGACTCCCAAAAAATTATTTTAATGACCTAGAAAAAATAACAGCAAAATTCATATGGAAAAACAAAAGGTCAAGAATTTCAAGGGAATTAATGAAAAAAAAATCAAATGAAGGTGGCTTAGCTGTACCAGATCAAAAATTATATTATAGAGCAGCAGTTACCAAAACCATTTGGTATTGGCTAAGGAATAGATTAGTTGATCAATGGAATAGGTTAGGTTCAAGGGACAAAACAGTCAACAAATATAGCAACCTAGTCTTTGACAAACCCAGAGACCCCAGCTTTTGGGATAAGAACTTACTGTTTGACAAAAATTTCTGGGAAAATTGGAAACTAATATGGCAGAAACTAGGCATTGTTCCACACTTAACATCGTACACCAAGATAAGGTCAAAATGGGTTCATGACCTAGGCATAAAGAATGAAATTATTAATAAATTAGAGGAACACAGGATAGTTTACCTCTCAGACCTGTGGAAGGGGTAGGAATTTATGACCAAAGAAGAACTACAGATCATTACTGATCACAAAATAGAAAATTTCAACTATACCAAACTGAAAAGTTTTTGTATAAACAAAACTAATGCAGACAAGATTAGCAGGGAAGCAATAAAATGGGAAAATATTTTTACAGTCAAAGGTTCTGGTAAAGGCCTCATTTCCAAAATATATAGAGAATTTACTCTAATTTATAAAAAAGTCAAGCCATTCTCCAATTGAAAAATGGTCAAAGGATATGAACAAACAATTCTCAGATGAAGAAATTGAAACTATTTCTAGTTATATGAAAAGATGCTCTAAGTCATTATTAATCAGAGAAATTCAAATTAAGACAACTCTAAGATACCACTGTTCGATTGGCTAAGATGAGAGGAAAAAATAATGATGATTGTTGGAGGGGATGCGAGAAAATTGGGACATTGGTGCATTGTTGGTGGAGTTGTGACCGAATCCAACCATTCTGGAAAGTAGTTTAGAACTATGCTCAAAAAGTTATAAAACTGTGCATACCCTTTGATCCAGCAGTGTTACTACTGGGATTATTTCCCAAAGAGATCATAAAGAAGGGAAAGGGACCTGTATGTGCACGAATGTTTGTTGCAGCCCTCTTTGTAGTGGCTAGAAACTGGAAACTGAGTGGATGCCCATCAGTTGGAGAATGGGTGAATAAATTGTGGTATATGAATATTATGGAATATTATTGTTCTGTAAGAAATGACCAACAGGATGATTTCAAAAAGGCCTGGAAAGACTTACATGAACTGATGCTGAGTGAAATGAGCAGGACCAGGAAATCATTATATACTTCAACAACAATACTATATGATGACCAGTTCTGATGGACCTGGCCATCCTCAGCAATGAGATCAACCTAATCGTTTCCAATAGAGCAGTAATGAAGTGAACCAGCTACGCTCAGAGAAAGAACTTTGGGTGATGACTAAAAACCATTACATTGAATTCCCAATCCCTATATAAATATGCCCACCTGCATTTTTTATTTCCTTCACAAGCTAATTGTAGAATATTTCAGAGTCTTATTCTTTTTGTACAGCAAAATAACAGTTTGGTCATGTATACTCATTGTGTATCTAATTTATATTTTAATATATTTTACATCTACTGGTCATCCTGCCATCTGGGGGAGGGGGTGGGGGGGTAAGAGGTGAAAAATTGGAACAAGAGGTTTGGCAATTGTTAATGCTGTAAAGTTACACATACATATAATCTGTAAATAAAAGACTATTAAATAAAAATAAATAAATAAATAAATGAAAAAGACAAGTCAAAGTGAAGAGGGTTATGGTCCCTTTAAGAAACTGTAGTTCCTATTGATTTAAGATTCTTTTCAGTATCCTTTCAGATTCCCAGCCCTTCCTGGCTGAGACATATCAGTCCAGGATGCCAGGGCTTTTGATTCACAAATCCTGGTCAAAAGCACCCCTTTGAATTCAAATATAAGATCTGGGCTTGTCCCAGACCCCATTAGATCTGATCCAACGGGCTCTCCCAGCTCCACTGGTTCTGATGTGCTCCGGTTGTCCCAGCCCCCATTCTGATGATTTGCTCAGGGTTCCCAACCTCCACCAAGGCAACAAATCTAATGAGCTTCCATCAACTAAGGTCTTTGCAGAAGGACCTAGATGACTTACTCAGCTACCAGGACTTTCTGATCACTGAGAACAACATTCTCAGTACAAAATACCATTTTCCATGTATCTGCCTGCTGGAATAATATTCTTTTCCAGTGTTATCCTCTCCTCATCCTCACCTATTTCTTTTTTTTCCCTCAATAGCATATTATTTTTCCAAATACATTTAAATGTGATTTTAAAGTTTACAACTTCTCTTTATTGCTTCATTTTATGAAAAATTTATGAAAATAGTATTTCATTTTTTCCAATTACATGTCAAGGCAATTTTTAGTAATCAATTTTATAAAATTTTGAGTTTTAAATTTTTCTCTCCTTCCTTCCCTTCTTTTTTTTTATTATATTATAGCTTTTTTATTTACAAGATATATACATGGCCATTTTTTTCAGCATTGACAATTGAAAAACCTTTTGTTCCATCTTTTCCCCTCCTTCCCCCACCTCTTCCCCCAGAAGGCAAATTGACCAATATATGTTAAATATGTTGAAGTATAAGTTAAACACAAGATATGTATATATGTCCAAACAGATATTTTGCTGTACAAAAAGAATTGGATTTTGAAATAGTGTACAATTAGCCTGTGAAGGAGATCAAAAATGCAGGTGGACAAAAACAGAGGGATTGGAAATTTTATGTAGTGGTTCATAGTCAACTCCCAGAGTTCTTTCAATGGGTGTAGCTGGTTCAGTTCATTACTGCTCTATTGGAACTGATTTGGCCATTAACCAATTTATGGGAATCCATTCAGTTTCCATATTGTAGTCACTACAAAGAGGGCTGCCACAAACATTTTTACACATACAGGTCCCTTTTCCTTCTTTAAAATCTCTTTGGGATATAAGCCCTGTAGTAACACTGTTGGATCAAAGGGTATGCACAGTTTGATAACTTTTTGAGCACACTTCCAAATTGCTCTCCAGAATGGCTGGATGTATTCACAATTCTACCAACAATGTATCAGTGTACCAGTTTTCCCACATCCCTTCCAATATTCCACATTATCTATCCCTGTCATTCTGGCCAATCTGACAGGTATGTAATGGTATCTCAGAGTTATCTGAATTTGCAATTTTTGGATTAATAATAATTTGGAGCATATTTTCATATGGCTAGAAATAGTTTCAATTTCTTCATCTGAGAATTGTCTGTTCATATCCTTTGACAATTTATCAACTGGAGAATGGCTTGATTTCTTATAAATTAGAGTGAACTCTCTATATATTTTGGAAATGAGGCCTTTATCAGAGCCTTTGACTGTAAAAATCTTTTCCCATTTTATTGCTCCCCTTCTAATCTTGTCTTCATTAGTTTTGTTTGTACAAAAACTTTTCAATATGATATAATCAAAATTTTCTGTTTTGTGATCAATAATGAGCTCTAGTTCTTCTTTGCTCATAAATACCATCCTCTTCAACAGGTCTGAGAGGTAAACTATCCTATGCTCTTCCAATCTATTTATAATCTCATTGTTTATGTGAAGGTCACGAACCCATTTTGACCTTATCTTGATGTATGGTGTTAAGTGTGGGTCAATTCCTAATTTCGGCCATACTAATACCATCATATCATCAGCAAAGAGTGATAATTTGGTTTCCTCGTTACCTACTCTAATTCCTTACATCTCTTTCTCAACTCTACAGAGATATTCATACACAGATCAATGGCCCCATTTCCATTTGGATTTAATATAACTGATATAAATCATAAAGAAAAGAGGAAAGTATTTTATAGAACTAAATGGATAGCTAAATCTATAACTAAAATAATGCATTTGTAATTGCCATTTTATTCAAAATGCACTTATCCCAGAAAACACAACTCTTCCCTTTTTCTATGTATTCTTAGAGTAGTAATCAAATTAATCTATTTAAAAATGATGTCATTTGATTGTTCTGTTACTCCATTTACTTTCTGTATGACTGTATCCTTCCATGACCATTCATTACAATAGAAGGTGTTGGAGGAAAGGACTCTTACTCATATTTTCCATTTTTATCCTCTGTGGTTATCCTAGATCCTGTCATAAAGAAGGTCTACTATATTCTTTCTAACCTATTATGACCACTGTGTTTATTCTTTTCACTGTTAAGGAAATTATCCATCTGTACTTTTACTTAACAATCTTCAAGAGTGGCCTTATTTATAGATCTACATATAAGCATATATAATATAGAGAAATACAGAAATAGATATTGATGTTGAAATTAATGTCAATGGCGATGGAGGTAGAGATACATATATACATGTTATGTATGAAGATGAGAACTTTTATTTGATCCCAGAATCTCTTCTGTAGATTTTGTTTGTTGTGGGTGAAGAAATGGAATTGAGTTTCTGGTTTTTTAATGATTAGGGTTTTTTTTTTCTTCTTATAACAACCCAATTTTTTTTTAAATTTAATAGCCTTTTATTTACAGGATATATACATGGGTAACTTTACAGCATTAACAATTGCCAAACCTCTTGTTCCAATTTTTCACCTCTTACCCCCCCACCCCCTCCCCTAGATGGTAGGATGACCAGTAGATGTTAAATATATTAAAATATAAATTAGATACACAATAAGTATACATGACCAAAACGTTATTTTGCTGTACAAAAAGAATCACTCTGAAATATTGTACAATTAGGTTGTGAAGGAAATCAAAAATGCAGGTGTGCATAAATATAGGGATTGGGAATTCAATGTAATGGTTTTTAGTCATCTCCCAGAGTTCTTTTTCTGGGCATAGCTAGTTCAGTTCATTACTGCTCCATTGGAAATGATTTGGTTGATCTCGTTGCTGAGGATGGCCTGATCCATCAGAACTGGTCATCATCTAGTATTGTTGTTGAAGTATATAATGATCTCCTGGTCCTGCTCATTTCACTCAGCATCAGTTCGTGTAAGTCTCTCCCAGGCCTTTCTGAAATCATCCTGTTGGTCATTTCTTACAGAACAGTAATATTCCATAATTTTCATATACCACAATTTATTCAGCCATTCTCCAACTGATGGACATCCATTCAGTTTCCAGTTTCTAGCCACTACAAAAAGGGCTGCCACAAACATTCGTGCACATACAGGTCCCTTTCCCTTCTTTATAATCTCTTTGGGATATAATCCCAGTAGTAACACTGCTGGATCAAAGGGTATGCACAGTTTGATAACTTTTTGAGCATAGTTCCAAACTACTCTCCAAAATGGTTGGATTCGTTCACAACTCCACCAACAATGCATCAATGTCCCAGTTTTCCCGCATCCCCTCCAACAATCATCATTATTTTTTCCTGTCATCTTAGCCAATCTGACAGGTGTGTAGTGGTATCTTAGAGTTGTCTTAATTTGCATTTCTCTGATTAATAATGACTTGGAGCATCTTTTCATATGACTAGAAATAGTTTCAATTTCTTCATCTGAGAATTGTCTGTTCATATCCTTTGACCATTTTTCAATTGGAGAATGGCTTGATTTTTTATAAATTAGAGTTAATTCTCTATATATTTTGGAAATGAGGCCTTTATCAGAACCTTTGACTGTAAAAATATTTTCCCAGTTTATTGCTTCCCTTCTAATCTTGTCTGCATTAGTTTTGTTTGTACAAAAACTTTTCAGTTTGGTATAATCGAAATTTTCTATTTTGTGATCAGTAATGATCTCTAGTTCTGCTTTGGTCATAAAGACCTTCCCCTTCCACAGGTCTGAGAGGTAAACTATCCTATGTTCCTCTAATTTATTAATAATTTCATTCTTTATGCCTAGGTCATGAACCCATTTTGACCTTATCTTGGTGTACGGCGTTAAGTATGGATCAATGCCTAGTTTCTGCCATATTTGTTTCCAATTTTCCCAGCAATTTTTATCAAACAGTAAGTTCTTATCCCAAAAGCTGGGATCTTTGGGTTTGTCAAAGACTAGGTTGCTATATTTGTTGACTGTTTTATCCCTTGAACCTAATCTATTCCACTGATCAACTAATCTATTCCTTAGCCAATACCAACAACCCAATTTTTAAAAAGAAAGAAAATGTCTCAGTCTCATGCAGTTAGCTTCTATATTATAATGACTGGTTAGTGTATAGGTGGCAAAAGTGAGAATCCAGTTTTTATAAAGTTATACATATCCAAACTTAGCTATTAATAGTGCATACCAAAAATCTGGAATCCTTGTCCAGTGAATGAAAAATGGACATTTTAGCAGGGAAAAGTTTCTAGACATCTTGTAAGCCTATTATCAGAAATAACAACTATACTCTTCAAGAAAACAACACAAAGAAAATGGACTTGAGCATCTAATGTCATAAACAATTAAGCTTCCCATTTTGTGTTTAGCTCAATAGCCTCTAAGATTTAATACAATGAAATCCTTTCTGGAATTAGGAGTACTGTGCCTTTTAGTTTGCCTGACTTGGGATGAATGACAGCTAGGCTTTTGAAATGCATGTGACTTATAAAATGGACCTCCATTATATCTCATTATATCCTATTTTTGTTCATGATACACATGACTTCCCCTTGTCCTGCAAAGTGCTCAGGGAACTAAATTCAGATGCTTCAGAGGAGTATGATACCATTCTATCACCTCCAGAAAACAAAAGAAAAGGTGCCTTGAGAATGAGGCTAGTGTTACTGACTCTACCCATTGGACTTCAGAATTCCAGAGACTGATGAAAAAAGAGCACAAAGACTTTTCAAAATGCCAAAATGAGTCTTGGAACTTAGTATCCTTCCCCGTCTTGTCTCAGAACTCTGTAGCTTGCCAGGAGATATTAATCTACTTGCATCTTGAGATAGTACCAAAGAGACAGTCATAGGACAGCCACATCCAATTCAGTTCATAAGCCTCATAGCAATGATTCTGAACTTCAAAAATTAGCATCATCTAAGCTTGGCCTGGTGAGCTTTTCATTGTGTTTTTTTAATTTTTTAAAGAATACACCTGCTTAATACTGCCTTTATTTTATGATTTCTGTACAAAAGGGGACTCTTCTGTACAGAAGGGGTTTAAAATTTTAATATGCATATCTCATGTTTAATCTGTTATTAACAATTTTAATTTGTGTTAACAATTAAATAAAAAATGCATTAAAAATTTTGAGAAGTAAAATGTTTTAATTTTTGTGACTACAAGCACGTACAGCCACATGTTTAAGTATTTCTTTCAAAGAACTCACTTATAAGAGCAAATACAGTGGAAAATCATTACCATAATTGCCTAAATATATTTTAAAAACAGTAGGAAATTAAAAGAAAATGATAAAAAATGCAAGTAAGCATAACCAAATAACAATATGAAATGCATTTATTAATGAAAGTGGAAGAAGGGTAATGAATAGGAAAAAGATGGAGAAAGAGCTGTAAGATTTCTTTTATTTCTTTGTTTGTTTTTTATTGAATTGGTTTTACATGAAAATCACCTATGACAAGTAATTTATAATTCTGTTTCCTTTGGTTCTTCATCTTTAAAATGAGTGGAGAAGGAAATGGCATACCATTTAAGGTTCTTTGCCAAGAAAATCACAAATGGGGTCAGGAAGAGTTGTATATGACTGAAAGAACTAAATAACAGAATATAAATATATACATCTATATGTATATATTTATATTCACATATATACATGCACAAACATATCTCATTGTACATTTGTATTATCATATACACACATGTGAATATAAATGCACACACATGTTCTTATATATGTATGCAATGTGAATATTACATATAAACAGATGCATAAACATAAACATATGTATACATATATAGGTGTATGTGTATATAAATACATCATATATATGAACAATTTAAATAGATAATGAGATGGGCTTGAAAATAAATCGATAAAAGCAAATGGATTTGATTGCTTTTGGGTAACTCTAAATATCTCTTAATAATCAAAAGTTTCCCCCTGACTCGGTATTTTTATATCACTATTGTTATTGTGATGATATTTGATGATATGATATATTGCAATGAAGTTGAAGATTTCCAAATTAGCAGTAAACTTATACATAATACAGGAATAGGCAATAATTCATCAAAACATTGAGATTACAAAGGATGAATAAACAATGTGCCATGTAGTAGGAAAAACAAAAACAAAACAAAAATCATAAATGTAATGTCAGAGAATATGAATTCAAATCCAATAAATTCTATTACTGCCTGAAAGACAGTGCGGAAATCAGGTATCATATCAAGAGATTTAATTGTGATACATACAAAATGATGAATTTATACTAGATGATGTCTAAGATTCTTATAAAATCTATGATCACATAAGCCGCTGAAATCTATAGTTAGATAAAAGTTATAAGAAAAAAATTATACTGAGATTAAAAAAAAACTGGTCATATGGCAAATAAAGAAAAGCTATTTTGGCATCTCTGTGAAGTAAGAGAACATAAAGATATCTCCCAGGACATTGAATGAATGCCTTGTGATAAATGTATTCAAAGACATAAAGCATCCAGGAAGTGGAAGCATGATTCTAGACAACTAAATGGAAAATAATTACTGATTGGAGCACAGAATCATTGAATAATCCTCCCCCCAAAAAATTTTATTACCATATTATTGTCTTAATGGGTTTCCAAATCTTAGCCAGATAACATATTAAAGGAAGTGATATGTACTGAGCATATTAACGATTTATAGACTAATATTATATTACAAAAACTATATAGTCAGTAATTTCATATTTTGTCTAATAAGCACTTGCATAACATTAAAAAGATATATATATATATATATACATATATATATATACATTCTTGACTCAGATATTTGCTTTATTCTATACATATGTCATGTACACACATATACATATGAAATATTACTTTAATAACAAAATGTGTATTAAATTGACATAACATCTATAAATTTAATATAAATTAATCTATTAAGACAATACTTAATTTTAAAAGTGTTTAATGTATTTGAAAAATGAAATCCATATTTTAGAATAAAGAAAATATCATTTTTAAATATTGAAAAATGCTATGACAACTATATAGATTTCATTTTAATATTGTATTTCACAAGTCAACACAACAAATTTTTGCTCTGCATAATAAAAACCAATATATACCTTTATACATGTACTGAAATATTTATAAAATCATATTGTCATTAAACCATTTCTTCTTTCACATTTAATTTACAAAATATATTAATAACCATTTCAAATATTAATGCTATTATAATATGCTATTTGCTTCTTTTTGTACTCCATTAAAAATTAAAGATAAAAGATGCTTTGCACACAATTTTCTTAATTAGAAATAATAACAATTATTTATGTTCCATTTCAAAGACAAATACTAATGAACCCTATATAACATAATTAAGATTCAAAAAGAAATTTCCCTCCCTAAGACTATTCTAGCAGAATCTCAAACTAACTCTCTCTCTCTCTCTCTCTCTCTCTCTCTCTCTCTCTCTCTGTCTCACACACACATACACACACACACATAGACACACTCTGCACTCTTGTCTCTTTGTCTTTGTCTCTGTCTCTGTCTCTGTCCATCTCTCCATCAATTTCTTCTCTTCTTTTCTCTGATTCACATTATAGTTCAGCTGGAAAATCACTTAGATACTTCCACATATGTATCATAGTTTATTTGAATTTTAATATATAAAAATCAAAAACATTTGAGAATCCTTATAATTCACAGGAAACAGAATCTGATAAAAAGTCGCTATTAAATACATGTGCCCAGATAGAAAATAACAGAGAAATATTAACAATTGAAAGATTTAGCAGTTTTAGTAAAGAAAGCACATTTGATTTCACTGTTATTAATAAGATTCAATAAAATGGAACCTATTATTGGAATATAATTGTAGAAGGAAAGACAATACAAGTTAATCATGATAGAAAAAAAAAATGTTTTTAGAGCAAATAATAATGTTAAGATCCAGGAAAAGGAATGGTGGTACTAAATATAGTCAAGAATAACTGACTTTAGATGTTGAATATAATAACAATGACATATGACATTGTTAGGAAACATGATATGATAGCATGGAAATAAGAAATTCATGAAAGATGAACTAATAAAACATCAGAGATCTTCAAAGAAGACATACTAATTTTTGTTTGTTTTGCATCTTGTCTTATGACAACCACTTGCAGATTTTTGTGTATGATTGCTCTTCCTCAGATGCAAAATGGCAACCTGATTGTCTCAGATTCCCAATTTAATTCAGATTTCTTCATAATTATATAGTATATGTCAGAGGCAGGATATAAATTCAGATCTTCCTGGCTTCAATGCTTTCCCACTATTTTATGATATTGCCTTCATGGTCACAATAAGATTTTTTTAAAGTATGCAGTTATTTGCCAAACTATTTAGAAACAAGAAACAGAGGAGAGGATGAATTCAATGATTCCATTATTTAATAGATAAAAGAACTGGAGATTGAATTGCTAATTTGTATTTGAATTTGATGAACATGAATGATTTGGTGTTTTAGGCAGATGGTTGTCCAGGGCTAAGAGTAAGGACTGTTTCCTTAAATGCAATAAGAACTCAAGAGTTAGAGTTAAAACTCTTCTTTCTGATTTATTATTAATCTCATATCCTTAGTAAAAAAAACAAATTCACAACCAGAAAAGTTGATTAATTTGACAAAAATCATGTGGCAAGCAAATAAAATGAAACACATAAATATGTCATCTGTAAAGCTTAAATGATACATTAATGAAAAAGTATTCTATACCTTTGAAGTACCAATGCAGGCTATAATTATCGTCTATAAGTGACCCAAGCAGTTTCTTTTTTTAATACAGTTCATCTGATTATAGATTGTAATTTTATTTTCATTCATGTATGTATATATGCATATATATATATTATTTTTGTCAATAGCACTTCATTTTTTTCCAAATATATTTAAAATAATTTTCAATGTTAATTTTTGTAAGCCTTAGTGTTCCAAATTTTTCTCTCCCTTTGTTACCTCCTCCTATCCAAAAACAGCTAGAAATTATTTTTCCAGATGATTTTTATTATTTTTCTAGATCTATAAAATATTTTTTTCAAAAATTTGATTGGTATGGCACTGAAAATGTAGACCAATTTGAGCAGAATTTTCATTTTTATTATAGTAGCTTGACCTAACTCTGAGCAACTGCAATTTTTTTTCCAATTTAGATCTGACTTTATTTGTCTGAGAAGTGTTTTATAATTCTGGTCATATAATCCCTGGCTTTGTCTTGGCAGGTAGACACCAAAATATTTAATTTTGTCTACAGTTATTTTAAATAGAATGTATCTTTCAGTTTCTTGCTGCTCCAGGCTTTGTCAGTAATATATAGAAATGCTAATCATTTGTTTGGATTTATTTTATATCCTTCAACTTTGCTGAATCAATGACTTGTTTTGAGTAGGCTTTTTGATGATTTTCTAGAATTCTTTAATATATCATATCATCTGCAAAGAGTGACCGTATAATTTCCTCACTGCCTCTTCCAATTTGCTTCAATTTCTTTTTTTTTTTCTTGTTGCTAAAGCCAAAATCTCTATTATAATATTGAATAATAATGATCATGGCCATCCTTGTCTCACCTCTCATCTTAGTGGGAATGCATATAGTTTCTCTCCATTATAAATAATGTTTGCTGATAGTTCTAGATACATGATGCTTATTATTTTAAGAAAAAATTCCCTTTATCATTATGCTCTATAATGTTTTTAGTAGGAATAAGTACTGTATTTTGTCAAAAGCTTTGTTTTGCATCTACAGAGATTATTGTATGATTTTTGTTGGTTTTGTTATGGATATGGTTGATTAGGATAATGGTTTTCCTGGTACTGAATCAACTCTACATTTATCATAATGTATTATCCTGCAAGAAATAGTAATGTCTTCCTAATATTTTTAATTTGAAATTTTTGCATCAATATTCATTAGGGAGATTGGTCTCTAGTTTTCTTTCTCTATTTTGGCTCTTCCTAGATTTTTACCATATTTGTGTCATAGAAGGAATTTGACAGGATTTCTTCTTTATTTATTTTTCCAAATACTTTACAGAAATAACTTTTTTTTCAATGTTTGGTAGAATACATTTGTAAAGGCATCAAGACTTTGATATTTTTTTTTCTAAGGAAGTTCTTGGATGGCTAGTTCCATTTCTTCTTTTTTTTTAATGGGACTATTGAAGTACTGTTTCCTTTATTGTTAATCTAGGTAATTTATACTTTTTTGTAAATATTTATCCATTTTTATTAGATTGTCATACTTTATGGCATAGAGTGGGGCAAAATGACTCCTGATTATTTCTTTAATTTCTTCTTTATTAGTAATAAGTTCATCGTTTTTATTTTTGCTGCTGGTAATTTGGTGTTTTCTTTCTTTTTTCTATTCAAATTAACCAAAGGTTTATCTATTTTTTTATAAAAACAACTCTTACTTTTATGAATTAGCTAAATATGTTTCTTAGTTTTAGTTTTATTAAACAGCTTGGAATTTTAAAATTTCTATGTCGCTATTTAATTGGAATTTTTTTTTTAATTTGTTGTTTTTCTCACTTTTTATTTCCTTGCCCAATTCATTAATCACCTCTTTCCCTATTTTATTCATGTAATTATTTAGACATATTAAATTTCCCCTAACCTCTGCTTTGCCTGCATCCCATTTGAAATATTGTCTCATCATTGTCATTCTCTTGAATGAAATAATCGATTGCTTCTATGATTTGTTGTTTAACCTTCTCATTGTTTCATATTAGATTATTCAATTTCTAATTGTTTTTCCTTTATCTTTCCCTGGTCTTATATGGAATATAATTTTTATGGTGTCATGATATGAAAAGGAAGTATTTAATATTTCTTTCTACATTTGATTGTGAGGATGTTATGTTGTTTGTTTGTTTTTTTAGGTACCATGTACTGCCTAGGAAAAAGGTATATTCCTTTCAGATTTTATTCAAATTCCTCCAGAGATTTAGTGTATCTAGGTTTTCTAAGATTCTATTAATCTCTCTAGTTTATTTCTTGTTTATTTTGTGGTTAAGTTATTTTTATATTCTTGTTTATTTTGTGGTTAAGTTTGTCTAATTCTGAAAGAAGATGGAGATCCTCCACTAATATTGTTTTGCTATCTATTGCTTCTTATAACTAGCTTAATATCTTCTCTAAGAATTTGGATGCTCTACCACTTCGTGCATATATATTTAATATCCTTACTACTTCATCATTTATGGTTCCCTTTAACAAGATGTAGTTTCCTTCCTTATCTCTTCAATTGAGATTCATTTTTATTTTTATTTTATCTGAGATTACTATTACTCCTCCTCACCTTTTTAAAATTTTTTTTTTTGCTTCACCTGAAGCACAATTTCTGTTCCAGCCTTTTGACTTATTCTGTATGTATCTCTATGCTTCAAATGTATTTCTTTTAAACAACATATTGTAGGATTCTGTTGTTGTTGTTGTCATTGGTTTTTTTAATGAACTTTTGTATTGGCATCCCTTTTATGGGAAAGTTCATTCCATTCACATACACTGGTCATTATGATGACCAGTTTTGTATTTCTATCCATCCTATTTTCTCCCCATATATACATTTGTTCTCTCTTTCCACTTTGTCCTTCCTTAATAGTGTTCTTTTTTTTAGAACACACCCTGACCTCTACCTGCCCTATATTGTATTTCCCCTTCTCTCTTTTCTTACCACTTTCTCCTAGTGTTTCCATCCTCCCTACTATCAAGCTTCTACTTTTTCTATCCCTTTTCATCTTGTACATTTTAGAGGGTAAAATTAATCTTTGTGTCCAACTGAATGATTAAGTCATTCTCTATTTGACTCAAAACTGATGAAATGAAGCTTCAGACAATGCTCATTCCCCTTGCATTTTTCCCCCTCTATTGTAATTGTATTGTACTTTTATGCCTCTTCCTGTGGTCTAATTAGTTCAATTATACCTCCTCTTTCCTTTTCTGACAGGGCAGTTCTTTTTCCACCAACTGATGTTTTTTTCTTTAATATCATCACATTCACAATCATTCCCTCTGCATATGTGATGCCCCCTCCAACTGTCCCAATAACTGTACTCTTTACATTTACAGATAAACATTTTCCCATCGAGGTATATAAAATGTTTTACTTTAAATTAATATTTTCCAAATTTATCTTTCTGTGCTTCTCTTGAATCCCATGTTTGAAGAACAAATGTTCTCTTTAGCTCTTTTTCAATAGAAATTTTTGAAAGTCTCCTAATTCGTTGAAGATTCATTGCCTCTTCTGAAAGATGAAGCTCAGTTTCACTGGTATTTAATTTTAAATTGTAAGCCAAGGTCCTTCGCCTTCTGAAATATGGTATCCCAGGCCTTCTGATCATTTATTGTAAATACCACCAAATTCTGGACAATACTGACTATTGCTACATGATAATTTAGTTGTTTTTGTCTGGCAGTTTGCAGTATTTTTCCTTGAGATAATAATTCTGGAATTTTATAACAATTTTCCTTGGGGTTTTCCTTGTGGGATCTCCTTCTGGAAGTGATCAAAAGTTTCTGTCAATGACTATTGCCTCCCCTCCAAATTCTCATATAACAGGGCAATCTTCCTTGATGATCTCTTAAAGAGTGATCTTCAGGCTCTCTCTCTCTCTCTCTTTTTTTTTTTTTTTTGGTCATAGCCTTCAGGTAAATTGTCTCTCCTATTTTCGATGTTGGGTGTTTTTTCAATGAGACATTTTACATTTCCTTCCATTTTTGTACTTTTTTCCTTTGTTTGACTGATTCTTGATAATTTAAAAAGTCATTAGCTTCCATCTGCCCCATTCTGGTTTTAATGTTTGATTTTGTTCATTTAGTTTTTGTATCTTTTTTCCATTTGATTAATTCTACTTTTCAAGGTGTTTTTCTTTTCTTCAGTGGATTTTTTTTTCATTTGGCCAATTGAATTTTATTTTATTTTATTTATTTTTTTATATTTTTTATTTTAATTTTCTTCCTTTCCCAAGATATTTACTCCTTTTTGTAAACTCATTTCTTTCCTCATTTTTTTCTTCTATCTCTCTTATTTGCTTTTTAAAAAATGAGAATTCCAAAAAAGGCTCTTTGGGCTTGAGACAAATTCTGATAACTCTTTAAAATTTCCTCTTTGGACATTTTATCCTGACCTGAGCCGGCATTTTGACCTTTCCTGTAACCATAATAACTTTCTTGGGTTGAGTTTATTTTTTGTTTCTCTCTCATTTTCTTTCCTTTTTTGTATTTTTTCCTATTTGTAACTTTTATGGTACATTTAAAGATTCTTAAAATAAAGGTACTGCTGTCCCTAGCATTCTGTGCAACTCTGAGTCTTGACTTTCAGCACAAGAACTTCTTGTGTTTGGAGCTTTGCTGACAGCAGGAGTTAGCTTTATGTATACTTTTCAGCAAACAGCCTGGTTCCCCAGAATTTTCTTTCTGAGATGAGTGTGGAGATCAAGATGGCAGAGAAGACAAATGCTTCATTCTAAACTCCTCTTCTACCCTCACTATTAATTACCTAATTCAGCCTCAGAAATAGTGATTGACTGGTAAAATCCACAAATACTAAGAGTACAACAAATTACCAGCCGAAGATAATCTGAAAGACCGCCAGAATAGGTTTGTCCTTATTGGTGGGAGCAGACCAATGCAGGCAGGAAGGTAGGATGAAGAGGCTATCACATTGAGAGGACAGGAGCAGGGGCAGTCTCTGTGCTGGTGGAGATTTTGCAGGGAGGACTCTATCACAAGTTGGCTGCTCTGCTTTGGTTGCAAAGCAGTAGATCAACAGAGAAGTTACAAAAAGGCCAAAGGTAGAGTGTACTCCAAAAAATGCCACAATCTAAACAGACTAATGACTAATTCTATATTTCCTGCCATCTTGTTATCCCCAGATTGTTTTTCTTTTACTTGCCCCCCATCCTCTTTCCCAGTTTTAAATTTATGTGCCCCACTTGTATCACACCACTCATCCTCTTTAGGATCCCTCCCTCCGCCTCCTTAGAATCTCTTCCCCTTTCTTGTACCCTTCCATTATTACTCCTTTCCTTTACCCTTTTCCTCCCCCCCCCTTTTTAGTGAGGTGAGAAAATATTTTCTGTAAAACAAGTATGTCAATTATTTTCTCTTTGAGCCAATTCTGATGAGAGTAAGATTTACACAATATTCCTTCCCCTCTCTGAGTTCCCTCAGATATGATGTTTCCTTTGCCTCTTCATGAGATGTAGTTTCCCTCTTTTTATCCCCTCTTTCCCCCTTTTTGACATTATCCCTTTTCCATTTCTACTTCCCTTTTTTATGTTATATCAGTAAAATCAAATTATACATGTAGTCATTTTGTATATCCACAACAGAAATACAATTCTCAACAGTTCTTTTTACCTTTTTCTGCTTCTCTTGAGTCCTATGGTTGGAGATCAAATTTTTTTTATTTAGTTCTGGTTTTTCCCTTAGAAATAGATGGAATTCATCTGTTTCATTAAATGTCCATCTTCTTCCCTGGAAGAAAATGATCAGCTTAGCTGGGTAGTTTATTCTTGGCTGCATTCCAAGTTTTTTTTGCCTTTCAGAATATCAGATTCCAGGCTCTTCCATCCTTTAATGTGGTGGTAGCCAGATTTTGGGTGATCCTTATTGTGGCACCTCGGTATTTAAATTTTTTTTTCTCGCTGCTTGTAATATTTTTTTCCCCTTAATCTGATAGTTCTGAAATTTGGCCACAATATTCCTTGGGGTTTTTATTTTAGGGTCTTTTTTCAGAAGGTGTTTGATGAATTCTTTCAATGTCTATTTTACCTTCTGATTCTATTACCTTGGACAGTTCTCTTTGATGATTTCATGTAAAATAGTAGCTATGCTCTTTTTTCATCATAATTTTTGGAAAGTCCAATAATCCTCAGATTATATCTCCTAGATCTATTTTTCCAGGCCTGATTTTTTTCCAAGTAGATATTTCTTTTTTTTTCCAATTTGTCATTTTTTTTTGGTTTTTCTTGACTAATTCTTGCTGTCTCAATGAATTGTTAGCTTCTATTTGGTCAGTTCTGATTTTTAATGAATTATTTTCTTCAATAGCTTTTTTTTACTTCTTTTTTTATATGTCCAATTGAGTTTTTAAATTAGTTGTTTTGCTCTATGGAATTTTTTTCCATTTTACTAATTTTTTTTAGTAAATTATTTTCTTTTTCCAATTCACAGGTGCTATTTTCTTGCAAGTTCTTTGTCTTTTCCAGTTCACAAATCCTACTTTCTTGTGAATTTTTTTATCTTTTCCAATTCACAATTCATACTTTCCAGATTTTTTTTTTACTTTTTCCAATTCGCAAATTTTGTTTCCCTGCACTTCCTGGGAATTTTTTACCTTTTCCAATTCATATTTCAGGAAGTTGTTACTTTCTTACAAAACTTCTCTTTCCTTTCCCCATTTTTCTTCTAACTCTCTTTTGAGACTTTTAATGGTCTCTTCTAGGAGAGTGTTATGTAAAGGGAGACTGGTAACATTCCCCTTTGGGGTATTGTCTGGAGACTTTGCTATTTGTCTACTCAGGGTTGCAAACTTGTTCTTTTTTTGTATAGAAGCTATCAATTGTCCTTATGATTTTTTTACTCATTTTAAAGCCTTTAAGGGTCTGTCTTCAGGGCAAGGGGGTTACCAGCTTCCTCTGTAAAGCAGGGAAAGATGTAAGCAGGCTCCAGGCAGAGAGGTGTGGGAGTGCTCTGGGCAAAAGTCCCCCCTCCCCTAACCAGAAGTGATTCAGCAGGGCTGAGCTAGAGAAGTTCCCAGTGGAGAACTCTGCTTTGTGGTTTAGCAACTGCCCTAAAGCTAGAGACTAAGCAGTAAAAGTGTTATTGTGTAGCAAGATAAATATTCATATATATATATATATATATATATATATATATATATACATATACATATGTTATATGTATATGTGTATAATATATATACATTGTATAAAATATATATATAATATATATATATGTATATTGTTATATCCCATATATATTATATTGGATTATATTGGAGGAAAGAGGGAAAAATTTGGAACAGAAAGTTTTGCAAGGATCAATGTTGAAAAATTACCCATGCATACATTTTGTAAATAAAAAGCTTTAATTTAAAGAAAGAAAGAAAGAAATGAAAGATATTGTCCAGGTTCTTTTTTGATCATGGCTTTCAAGTTATCCAAAAATTTTTAGATTTTCTTTCTTCAATCTATTTTTCAGGTCTTTTACTTTACCAGAGGTCTTTTACATGTTCTTCTATTTTTTTCTTTTTTCTTTTCATTTTGTTTAACGATTCTTGATGAAGTTATTCACTTCTATTTATATAATTTTATTTTTTAGTGAATTACTTTTTTGATTGGCTTTTTTCCTCATCTTGTATTTATTTTAGTCTACTCTTAAAGGAGTTGTTTTGGTAGGTGCATTTTATTTTTCCATTTCACCAAGTCTATTTTTAAGCACTTTTTTTTTTTGATGCCCCAATTATACTTTTTGGATTTTTTTTGGTAATATGTATAGATTTTATTAACCAAATCTATTTAACTTTTTTTCTTCAATCAATTTATGTCCTTCTGTTGGAATCTTTACAAACTGTTAAGCCATTGGAGTTGATAGAGACAATAATTATCTAATTTGGCATGGTTCAATATGATTGTTTTGATCTTAGAAGGAGATATTTTGGGCCAGAACTTGAAACAAGGTACTAAGTACAACTGATAGAAACGATGCTTGTATTCACACCTTTAGAGAGCTCATAAGTATCTAAGTACTCAATGGGAGTTCACACGTTTGGGAGATTTCAAGGCTTTATATGATATATCCAAATTTACACCTCCCTTGGAGTTCTTAGGGCCAGAGAGCATGCTGGAAGATATCCCACAATCCCACTCTTGGAGAAGTAGCATAAATACAGCTCCAGTGAGCCACTCAGGAGAGTTACTTGGGAACATTCCCAGGGGTCGGAGAGGAGCACTCTGGGAGGAAGCCCATAAGCCCTATCTTCGAGGCAAGAGAGATTTCATTGCCTCTTCCATCTTGGTGCTGGGTGGAGGCTGAAGAAAGCAGAGGCAGAACTCAAGGAAAAAGCTACAAGAGCTTTGCAGAGAGATAGGCCTCTGAGCTAACCAGGCTATATTGAAGGACACAATAAAAGATCTGAACTTTTACCAGCTGGTTGCATTTTGGAGTAATTATTTACTTATAACTGAAACTAAGGCTGCCACCAGAAAAAGAAAACCTGCTCTCTCCCAGAGAGAACTATTATTATTATATTTTAAAGAAGAAAAACATCCAACATCCTTCTTTTTCAAAACTATTGGCTTCCCTCACCAGGATCACACTTGAATAATTCTCTTGCATTGCTCTCATTTCCCCCTATTTTTCTTTTATCCCTTTTATTTGATTTTTAAAATCCTCTTTTCATTCTTTATATAGAACCTTTTTTTTAGCTTGAAAGCAGTCTATATGCCCTTTGAGACTTCACATATAGGTATGTTGGCATTGCTGTTTTCTTATGGGGTTGTGTTATTTTCTCTTTCACCATAGTAGCTTTGTGTGGTCAGAGATTTTTTTTTATTTATTTTTTAAAAACTGAGCTTTACTCCCAGATCAGAAGTGGGGGTGAGCTAAGTCTCCTCCCTCCCTTCCCCACAGGGACATTTGGGAGATGTCTCTCACTGACTTTACATAGTGGGGCCATCAATGCTACCAGCTTTTTTTTTTTTAGTGGCTTGGAACCAGAATACAGTAGCCAACATTGCTATACTTTGGTTAACAGCCTCCACTGTTTTATTCTTGAGGCCTGTCCTAGGCAGAGATTCCCCACTTTTCCCTAACTTCAAGAGATGTTTCCTGAAGTCTTTCCAAGATATCTTAAGATGTAAAATTGTTTCAGTCCAAATGTTTATGAGTTGTGTCACTTCAAAATCCATTCAGAGATTTGATCTAGCATTTATTCTTAGGGAAGGTAGAGAAAGCTCAAGTAATGTCCTGGATTCTCTCTGCCATCTCTCCACCTCTAAATGGTCATTTATTTCTACATGATTTGATGTACAACTACCCTGTGCAAATGAATTTCAAAGATTTTTGTTGTTGTTTTTGTTCTTTTGTGGGTTTTTTTGTTTTGTTTTGTTTTTATAAGGGGACGAATTAGCAGTAATCATTTTTTTTAAAGTAGACTTTATGAAATAAAGTTTGTGAAAGCAATTGTAATTAACCACTATGAAGTAATGAAGTTTTCATGTAATACTTACTTACTTCCATCCTAGTTCTCTCAAAAAAGGTGGGTATTTTAGAAACAAGAAACAATAATTTAACTTCTCCCCAAATAATAAAAAGCTTTATTAATTAAAACATTATTATACATATTTATGCACAATTAAAATGGCTGAACATTATAAAGTAAAAAGAAATTAAAGAAGACTAAATGAAATTGAAATAACTATATGAAAAACTTTTAATTTCCAATTAAAAAAAATAATACTTTGGTTTAAATGTTTTTAATATATCCTTTCATTATTTTTATAGTCTTTATCCAAACTCTTCATATTAAAATGAGATGAAGTATTGAGTAAAAATAGAGGATTGCATGGTGTGATCTTTAAGGTTCTTTCTCAATCTATACCTACAAGATTCTAAGAAATTGGGATTCATGGAGATATAGAAATATTTTGTTAATGAGGCATATGTGTGCACACACACACACACACACACACACGTATGTGTATTCCAAATGTCATCTTTCTTCATTCTCCAATTTGCTTTTACCCAGAAAGAAAATGACAAAATTTTGAACTCATGTAAAATATTTTGGAAGTCCATGGTCAATTTGTTTTCATGACTGTGGCATTCTCACTTGGGAAAAATGACACCCTTACTTTTGCTCAACAGATGAGGGGACACCATTCTCTTTTCAAACTGATTTTTATTCATCACTTAAGTTAGAATTCTTTATCCTTTAAAAATGTATCATAAAATCCTTGGCAGTTGAATAAACCTGTGAACTACTTCTCAGAATAATATTTTAACAAAATAAAACATAAGATTACAGATGAAACCAATCATGATGAAATACAGTTATGACATTTAAAAAAAATTTTTTATGAGCTCTAGGTATAAAATAATTAAGTTACTTACACTGACTTCTGCCATACTTCAAGACAGGTTATTCACCAAATGATGGAATTTATTTATTTATAGCTTTTGATTGACAAAACATACACGTGGGTAATTTCTCAGCATTTACCCTTGCAAAAATTTCTGTTACAACTTTTACCCTGCTTCCCTCCACCCCTCCTCTAGATGGCAGGTAGTCCAATACATGTTAAATATGTTAAAGTATATGTTAAATACAATATTTGTATGCATATTTATAGAGTCATCTTGCTACACAAGAAAAATTGAATATAGAAAAAAAGTATAAATAACCTGGGGAGAAAAACAAAAATGCAAGCAAACAATAACAGAAAGAGTGCAAATCCTATGTTGTGGTCCACACTCATTTCCCAGTGTACTTTTCCTGCATTTAGCTGGTTCTGTTCATTATTGATCAATTGGAACTGATTTGGATCCTCTCATTATTGAAGATAAACCCTTCCATCAGAATTGATCCTCATATAGTATTGTTGTTGAAGTGCATGATGATCTTCTGGTTCCACTCATTTCACCTAGCATCAGTTCATGTAAGTCTCTCCAAGCATCTCTATTTCATAACAGTCATATACCACAATTTACTCAGCCATTCTCCAATTGATGGGCATCCACTCAGTTTCCAGTTTCTGGCCACTACAAAGAGGGCTGCCACAAACATTCTTGCACATACAGGTCACGTTCCTTTCTTTAAAATCTCTTTGGGAGAGATCCACTGCTGGATCAAAGGATATGCACAGCTTGATAACCTAGTGAGTTTAGTTCCAAATTGCTCTCCAGAATGGTTGGATCTATTCACAACTCCACCAACTATGCATCAGTGTCCCAGTTTTCCCATATTCATTCCTACATTCATCATTATCTTTTTCTGTCATCTTAGCCAATCTGAAAGATGTGTAGTGGTATCTCAGTGTTGTCTTACTTTGCATTTCTCTGATCAATAATGATTTGGAACACCTTTTCAGTTGAGTAGAAATAGTTTCAATTTCATCATGTGAAAATTGTCTATTCATATCCTTTGATCATTGATCAATTGGAGAATGATTTTATTCAGTAGAATTTATTTAAAAGTCTTATTTTATCTGAGATTTATGGTTGGCCATTAACCATATTGGACCCTTTTCACAGCAATTCCTTTCAAAAGAGAAAAAGTCATTTCTGTAAAATATTGAAAATATTTTAAATATAATTTGAACATGAAAACCAATTTTAAAATATAATTTATTTGTAACTTTCATAAGAAAAAAATTTGAAATGCTTCTCTCATCAGATAGAACGTTAGAAAGTCAGAATTGTAAAAAATAAAATAAAATATTAAGCAATTCTTTCTGAGGAAAAAAGACAATAAACTGTTTCTAAAAATTATTTTAATGAAGTTATGCTTCAAAGAGTTGATCCTATCATCATATTATATCTAACAGGTTAAGAAAATCTTAATAATGCCTCTGTGGCATCTTGTTTATGATATATAGCATATGGTCTTTTAGTCAGAGGAATTCCTTTCCAAATTGATGTCACTATAGTTTTTCACACCTTAAAGAAAGGATTGAAGGATCATGGAAGCTAATTTCCCATGTGTGGAGGAAGGTCTCAAATGTTTGAGCACTCTTAGAACATAGAGGCATCATGGGCTATTGATATATCAGAATTTAGATGATCACAATTGGGAGGTTGGTTGTTGTCCTTCATTCTAGAAGAGGACCAAAATGACATTACTATGTTAGAGTCAAGTTACAATGTGTCTGTTTGTGCCTGATTAGGCCAATACAAGTTTGGAATGCTCTGCCATGGGTCAGGCACAAATATTCCATATGAATATTGGGATGGATTCTTTAACTTTCCTCATCTCAAATATTTTTTGAACTACTTTAATTCTGCTTTGCTCATTGAGCATAGTATTTTCTCTGATGAGGGCATGCAATGCTTAGCAATCCTGGGCCCATTTCTCCCATGTTATGGAATCAATTCCAAAGTATTAAAGAGAGGCTTGAGAGTTCATTTTTTTTTCTGACTACACTTATATTTGCATAATTATGCATTTTATGTATGTGAATATGTATATATGCATATGTACATATGTATGTGTGTATAATTTACACAATCATTGAGCACATCATCAAGGATGTTATTGATCACCTAATCCTGGTTGGAAAGTATTTGGAACAAATTGACTTTACTGAAATGAATCAGAAATTTTTTGGACAATTTTCTCAGCAAAATGATATTCTGTGGTGAGATCATTGACTCATTAGTTCTGAGAATAGCTGGGCAGTTGGCAAGTTCCCAGGAGAGCTTAGTTTATTTTTGTGATTCTAATGTTTTTTGAGGAAGGAAATGTCATCAACATTTTGGCATATAGTTAAGAGATATGAGAGTAAGACATAAGTTTATCATTTTTATCCAAATAAGTCTATGTCATGATTTAACTGAAACTGATTGGATGGTGATCAATAGTTGGCCACTGATAAAAATATGCTTAATTCCCATCAGTCAGATGACCTGAAATCCAAATTCTATTGTACTTCTTAATCTGTATTCTGAGTATCCATTAGTGTTTCTATACTACTTAATATGATTAAAATATATTCTATTATTAACTCAGAGTTTCTGATGAAAAAGTAGAGTTAGCAGATGAAAGAAGAAATTTGCTTCATTTCCTCTGAGGTCTAAGTTACTTGTATTAAATAGTATTTTTTTTCATCATTTCATTGATGAGGGTATTCAGATTTCTATTCAGTGAACTGATTTTGAACCTAGAAATATAAATATGTAATAAAGTATTAATTTGATATTTTTTAAGGAAAATTGGGATGAGGTAGGTAGATTTTACATAGTGAATAAAACCCTGTCCCTAGAGTAAGGAGGATGTGAATTCAAATTTGACTTTAGATATTTATTATTTCTGTGACCCTGGGCAAGTCACTTAGTCCAAATGCCTTTTAAAAAAGAGAGAGAGAAGTGAAAAGGTATCATGCTTTAAGTGAGTGAAACTGAAAAATCGCTACAATCATAATACCCAATATAATCAAGAATCAATGAGGATTTAACTAATGTAAACCCCATATTTATTATGAACCAGTAAACTGATATTTACTGTGAAGTACGGGCTCTCTCCCTGGAGGGCCTCAGGGTCAGCCAGAGTCAGGATAAATTTAAGTCCTTGGTCTTTAGGGGGAGAAGTGAAGAAGACAGACAAACTGCCAAGAGGCTCCTGGATTCTGGAGTCCAAAGTCACACACTTCTCTACTCCTAGTCCTGCTGCAAACTGACTCAGGCCTCTGTCACTCTACCCCCTAATCCTTGCCTATGATTATCTTAACACCACACATTCACCCCACATCAACTGTGAGAAGAGCTATTTATCCAAACATATGCGAATAGAGTCATTGTCTCACATCTAATAGGTAATTAGCCTTAAGTACTCCGTTGTCTGATTCAAGCACATCTTTTTCAGTTTCAACCCTTTACAATTTACTATTAAAAATTGATAAAAAATGTAGATATGGTAATATCCATTGTGCTTTTCGTTTCTTGATACTAAATTTTTGTGATATGGAAATCCAAAATGATTCTTTAAAGTCTTTCAAATGTGTCATATTTATAAATCAAATATTAATTCAATATTTCATTAAAATATAATCCACAACACCAAATGATGTCAGGATAAGTGTAATATAAGAAGTTATATGTTTGCCAAAAGTTCTTGTTACTTTTGATGGGGGGACGCCAATATATAATCAAAGTTAGGTTTCTTTGTATGAGGCCTTCCAAATACCTGCCATAGATTTATCCTGCCACCTAGATAATAAAAAGATAATGTTATGAGATGAATACAGGTTCTTCATCTAAGCTAGATTAGGATAATAAAATAAATATTTTATTTCTGATTCAAATGTCTCAATGAAGGGCTGGGAGGAAAAAAAAGACTGTCAACAGTTGTCTTCAACAAAATGCAAGTCATGTTACACTAAGAAGAAACAAAAGGAATAAGTTTTGAAAAACATTTTCTTCATATGGTTAAAAAATTGCTAAATTCAAAAGTAAAATTATAAGCAATAAGCAAAAAATAGAAGCTGTATCTAAATATTCATAGTAAAAAAAGATGTTTGCATTTCTTCAGGATATTTCCCTTTATTTGTCTTAGTGCTAGAGGTGATATTAAATAAGAAAAACAGTATAAAAATAGATAATGAGGATACAAAACAACTCTTACCTGCCTATGACATGATGGTTTATTTATAAAATCCTATTGAAGCCACAAATAATATAGTTGAATCTAACTTTAGCAAAGCTACAAACTATGAAAATAATCCTTATAAAACATCAGGTCTATGTAATAATGAACTCACTCTACATATTTAAATATTTATATTCTTAAGAATTCCAGTTCATATTAATAACAACATGAAACCTCTGGGAAAATGTTAAAAGACAGTGGACTGAACTAGACCTTGAAAAAATGACTTGGCTAAGGCAGGACAGGGTGTTGAAAATTGTTTCATGAATATGTTTGTCAATTTATTCATTATCTCACAAATTCTAGAAAAATTAACTAGTAAATGATTCTCTCTTTGATAATTACTACTCAGAAAAGTCAGAAAACTTATAATAGGCTTAGATGAACATCTCACAATATATTCCACAAGGAGTTATTTTCAAATAAGATCAATATTAAATATCCTAACATATTTTAAAATAGTGGAGAAGCAGGCCATTTATCTTTCACAGCTATGAATAAAGGGTAAATGCTACAACAAATAAGAGATATATGAAATTAAAATATTTGAAAAGTTGATTTTATGAAAATGAACATTTTTGTTAACTAAATTAAGAAAACTGGAAAAAGTAACAAATTGGAGAAAACTTGGTATTAAATATATCTAAGGCTAATTTCTGTGAAATTATAAAATAGATATAAGATTGAAAGCTTTATCTAAAGAGATGCAGGCAAATACTTTAAAGTTACAGTTCTCATGAGTTCATTATTAGTAATCTCATGGGAAAAATTTCCAAATCACTGATAATAAAAGGAATAGAGATCCAAACTAGCCTATGGCTATATTTCAGACTAATCAAAATGAAAAACATTACCAAATTGGTTTGGGGCATTTTATTGTTTCAGTGTATTTCCATCTATATGTTGACTTTGTGCCTAATTCCTAACTGTATCACCAACAATCACTTTGAATTTACTGTGCATATATATTATACATGCTTCCTTGTGAATATGAGCTCTTCCTCTGTCTCCCCCAGGAGAATGCCATTTCTCTTCTAGCAAAGACTCATTCACTTTTGTATTCAAATTGCCAGCACATGATATATTAACTGAAAGATAATAGGTTTTTAACATGTTTATTAATTAACTGATAAAACAAATTTACTATCTGTTGATATTTACTATTAATACTTATTACTATTAATATAATTAATATTTCCCCTCTTCATTACTCTTATGAGTCTATATCATCACACATCTTCCTACTCCAATGATGCTATCAAGAACATTTTTTGGTTGTAATGTCCAGGCCAGCTCTCTGGAGGATCTCAGGATCAGCCAGAGTCCTGGGTGTTTAGGTGGAGAAGTAAAGGAGGTAGGAGAACTGCCATGAGGCTGGTCAAAGATGGAGTCTGGACTCTGGAGTCTTGAGCCTGAAGTCTTCTCTGGCTGAGAGTGTTGCAGCCAAGAGACCTCTGTGTCCTTCTTCCAGCCCTTATATCCTTCAGTATAGTTACCTCACTAACATCACATTGAGGATGGGCAGCCATAAGCAATATGCTGTGATTCAAGTATATCTTTTCAGAGTTCTGACCAGCTATACTTGTCCATGTCCTCCCATAGACAGTCTACCACAGGAAAGAAATCCCATATGACAAGGTTTTTTTTTTCCCTAAGTCTCTTTACATTTTTAAGCAGTTCCATTTTTTCGTATGTGAATGTGATGATACCTCTGATGTACAAATGCCCCCAATAACTTTTAATGTTGTCCAACTGTTCTTGAAGGGTTCACTGTCCCTGATTTATAATTCCCTTTAGTGAAACACTTGGGCTTTTTCTTTTTCTGGGGGCATGGCTATGATCTCACTTGTCTCTAGCTTCTGACTGAGTGGAATGGAGCCTATGAAAATACTATGTACTTTTGGAAAGAGAAGCCTCATTAACAAGAGGTTTCTGTGTTTGTTTCCTGGGATCTCAGCTCTGATGTTCTTTACCTGCTAGCATATTAATACTTAGTATATTATTCAGCACATAGTGGGGAATTAATGAAATATTTTTTCAATTCAATGATTTCATCCTCCAAGTCTATCTTTTCCACTTCACTGCACTGCTTCCAGATTTATTACTTATTTATTGAAATGGTGTCAAATTGAAATTGAATCATGAACTAATGAAATCCCTGATTAACTCTGTCTTGCAAATGGATTTTTTGGCAGAATAGCCAAGTAGTTAAGGAAAGGTACTTTCAGAAAAGTTACATATTTTATATATTGGGTAATCAGAACTTGAACCATGCTTTGGATTTTGAAATCAATAGAATGGGAAGGAATTATTTGGTTTAAGGATATGCCATTAAAAAATTGTATACATTATGTGTCAAATCTTTTACAAGTACTAAGGCTATTTAACTGTTCTGTAAACAATTAATTACACAGATAAAATAACTCCCAAAATCCAAGAATTTCTTCTTGTTAATATATGCTATTGTTTTTAAATGGTTTCAAAGAAATCCTCAATTTCAAATAAGTCATGCCATCATTTTTAAAATCTTATACATTACTTTTCAGACAGTAGGAACTGAAGGAACTTGAAATTGTGGTTTAGGAAAAATGCTTACAAGTATATGGTACTTTATAATTTTCCAAAGACTGTTTAGTTTTTAGATGATTAGGATGCAGCTGTATTGTTTAATGGATATTATCAAAATACTTTTTATATCCTAGAGGTCTCAGTAATGCTAGCTGGTACCTTTAATTTTATAGAATAAAAGTACATATTTGAAAAGGAATATAGAAAAGATACAGGAAAATGCTTTTGCTAATTCAGCTTTCAAAAATATAGTAGTGTTGCTGGGGATAAGTCATATAAACATTCAGATCTATTTTTTTTAAATAGCCCTTGAACTTTTCATCATATTACATTTCAGGCACATAGTACTGCCAATGTACCACACAGTCATGGATGTGACACAGGCAAATTCAGATATGAAATTGAAGTTGAGCAGAAAAGACTTTGTTGCCTAGAAATATAATCCCTTAAATGCTTCTGAAGTTGTCATAATTGATAATGATTCATGACTTGAAATGATTAACCCACAAAAACCAAAAATAAAATTTATTTTAAGAAATAAGAAGAATGTTTAGCTATATACCATCAAAAAGTATTCAAATTAGACATAATGTAAATTTAAAAACTGATAAAACATATCAAATTGGCTAATTAATGTATCTATAAAAATATGGTATGCTATATAGTATATTCCGATAAATCAAAGGACTTTATGTACTGCCTTCAACGAAATGATTGGATAATCTGAAGAGGTCAGCAAAATTATTTCATTCCTAAATAATTTATATTTTCAGTAGTTACTTTAAATGGAATTTCTCTTTTTAAGTCTGACTGTTGGATTTTGTTAGTGATATATAAGAATGCTGATGACTTATGTGGGTTTATTTTATAACCAGCAACTTTGCTAAAGTTGTAGATTATTTCTAATAACTTTTTAGTAGAATCTCTGGGGTTCTCTAAGTATACCATCATATCGTCGGCAAAGAGTGATAATTTGGTTTCCTCATGCCTATTCTTATTCCTTTAATCTCTTTCTCAGCTCTTATTGCAAAAGCTAGTGTTTCTAATACAATATTAAATAGTAATGGTAATAGTGGGCAACTTTGTTTCACTCCAGATCTTATTGGGAATGGTTGCAGTTTGTCTCTATTACATATGATGCTTACTGATGGTTTTAAATAGATGCTGCTGATTATTTTAAGGAAAAGTCCGTTTATTCCTATACTCTCAAGTGTTTTTAATAGGAATGGATGTTGGATTATGTCAAATGCTTTTTCTGCATCTATTGAGATGATCATATGGTTTTTGTTAATTTGGTTATTAACATGGCCAATTATATTGATAGTTTTCCTAATATTGAACCAGCCCTGCCAATCTATCTGCCAAGGGAAAATCAGAAACTTTATGAGCAAAATTACAGACCACTTTTCACACAAATTAAGTCTGATCTAACCAATTGGAAAAATATTAAATGCTCTTGGATAGGGCGAGCAAATATAATAAAGATGACAATATTACCTAAACTAATCTATTTATTTAGCACTATATCAATCAAACTCCCAAAAAACTATTTTAGTGACCTACAAAAAAAAATTCATATGGAAAAACATAAGGTCAAGAATTTCAAGGGAATTAATGAAAAAAAAACATCAAATGAAGGTGGCTTAGCTGTACCAGATCTAAAATTATATTATAGAGCAGCAGTTACCAAAACCATTTGGTATTAGTTAAGGAATAGATTAGTTGATCAGTGGAATAGGTTAGATTCAAGGGACAAAACAGTCAACAACTATAGCAATCTAGTCTTTGACAAACCCAAAGACCCCAGCTTTTGGGATAAGAACTTACTGTTTGATAAAAATTGCTGGGAAAATTGGAAACTAATATGGGAGCAACTAGGCATTGATCCACACTTAACATCTTACACCAAGATAAGGTCAAAATGGGTTCATGACCTAGGCATAAAGAATGAAATTATTAATAAATTAGAGGAACACAGGATAGTTTACTCTCAGACCTGTGGAAGGGGAAGGACTTTATGACCAAAGAAGAACTAGAGATCATTACTAATCACAAAATAGAAAATTTCAACTATACTAAACTGAAAAGTTTTTTGTACAAACAAAACTAATGCAGGTAAGATTAGAAGGGAAGCAATAAACTGGGAAAATATTTTTACAGTCAAAGGTTCTGGTAAAGGCCTCATTTCCAAAATATATAGAGAATTTACTCTAATTTATAAAAAATCAAGCCATTCTCCAATTGAAAAATGGTCAAAGGATATGAACAGACAATTCTCAGATGAAGAAATTGAAACTATTTCTAGTCATATAAAAAGATGCTCCAAGTCATTATTAATCAGAGAAATGCAAATTAAGACAACTCTAAGATACCACTACACACCTGTCAGATCGGCTAAGATGACAGGAAAAAATAATGATGATTGGTGGAGGGGATGTGGGAAAACTGGGACATTGATGCATTGTTGGTGGAGTTGTGAACGAATCCAACCATTCTGGAGAGTAGTTTGGAACTCTGCTCAAAAAGTTATCAAACTGTGCACACCCTTTGATCCAGCAGTGTTACTACTGGGCTTATATCCCAAAGAGATCATAAAGAAGGGAAAGGGACCTGTATGTGCACGAATGTTTGTTGCAGCCCTCTTTGTAGTGGCTAGAAACTGGAAACTTAGTGGATGCCCATCAGTTGGAGAATGGCTGAATAAATTGTGGTATATGAATATTATGGAATATTATTGTTCTGTAAGAAATGACCAACAGGATGATTTCAGAAAGGCCTGGAGAGACTTACACAAACTGATGCTGAGTGAAATGAGCAGGACCAGGAGATCATTATATACTTCAACAACAATATTATATGATGACCAGTTCTGATGAACCTGGCCATCCTCAGCAATGAGATCAACCAAATCATTTCCAATGGAGCAATAATGAACTGAACCAGCTATGCCCAGAGAAAGAACTCTGGCTGATGACTAAAAACCATTACATTGAATTCCCAATCCCTATATTTATGCCCACCTGCATTTTTGATTTCCTTCACAAGCTAATTGTACAATATTTCAGAGTCTGATTCTTTTTTGTACAGCAAAATAATGGTTTGGTCATGTATACTTATTGTGTATCTAATTTATTTTTTAATATATTTAACATCTACTGGTCATCCTGCCATCTGGGGGAGAGGGTGGGGGGTAAGAGGTGAAAAATTGGAACAAAAGGTTTGGCAATTTTTAATGCTGTAAAGTTACCCATACATATAACCTGTAAATAAAAAGTTATTAAATAAAATAAAATAAAAATTTTAAAAATTATTTCATTCCCATGGAATCCATGATGAGATTATATAAGCCTACTCCATTTTGGTCAAGTGAGAGACTGGCATAAAAAGTTCAGTAAGGATGAATTAATCAGTTTAAATTCTGTACTAAATTAGTTTGATTGTTCCCCAAGTGAAATTCATGTGACTGAAATTCTCCTAGTATGTCTCAGTAAATCTACATATACAATCCAAATCTGCATGTTAAAGCTATCCAAATTTAATGATTATTCCCAAAGAACAATTTCCAAGTTCCCTATCTTTATCAAAAATGCTATATGAGAAGTTCAATTGTGCTAAAAACCAGTAAGCAAACTTATAATATGAGAATACTACAATCAGAATCAGTAATATGAAATGACCATGAAAATAGCCATAGCTATTTTAAGTTTCATAAAGAAGAAGAAATGCATCCAAAACAGAGAAATGTATATTTCCCTTTCATATATCTTAGTCAAATTTTACATTAAAGTATTACAATCAGTTCTGTGTTTGGCATTTTATTGTAATACAGGTTTTGGACGTTTCTTCTATTAAAGTACTTATGGTCTTCAGAGCATAATTATTATTTTATCTTCAGTATTTTAATGGGTAAAAATAAGAATCTGAAAATTATAACACATTATTTTGGCCATGAAGCACCACCAGTGAGTTTTCCATTATAAATTAGCCAATTGATATATTGCATTTATCAATTAATGTAAGGAGAGAGAGAAATAGAGCACATTTACTCCTGCAAAATTGTTCAACTCTTTGGTCTCTACACACTCACTCAAACTATGGACAAAGTGGACTCAGGATTAAAGTAATTTATATACAATACTCTCCCACCAACATAGGGGTCCCTATCCCTCCTTCACATAAACAATTTCTTTGGGAAGAATGGGTCCAAACTTGGAGCACTAAGAAACAAAAACATAAATGTAGGAAGCAAAGGGTGATAAGTGTTACTTTTTGACCCTAGATATCTTTTATCTCTCTTAGGAATTCCCTTATTTCAGTATGTGGTATTATTTTCCCTTACTTGAATAACTAGATCTTTTTTTTTTATTAAAGATTTTTACTTTTCAAAACAAATGCATGAATAATTCTTCAACATTATTCCTTGCAAAAAAAATTATGTTCCAAATTTTCTCCCCCTTCCACTACCCTCTCCCTTAGGTGCCAAATAGACCAATATGTTAAATATGGTATAAATACATTTTAAATCCAATAGATGCATATATATTCATGCAATTCTGTTGCTGCTAAAGAAAAATGAAATCAAATCAGAAAAAAAGAGAAAAAATGAAAACAATCAACAACAAAAAGAGTGAAAATTCTATGCCACACTCAGTTCCCACAGTCCTCTCTCTGGATGTAGATGACTCTCTTTATCACAAGACCATTGGAACTGGTCTGAATTGTCTCATTGTTAAAGAGAGCCATGTCTGTCAGAATTAATCATGATATAATCTTCTTGCTATGTACAATGATCTCCTAGTTCTGCTCATTTCACTTAGAATCAGTTCATGTAAGTCTTTCCAGGCCTCTCTGAAATCATCCTGCTTCTCTTTTCTTACAAAGAACTAAATACTTTTTAGACTAGATCATGAAATTTTCTTCACAGAAATGGCTGCTAATAGGACCCAGCTGCACATCAACTGACAACCTCTGATATTAAAATCAGTTATTTCACTTCTGATAGATTTTTCAACACGTTAAAATATTGTTGCTGGCAAAATTGTAACTTGTTCTTTTTCCTTCAGAGAATCATTCACATAAAATTAAAAATCCATAAACAGAAAGCAAAACAAACAAACAAACAAATACCAGATGTGAGGTTCCAAACATTTCATGAAACATAAAAGATTTATAGAGGAGATAATAGCATATCTGATATCTCACAGACATCCTTAAGGTGCAAGGGACAGCTCTGAGTTATCTATTATGAATTCATATTGAGTTCTATCATAGTCTGTTTAACTCTGAAGCCAATTACAAAATTATTTGGTATCACATACTAAGTTGATAAGAAACAATTAGTTAATCACTATGTGTTCTTCAGAATTGAGACAAACTAGACTGTAAGGAGTCTTATAAAGTCTTCATGTAGGTTGCAAAATATAAAGCATATTGAATATGAATTTCATATCATACCTTCCCTCCCAAGTTCAGATATTTATTACATAAAGAAGAACACAGAGAAGTTTAAAGCATTGGAGATGATGAAGGCATTATAATAATGACAAAGAAGGCTGAGTAGAAAAAAGTAATGAAGATCAGTAGAATCCACCCAGTGAAAGGCATGACAATTTTCTTCAAGTAATTTAAGGTTTATATACAGCGCAGAAGAACAAATTGACTTGTCCTGCTAAATATTAAGAACAATGAAAATAGAATGTTTCCTTATCTGCACCTTTGATTTATGTAGGAATTAGAAAAGCATTTCCAATCTATTCAATGGAATTCTTGTGAAAGTGAGAGTCTAGGTGATGTGTCTATGGTTTCAAAGCAATCATGTGTATGATACAAAACCTGAATCTAAATTTGTCTTATCCCATCACTGGTCTGCTATCCATTATACAATGCTGATTCTCCCCAGAAGGGGAAATAAAAATTAGATGATCTGGATAAAGACATAATGAATTACCTCTCATTAAATATTTTCAAATATATTGGCAAATACATTAAACAATTTTCCAAAACTAGCAGTTGTTAATATACATAAGATAAGGAGTTTTCTCAGGTAAGGTAAGGTGACAAATAACAAATATGTAAATATAAACATTTAACTTTACATATCTAATTTTACTTAACCATCAGAGATTATAAAGCAAATATTTGTTTCCATATTTTTCTGAATGGAAGGGAACACTTTACAATATGTTAGAACCATTAATCTGTAGTCAAGAAAATAAGGAATGGAATTGCTACAGAATCAATTTTGCACAGTATAAGGATACTACACAATTGAAGCTTTTAGAGATACCCATCTCCCTAAAATCCATTACTTGCTAGGAGAATTTTTTATTACATACTTTAATAGAATATGAGTCACCTTGACATACTTGGGTATGCTCCTGTCTTATAATTTATACCAAGTAATGATTTTTCTACTGATGTTGTAGAAAGAGAAGAAAAGTTGTTTATTCAAATATATCATTACTATTAATAATTTCTGATCCAACACTTTATTTTTGGCAACTAATCCCCTAATAGTTAATTGATACAATTGTGTAAAAGAAAATTCAAAGAAAGTTTATTCTCATATGATGCTTATGCTTAAAGAATGTAGAGTAAAAACAGAGAAAGAAAATTATAGACCAATTTCCATAATGAATATTGATGAAAACATCTTAAATAAAATGTAAGCAAAGAGATTACAGGAAGTTATCTTCAGAATAATAAACAATTACCAAGTAAGATTTATACCAGGAATGCAGGGCTTGTTCAATATGGGGAAAAAAAACTATTAGCATAATTAACTGCAACTGTATCAATAAGCAAATTAATAGAAATTATGTGATTATGTTAATAAACAGAGAACAATCATTTGACAAAATACAACACCATTCCTTTTAAAAACAAGAGCGAGCACAAGAATAAATGGAGTTTTCCTTAAAATATTCAGTAGCATTTATTTAAAACTATTAGCAAGCATCATATGTAATAGGGATAAACTAGAACCATTCTCATTAAGATCAGGGCTGAACAAGGTTGCCCACTATAACCATTACTATTCAATATCTTATTAGAAATGTTACCTTTTAGCAATGAGAAGAAAAATATCAAAGAATTAGAATAAGTAATGAGAGAACCAAATTATTATTTTTTGCAAATGATATGATGATGTATTTAAAGAATCCTAGAAAATCAATTAAAAATGACTAGAAGCAATTCACAACTTTAGCAAAGTTGTGGTATATAAAATAAATCCACAGAAATCATAAGCATCTCTATATGTTACTAACAAAGTCCAGCAGTAAGAAATAAAAAAGAGAAATTATATTTAAAATAAATGTAGATTGATATAAAATAATTGGGAATTTACCTGCCAAGACAAATTCAGAAACTATAAGTAGACAATTACAAAACACTTTTATGCAAATAAAGACAGATCTAAAGAATTGGAAGGGTATGAAATGCTCATGGGTAGGCCAAGTTAATACAATAAAAATGACAATTTTACCCAAATAAAAATATTTATTCAATGCTATAGCCATCAAGCTACCAAGACGCTACTTTTCAGGGCTTGAAAAAATAACAATAAAGTTCAAGGGGAAGAACAAAAGATCAAGAATTTCAATGGAATTAATAAAGAAAAATACAAAGGCAGGTGTGCTATTTGTAGCAATCTATATTATAAAGCAGTGGCCATGAAAACCATTTGGTGTTGGCTTTAAAATAGAATAGTTGTTCAGTGGAATAGGTTATCTTGACAAGATACAAGTCAATGACTATAGTAATCTAATGTTTGATTAACACAAAGATCACAGCTTCTGGGATAAGAACTCACTATTTGACAAAAAATTCTGGGGAAATTTGAAAATAGTATGGCAAAAACTAAGTACTGGTGAACACCTAATACCTTGTAACAAGATAAGATTGAAATGGATTCATGATTTAGACATAAAGAGTCATACTATAAGCAAATTATAAGAAAACAATATTGTCTATCTCTGAGACACGTGGGGAAGGTAGGAATTTATAGCCAAAGAAGAACTAAAGTACATTATGACATGCAGAATGCATAATTTTGATTATATTATATTTTAAAAGTTTTTGTCGAAAACAAAACAAAACAATGCAAACAAGATTAGAAGGAAAGGAGAGAACTGAGGGGAAAAATACATATAAGAGTTATGATAAAGGACTTATTTCTAAAATATATAGAGAACTGTCTCAAATTTATAAGAATGCAAGACATTCTCTAATTGATAAATGATGAAAGGATGTGAGCAGACAATTTTCAGATGAAATTAGAATCATTTCTACTCATATAAAAAGGTGCTCTAAATCACTATTGATCAAAGAAGTACAAATTAAGACAACTCTGAGGTTTCATGACACACCTTTCAGATTGACTAAGTTGACAGAACAGATAATGATAAATGTTGGAAGGGATCTGGAAACATGGGACACTGATACATTGGTAGTGAAATTGTGCCAGATTTCTGTCATTGGAACAAAAGGGTTTGACAAAATGAAAATGATGAGCTGGAGAATTGGAGCTCACAGGTAGTTTAGATTTTATTAAAGCATAATATGACATCAAAAATAGATTCTTGTCTGAATAAATAGGTTTTATAACTCTCATTGAGAAAAATGCTGGAAGACATAACTCTATTATTTTTTATGTGTTCACATTGCTCTCATGCACATTCTAATTTGTTTCACATAATAATATTAGTTGGTTTATTTTTTAGAGATAAACTAGGTCACATAAGAGTTGAGCAATGAATCTAAGATCATATAGCTGGACTACAACATGTGTGTACACACACACACATAAATATATATATATATATATATATATATATATATATATAATATTTATTTACATTTATATACACATTTATAAACCCATGCAAGCATATGTGATTGAATGTTTCACAGCCAGCCTCATTTGGAAGAATTGAGAAAAAGTCTTGACTCTAACAAATATTAATATGTATATATGTGTATATGGTTTTAATGTAGCAAACTCTGTGGTAAATTCTGGGGATTAAAAGAAATAGGAAAAAGTAATGCTTTTAAGCAGGGCAAAATCTAATAGGGAATTGTGGTTTATCCAATTTACATTCAAAGTTATAATTATTGTTTGTGTATATTCCTCCATCTTTTATTTACTCACTTATTGATTTTCTCAGAGTCACATAGCTAGAAAGTGTTAAATGTCAGAGGCTAGATTTGAAATCAGGTCATCCTGCTTCCAAGGGCTGGTACCTCTTTGGCTTCCATCCTATTAATTTTTCCTTTCACACCCTGTTTTTATGAGATAATTTCTCCTTTTAATCATTTTCTACTTAGTTTTATTTTTTTAGATCACCTCATCATACAAAACTCAGCTACAACCTTTCTTTCAAACTAGATTAGTAATAATAATATTTTAAGAATGTCATCACTAATAATGAAATATTAATTAGTAATATTGGTTATATTATCAAATATCATGTATTATATCAAGCATAACAGTTTGACTTCAATCAGTGCCTTATAATTAGTCTTTAATGATTTCCTCATATTTCTTCTTGATCTTTTATATCAAATTTTCCACTGGGTTCTGGTCTTTTTGTTACAAATACACAAAAGTCTTCCAGTTCATCAAATGCTCTTTTTCTCCATTCAAGATTGTCTCCAACTTTGCTGGATTAATTATACTAGGATACATCCCCAGCTCCTTTGCTCTTTGAAATATAATGTCCCAAGATGTTTAGTCTTTTCATTTACAAGCTGCTCAGGTCTTCTGAGATCCTGATTGTTTTCTCCCAATGTTTATTTTTTGTTTGTTTGTTTGTTTGCAACCTTTTTCCTTACCTTGGGAATTTTGACAACTGTTCTCACTGTTGCTTTTTTTTTCCAGATTCACCAAGCCTTAGCATCTACTACACTGTTATGTCTTCCAGACCACAAGATATTCACATTTTCCATATCATTGAATCTTCTTTTATGTGTTATCTTATTTCAATAGATTATGAACTCTTTGAGGGCATGATCCAATTTAATTTTGTATTCAATTACCTAGTACTTAGACTCTTATTAGAAAAAGAATGTCATTAAGTGATTTTTCTCATTCTTTAATCTGATTTTTTTTTGTAATGATGCTTTTTCCTTACTTGACCTTTCCTTACTTGTATAATAATTCTCTCTTTAACTGTAGAAAGACATCCTTCAACTCTTCTCTAATTTTACTTTTAATTATTATATGATATTTCAATACAGTTTGATTACTTAAGATTATTACTTAGAAATAGCCAAACTTCGTAAGCATAAGGAAATTTTCATACCCTCCAAAAATCATATTTGTGACAATAAACAAATATGGCCATGATTACCAGGCTGATACTGACTCAGATTCCTACCAATTTATTGGTCATGTTAATGTATTGAAAATCCCCAATAATCCTGTCAATTAGAGGTGGAAACATTGAGTTAAATAAAGCAAGAGAGAAAATATTTTGTTACATAATTTGTTATTACTATATAGAGTGAAAGAATTTTGGTCAAAACATGTTACATAAAATAACTTAAAGGTATATCATACTATGAACTGTTAAATGCTGAAGTGGTTGAATTCATTTATACATCAGTGTTTTCTTAATATAAGTGGTCGTCAAAATATATTAGATATTATCTAATTTGTACTACCCAAATCTCCTACAACCTGCTGGGGGTTCTTGACCCTCTCTTTCCATTTGTTACTGCTTCCCAAGGGCTTTTCTTGGTTTCCTTGCACCTGGCACTACTGTTATTGGGTTCCAATCTACTTCACCCCATCTGTTGTTCTCAGACTTCTTCACAATGTCTCTTCTACTTGATTAATGGGGAGGTCATACAGGAAATGCACTAATATGCTTTCTAACTAGCCCAGCTGGAAAAAAACAGCACCACACCAAAAGCAGTGTTAAATTTTGTATCATTACTCTGGTAGTCATCAGAAAATAGCTATGGTATATAAATTTCCTCCATCTCACCACCCCCAATGTGTGACAATGAAGTATAGACAGTATTCAACAGTAGTTCTTTCCTTAATGCAAGACAGTATTAATATATTTTTTCCTTTTTTTGTCTTCTGCTTCCTTATGTTTTTCTTCTTTGTTGAAAGTTTTGGTTCTATTTTTTTTCAATTAGAACTAAAGATGATGGTAACAATATTCTGGAATACACTCCTAATTTACTGACACAAGTTTTAATTAAGTGAAATGTTTGTGGGTAGAAGAGAAAGCAAATCAACTTTTGAATTTCTTCATGTTTTTGACATCTGTTCCTAAAAAGGAGGTGGATTGGAAGACCACTGAAGCACTTTCAGCATCAGAGTTCCTGAAATCTGGGATTCCCCAAAGCTCTTATCTCATTTCATGAAGAGGTAAGGAGATGTTTTCTGAATCATAAGATGGAAATAAGGCAGTAAAATCAGTTATGCTCCTTCACTCATTCAGTTAAAATCATAATTATTGTGTTTGTACTGTGTTTAAGTGCAAGGTATGGAAGTTGGCATGAGACATACAAAGGAAAAGCATTCTCTGTTCTTGAACTTACATTTAACTGGAGGGAAAAATGTACCACTAATTTTAAAATATACAAATAAATCAAGAAGGGAGAAATATAGTAGGGAAAATGGGGGGGAGGGGAGAAAAAGTGTCCTGGGAGAAGTAATACTTGATCTAAATGCAAAAGGATAATAATAATTTTTAAAGACAATTATGAGAACTCTGGGAGATGACTAAAAACCATTACATTGAATTTTCAATCCCTATATTTTTGCCCACCTGCATTTTGGATTTCCTTCACAGGCTAATTGTACAATATTTCAGAGTCCAATTATTTTTGTGCAGCAAAATAACAGCTTGGTCATGTATACTTATTGTGTATCTAATTTATATTTTAAAATATTTAACATCTACTGGTCATCCTGCCATCTGGGGGAGGAGGTGGGGGGAAAGAGGGGAAAAATTGGAACAAGAGGTTTGGCAATTGTCAATGCTGTAAAGTTACCCATACATATAACCTGTAAATAAAAGGCTATTAAATAAAAAAAAGAAAATTATGAGAGATAATATTCTAGAAATGAAGATATAGCTTGTTTGTGAAAGAAGAATGGAATATTGTGCTTAAGAAATAGCTGATGGCATGGTTTGATGAATAAAACAACACATGTGAGGGATTGATATGTGATAAGTCTCAAAAAGTAGATTATAGTATAGTTAAAGTTATCATATGTGAGAGGCTGGGAATATTCAATTGTATCTTGAAAAACTGGGAAACAACTAACAGTGTTCTCTTTTTTCTCAGAAATAATGAAATATTTCCCACTTATTTTTAATATTATTTTAGGGGAGGATTCTGGAAAGATGTCTCGGTAGGTTGGTAAATATCAAGCTCTCTAGATTTCCTCCACGAACAAAAAAATTTGCACCTCAAGGTGAATGTAGACTGGTGAAAAATAAGGAAGACTTGGGGCAGAACAGAGATCCTTTTAATACAACCCAAAAAGATCTGAAGAAATACCTTGGACTGGTGATTAACCTTTTTGAAGTGCAGACACCTCCAAACCAACTCCAAAGAAACCAAAAAGAGACCAAAAACCACAGACACTTTCCCCTTGCTGGACTGTATGTTGAGTTGGGGTTTGAAAGAGTGATTGACTCTCAGTTGATTGAAAATGTCAGGCCCAGCTGTGGTGCAGAGAAGCAGCTCTGGGCAAGAAGGAACAACCACTTGGTGAGTACAGAGGTAATGGGTCAGGGATGCTGCTGGCTGTGGACATTGCAGGAGGGTGGAACTCTTGTTTTGGGGTTCTTGGTGAGAGTGGAGAGCTGAAGAGAAGTTTGAGGCACCATCTCCCCACCCCAAGATTAGAGGTGCTTATACTAATATCTCTTATTTTAAAAAAATGAATTGGCAATAAATAAATAATTCCATCATTGAAACATAAGATGGAAATAAGAAAGACCATAAATAACTGGGGAGAGATGGGCAGATGAAAAAGCAAAGCCTGTAAAAGAAGAAAAGGAAAGGATCCTTGGATAGGGAGAGGTTGAGTAATAACAAAGTTAGTCATGGAGCAGAATTTAATTAAAGAGGCAGCATGAATAGGAAAAAAAAACATGTGTGTATGTGGGTGGGTGTGAGTTTGAGTGTGCTTATGTATATATGTATCTATATATGAATACATAAATATATATTTTCTTAATTATAGTTTTCTTTGTGGTGAAAGAAATAAAAGGGAGAAAAATAAGAAGCACAGCAGGAACAAAAAAAAAACAATTTAAAGGAAGTAAGGAAAAATATGGACATTCATAAATATAATTTCTTCTATGAATATATATACTTTCTTGATATAGTAATGTGTTATTATATATTTTGAGTTCTACCTGCTTTTCTGCTGGGCACATGATAATGGGTTCTTTTGTTATGCTTTATTTTGTTCTGTATTTCTTACTGTTTTTTCAAATAAAATAATTTTTAAAAAAATCCATTTAAAATAATTATAATTTATGTTACATATAGACATATGAATGTATTATATATATATATATATATACATATATATATGTATGTATGTATGTATAAGTAAATCTTTATAGATATCCATGTATATAAATTGTTTCCCTTCCCAGGTTCTTCACTCATCCATTGAGAAGGCAAGTGATATGAAAGTAATTAAATATGTGAAATCATGCAAATTGTATTTCATATTGGCCATGCTAAAAAAATAAACAGAAGAATATAGTGAAAAATTAATTTTAAAATTTAATTCAAAGTTCAACTATTCTTTCATTGTAGGTTGAAAATATTTGTCATCATGAGTATTTCAGAATTGATTTGAATCATCGAATTTATCAGAGTAGTATTTTTTTACAGTAGGACATTGTTACAATATTGCTGTTTCTGTGTAAAATGTTTCCTGCTTATACCTACTTCACTTGGTTTCAATTTATATAGGAAACCTCAGGTTTCTTTCTGCACCACAATTCTGATAGCATTATGTAATGTTCTGGTAAGCTTTCTGGAGGTCTTGGGACCAGCCTTGGTTTTAGCAGAGTAATCACCAAGATAATAGACAGAGATACAGTCCGCAAGTCATCATTGTCTCCTTCACAGCCTGTCTCCTTGTCTGGGGCTCAGCTAGCTTTCTGGAGGCCTTCAGATGGGCCTTGGTCTCAGTGAGGGGAACAGTAGGACAGGCAAGCCACCATGAAGTTGATAAAGATAGAATGTCTCTTTAAGTCCAAGAGCTTGAGCTCCAGCCTCCAGTCCTCTGTCTTCTCCTACTCTGCCTCAGGTTGAGTTTGTCCCAGTTAATATGCTCTATTACACTTACATCACCATTATATCACTAGGGAATCATTATTTGTTGTAAGTTCAAATCAATCATATTGAACTAGAGAGCTCACATGCTAAACTAGATAAAAATTGTCTTATCAATTCCACTGAGTTAACACCTTGTTGTAAGAAACCTTGTTTCATTTTTCCAGAATTCTGGCCCATTACAATATTACTGTACTTTGTCACAATCATATATTAAAACTTCTTTAGTGACTGCCACTGATGGGCCATCACCTCAGTTGAAAATTCTTTAACACTAGAATAATGATACTATAAATGCATTTATGCATTAAAGTATTTTTTCTTTTTTTCTTTGAGATAACTAATATTAGCACCGATAAGTCAGAGAATATGCAGTTTTATTTCCTTATGGGAAAAGTTCCAAATTATTCTTTAAAATGGTTGAACCACTTAACAATTGCCCAAGCAGTTCATTAGTGTCACTCTTTTCCCACATTCACTGAAGAATTTGTCTTCTTGGGGGGCGGGGGGGGGTGGAGCAAAAATGTAAGAGAGCAGACATGACTTTCTATGACCTCCTCTGACCTTCTCTCAAACAAAAAGTAGATTAAACCTCTAAACAGGTTTTGGAGTCAAAGAATCCACAAATATTTGGAGTACAACATATTTCCAGAAGACACCTTTGAAAAACTTCAGATCAGGACTGTTTCAAATGAGTAGGGGAACAGTCTGCAGATCCCAGACCATGGCACAGGAAGAATGGGGCAAGAAGCTGGGAAGGGGAGTAACAGCATTGCAGCTTCCAATAACCTGGGAACCTTCTGTGAGCCTATTAGGCTACTCTGTCCTGGTTGCAATCAGGTGGTTTGGCATATTTGCTACAAAAGGCAAATTGTAACCTAAACCCAGGAAAAAACACACGTGGTGGCCCCAAATACCCAACACCAGAAGTCAATCAGTGCATAGCCCCAGGGCAAACTAAAGCAGTGGTTACTCTTTTTTTTTTTTTTTTAAGAGCAGACAAAAAGCCTTTAATAATGATCAAAAAAAAAAAAAAAAAAAACAAACCCAAAAGACATCTATAATGAGACAGCTTTTATTTTTTTTAATTATAGCTTTTTATCTACAAGACATATGCATAGGTAATTTTTCAGCATTGACAATTGCAAAACCTTTTATTCCAACTTTTCCCCTCCCAACTCCCACCCTCCCCCCCAGATGGCAGTTTGACCAATACATGTTAAATATGTTAAAGTATAAGTCAAATACAATATATGTATACATGTCCAAACAGTTATTTTGCTGTGAGAAAGCTTTTATTGAGAGAGAGAGAAGACCAGACCTGAAATCCTGAGGTTTATAAAGGCAAATGAAATACCAGATGAAGCCTCAAAGTGAGATATGAGCTGGCCCACATTCCACAGGAGTTTCTTGGAAGATTGCAAAATGGATCTTAAGAGAGAGCTAGAAGAAAACTGAGGAAAGGAAATGAGATCTTTGCAAGAAGGGATGGAAAAAGTGACTAACTCCCTACAAAATAGATTTGATGAAATGAAAAAAAAATAATGCCTTAGAAAATAATTATGAAAAAGATATAAATTTATTAAAAAGTAAAATTTGTGAAATAGAAAAAAAATGCAATTAATTTAACAATTTATTTGGCCAAATATAAAAGGAGCTAGAAAGGTAACTGGAGAAAATAATGCACTCAACAATAAGAATTGGACAAATGGAATCGAATGATTCAATAAGACTTCAAGACTCGGTAAAAAAAAAAACAAAAAAAAATGATAAAATAGAAGAAAATATGAAATATCACCTAGCTAATGAAGGTGTGCCAGATCTAAAACTATATTATAAAGCAGCAATCATCAAAAAATTTGGTACTGTCTAAGAAATAAAGTAGTTGAACAATGGAATACATTAGGATCACAGGACAAAATAGGCAATAAATATAGCCATCAAGTGTTTGGCAAACCCAAAGACCCCAGGTTTTAGGATAAGAACTCACTATCTGACAAAAACTTCTGGGAAAATTGGAAAGTAGTATGGAAGAAATTAGAGCTTCACCCACACATAGTATTACATTCCAAGATAAGATTTAAATGTGTTTCATGATTTATACATAAAGAGTGAAAGCAAAATAGAAGAACATAGGATAATTTACCTCTCAGTTCTGTGGAAAAGAAAGGAATTTGTGTCCAAAGAAGAACTGGAACTTATAAACGAACATCAGATATTAATTTTTATTATATTAAGTTAAAAAGTTTTTGTACAAACAAAACTAATACAGACAAGATCAGAAGAGAAGCAATAAATTGGGGGATCAATTTTACATTTATGGATTTTGATAAAGTCTTCATTTCTAAAATATATAGAGAATTGCCTAAAATTTATAAGAAATCAAGTCATTCTCCAATTGATAAATGATCAAAGGATCTGAACAGACAATATTTAGATGAAGAACTTAAAACTATTTCTAATCATATGAGAAGGTGTTCTAAATCACTATTGATCAGAGAAATGCAAATTAAAACAACTCTGGGATACCACTACATACCTCTCAGTTTGGCTAAGATGACAGAAAAAGATAATGACAAATGTTGGAGGGGATGTAAGAAAACTGGGAAACTCATACATTGTGAAAGGATCCAGCCATTCTGGAAAGCAATTTGGAACTATGTTCAAAAATTTATCAAAATGTGCACACCTTTGACCTAGCAGTGTTTCTATTGGGTTTATATCTCAAAGAGATATTAAAGAAGGGAAAAAGACCTACAAGCACAGAAATGTTTGTAGCAGCCCTTTTCATAGTGGCAAGAAACTGAAAACTGAGTAGATGTCCATTAGTTGGAGAATGGCTGGCTGAATAAATTATGGTATATGAATGTTTGGAATATTATTGTTCTGTAAGAAATGACCAACAGGATGATTTCAGAAAGGCCTGGAGAGACTTACATGAACTGATGCTGAGTGTAATGAGAAGAGCTAGGAGATTATTGTACATGACAATATCAATATTTTACTATGATCAATTCTGATTGTAATTTTTTTTCCAATAATGAGATGATTGATGACAGTTGTGATGATTTTGTGATGAAGAAAGCCAGTTATAGCCAAAGAGGATTGTAGGAACTGAATGTGCATCACAACATAACATTCTCATTCTTGTTGTTGTTCATTTGCATTTGTGTTTTTACTCATTTACTTTACCTTTTTTTTCCTTTTTTATTATATTTAATTTTTATTATAGCCTTTTTATTGACAAAACATATGCTTGGATAATTTTTCAACATTAACCCTTGCAAAAACTTTTCCCCTCACCCACTCCCTAGATGGAAGGTAGTCCCATACATATCAAATATGTTAAAGTATATATTAAATATAATACATATATACATATGTATATAGTTATCATGCTGCACAAGAAAAATCAGATTTAGAAAGAAGGTAAAAATAACCTGGGAAGAAAAACAAAACACAAGCAAACAATAATAGAGTGTAAATGCTATGCTGTGGTCCACACTCATTTGACAAATGTTGGAGGGGATGTAGGAAAACCAGGACATGGATACATTGTTGGTAGAATTGTGAATGCATCTAACCATTCTGGAGAGCAATTTGAAATTATGTTCAAAAAGTTATCAAATTGTGCCTACCCTTTGATCCAGCAGTGTTTCTACTGGGCTATTATCCTAAAGAGATCTTAAAGAAGTGAAAGGGTCCTGTATGTGCAAAAATTTTTGTGGCAGCCCTTTTTCGTAGTGACTAGAAACTGGAAATTGAATGGACACCCACCATTTGGAAATGGCTGACTAAATTGTGGTATATGAATGTTATGGAATATTATTGTTTTGTAAGAAATGACCAGCAGGATGATTTCAGAAAGGCCTGGAGAGACTTTCATGAACTGTTGTTGAGTGAAATGAGCAGAACCAGGAGATCAGTATACAGTTCAACAACAATACTATATGATGATTAATTCTGATGGATTTGGCTCTCTTCAACAATGAGATAAACCAAATCCATTCCAATTATTCAATAATGAAGAGAACCAACTATGTCCAGCAAAAGAATATGGGAAATGAGTGCAGACCACAGCATAGCATTTTCACTCTTTCTGTTTTTCTCCGCTTGCATTTTTGTTTTTCTTCTCAGGTTATGTTTACCTTCTTTCTAAATCTGATTTTTCTTACTCAGCAAGATAACTGTATAAATATGTATACATATATTGTATTTAACCTATACTTTAATATAGTTAATATGTATTGTTCTACCTGCCATCTAGGGAAGAGGGTGGAGATAAGGAGGAAAACAGTTAGGACAGAAGATTTTGCAAGAGACAATGCTGAAAAATTACCCTTGTGTATGTCTTGTAAATAAAAAAGTTACAATAAAATAAATAAATTTTAAAAAGAAAATGGTGAATATAGCTATAAGGAAATATAATTTGACAACCTTAGTGATAGAGTGTGATTATTGTTCTGATATTTGTCTGATGAAAAAGCTGGAGAGTCTGGTAAATCGTGAATGGATCTTGATGTTATCAAGCAATCAAGATAAAGAATTATCATGATTGTGGGGATCAAACCATGAGGCTTTCACTATCTGGTTCAGATAACTAGGACACCAGTGAGGATGTATGTTCAAGAATTTAACTTTAGAACTAGTAAGATCTAATAGATTCTGCTAACAATAGATATAACTCATAATTTACAATAAATGAGAAATCATTTTATAGCCAGTGGATAAGAGAATAGATGAGGAAATGATCATTGAGACAGTAAGCATATTGACACTAAGAATCCTTACATACATATTGTTATTTTTTATTTGGTTCTTTTTATTTATTTATAATCTTATTTTTATTATAAGATAATTTAATTGACAAATTCATGTACCTGCGATAATTTAATTTATTTAATAGCCTTTTATGCATCTAGAAAGGGAATATACATGGATAACATTAACAAAGCATTAATTGCCAAGACCTCTGTGATTCCAATTTTTTACCTGCTTTCACCGTCAGATGAAGGATAATAGATGTTAAATATAATTAAAATATAAATTAGATAACAAATAGTATATATGACCATAAGAAATATATTTTGCATGATAAGTAAAGAATCAGAGCTCTGAAATATTGTTAAGATATAAAGCTGTGAAGGCTTAATCAATATTATATAGCAGTTGCATAAATATAAGGAATTAAGATTCAATGTCAATGGTAATTATTGTATCTCATAGCTTTGTTCTGCACAAGTGAGAGTTCAGGATTTATTTACTGTAAACCAATAATGCAAATGTATAATTATTATGAGATCTTGTTCAGAGTGATAGAGACTCAGAGATCAATCAGAACATAGGTCAATAATATAAAGATACTTATTTCATAAGTATTAATGATCTCCTGTCTGCTATTTCATCAGTATCATATTGAGTAAGTTGCAGACTTAGCTGAAATCATCTATTAATCTTATTTCTAATAATAATGATATTCCATTAATTTATCATTCCCAATTTTTCAGCTCTTATCTCCAGATCACTGATGGACATCCATTAGAATTTCATTTAATAGCCACTACAAAAGGTTCATGACTCAAAGTATTCTTACAATAAACATCCCTTCCATTCTTTACTAATCATCTTTGTGATATCAATCCAGAAAATATGTGAAAATACTGACTGGATCAAAGTATGGTATTAGTATTCGAGTAACTTTCTGAGCAATTAATTCAGTTAATTACTGCCCATAAATGGATTTGATTCGTTCTGAGACTGCCATCACAAATGTCACAGATAGTCATTCTTAGAAAGTCTACCGGTCCTCTCAATCATCGATATTTGTATCCTCGTATCTACAATCACGGTTGCTGTTGGTATTCTTAAGTTGGCTTAATTTGCAATTTTCTGATTCAATATTATTGAGCATCTTCCTAATGATGAAATCAGTTTCCAATTTCTTCATCAAGGCAATGTCATTTCCATCAGTCCTTTACCATTTTTTATCAATCTTGGAGAATGACTTGCATTATTTGATAAAGGTTAGATTAATTTGATATTTTTGGAATAGTCCAAATCTTATTCAAGAAGGCCTTGATTAGAATTTTTCACCACAGTATATGTTAGCTTTTCCTTCTATATCTGTCCAATACATTTTTTTCGTATCTAAATAACTTTGACAGGTTTAGTGTAATCTTAGAAGTTTTATTTGCATTTTGTGATCATAATGATCTCTGGAGTATCTTTTCTTGGTGTAAAGATATTCATTCTCAAGGTCTGAGAGTAACTATCTGTTTTCCTTCTGACCATTTATTAATGAGATTTATTCTTTATACTTAGGTCTGAACCCATTTTGACCTTATCTGGTTCGTGTTAAGTATGGCTTATCAATGCCTAGTTTCTGCATAATTGTTTCCAATTTTCCCATGCAATTTTATAAACATATGTCTTGTCCCCAAATGGATCTTTGTTTGTCAAAGACTTTAGGTTTGCTATATTTGTTGACTTTTTATCCTTGAACTATCTATTCTCTTGGATCAATAATCTTCCTTAGCCACAGTCGAAAGTAGTTCTTGGTTAACTGCTGCTCTATAATAAATTTTTAGCAGTCTGGTACATGTTCTGACCTTCATTTGATTTTGTGTTCATTAATCCTTGAAATTCTTGATCTTTTGGTTTTCCATATGAACTTTAGTGTTATTTTTAGGTCATTAAAGATAGTTTTTGGGAGTCTGATTGGTAGTAGCGCGAATAAATACATTAGTTTAGGAATAATTTGTCATCTTATTTGTATTTTGTCAGCCTATCCAAGATCATTTTAATATTTTTCCAATTTGGTTTGATGTAAGACTTAATTTGTTGAAAAGTGGTCTTTAATTTTGCTCATTTAAAGTTTCTGATTTTCTCTTGTTTCATGATATGATTCTTGAATATTTTATAGTTATCAGTGGAGTTACTTGAAATGGAATTTCTGTTTGTAAGCTCTATGTTGGATTTTGCTTAGTGAGCATATTAAGAATGCTTTATGACTTATGTTGGTTTATGTTTATAACCAGTTACTTTTGTAAAGTTGTGGATTATTTCTGAATTAATTCTTTTAGCAGAAATCTGGGGTTCTCTGTACTGACCGATGTAGTCATCGGCAAAGAAAGTGATAATGTTGGCTTTCCTCATTGCCTTTCTTATTCCTTAATCTCTTTCAGTCTGTGATTGCTATAGCTAGCGTTTCTAATAATTAAATAGTAATGGGTGATAAACCTTGTTGCAGCTCAGATCTTGGGTTGTGAAGGTGTTTTGCGTTTGTCTCCATTACATTATCTTACTGATGGTTTTAAGTGTAGATGATGCTGATATATTTAGGAAAAGGGGGTCCATTTTATTCCGTATTACTCGTAAGTGTTTTTTGGTATATAGGAATGGATGGATTTTAGTCAGAATGGTCTGTTTTTGCATCGTATTAGGATGGATCATATGGTTTTTGTTAATGTTGGTATTAACATGGGCATTATAGTTGATAGTTTTCCTAATTGAACCAGTTGCATTCCTGGTATAAATCTATTGACATGTAGTGTATTATCTTGGAGATGATTGAGTCTTTTTGCTAATACTTATTTAAGATTTTGCATCAATATTTAGTTAGGGAGATGGTCTATGAATTTCTTTCTGTTTTTCACTCACTGGTTTGGGTATGTCATTAATGTTCTGTGTATAGAAGGAATTTGGTAGGACTCTTCATTCCTATTTTATTAAATATATTTATATAGTATTTGTTCTTTAAATTTTTGGTAAATTCACATGTAAATCCATCTGGTCCTGGGATTTTTTTCTTAGGGAGTTGTTTAATTGCTTGTTTCTATTTCTTTTCTGAAATGGGACTATTCAAACAATTTACTTCCTCCTCTGTTAGTCTGGGACGTCTATAGTTTTTGGAGGTAGTCATCCATTTCCTTAGGTTATCAAATTTATTGGCATAAAGTTGAGAAAATAATCTTTATTATTTCTAATTTCTTTCATTGGTGGAAAGTTCTCTTTCATTTTTAAGACTACTAATTTCATTTTCCTCCTCCTTTTTAATCAAATTTACAAAGGCTTATCTATTTTATTGGTTTTCATGAGACCAACTCTTAGTTTTATTAATTAGTTCAATAGTTTTTATTTCAATATTTTTACTTTCTCCTTTTAATTTTAGAATTTCCAATTTAGTATTTGATTGGGGTTTTAATTTGGTTTTTAGTTTTTTAGTTGCAAGCCAATTCATTAACTTTCTTTTCTCTGCTTTGTTCAAGTAAGCTTCTCAAGGATATAAAAGTCCCCTTATTACCGCTTTGGCTGCATTCCCACAAATTTTGGTATGGTGTCTCATCATTGTCATTATTTTGAGTGAAATTATTAATTGTATCTATAATTTGCTGTTACCAATTCGATTCTTTAAGATGAGATTGTTTAGTTTCAATACTTTTTGGGTCTATTTCCTCAACTTTTTGTTGAATGTAGTTTTATTGATCATGATCTGAAAAGAAAGCATTTACTATTTTGCTTTCTTGCATTTAATTTTGAGGTCTTTAGTGTTGCTATATATGGTCAATTTTTGAATAGGTTTCCATGAACTGCTGAGAAGAAAGTATTCTTTCTATCTCCATTTCAATTTTTTCAAAGATCCAAATATCCTAATTTTTAATATTCTATTATTCTTTTAATTTCTTTCTTTTTGTTTTGTGGTTTGATTTGTTCTAATTCTGAGAGTGAAGGTTGAGATCTCCTTCTATTACAGTTTTGTTGTTATTTCTTTTCTGCATCTCTTAACTTCTCCTTTAGGAAGTTGGATGCATACAACTTGGTGTATATGTTTATTTGATATTGCTTCGTTGTTTATATACTATTTTAGCAGGATGTAGTTTCCTTCTTTCTCTTTTAATAGATCAATTTTTCTTTTTGCTTGATCTGAGATAAGGATGGCACCTGCTTTTGACTCACCTGAAGCATAATAGATTTTGCTCAGCCTTTTACTTTTACTCTATATGTATCTCCCTGCTTTAAATGTGTTTTTGTAAAAACATATTGTAGGGTTCTGACTTTTGATCATCTGTATCTGTCTCCTTTTATGGGGAATTTCATCCTATTCCATTTACGGTTAGAATTACTAAATTGGCTATTTCTACCATCTATAACCCCAGATTGTGCTTTATTTTCTTGCCTCCCCAACCCTCTTCCCTTTAAACTTATGTACCCTCTTTTGTAACACGATGTTACCCTCTTTATAATCCCTCCCTCCCTCTTTGAGTCTTTTCCCTTCCTTCCTTTATTACTTTTTTTTTCCTTTTCTCTCCCTGTTTTTAATGCTGGGAGAGAATTTTCTCTAAAACAAATGTCAAATATTTTTTCTTTGAGCCAACTCTGATGAGAGTAAAATTACACAATGTTCCTCCCCTTCTAAATTCCTCAGATATGATAAGTTTCCTTTGCCTCTTTGTGGGATGTGGTTTCTCTTTTATCCCTCCTTCCCACCTTATTCTGCCATCATCCCTTTTCCATATCTACTTCCCTTTTATGTTATATCAGTACAATCAAATTATAATGTATTCTTTTGTATATCCACTTCTCAAGAGTTATTTTTACCTTTCTGCATCTCTTGAGGTTCTTGGTTGGAGATCAAATTTTTGTTTTAGTTCTGGTTTTTTCTTCAGAAACAAATGGAATTCATTTGTTTCTATTAAATGTCCATCTTCTTCCCTGGAAGAAAATGCTCAGCTTAGTGTGGTAGTTTATTCTGGCTGTATCTCAAGTTCTTGTGCCTTTCGGAATATCATATTCCAGGCCCTTTCTTTCCTTTTAATGTAGAGGCAGCCAGATCTTTGGGTGATCCTTTTGTGGCACCTCGGTATTTAAATGGTTTTTTTTTGGCTGCTTGTAAAATTTTTTCCTTAATCTGATAGTTCTGAAATTTGGCCAATATTCTTTGGGGTTTTTATTTTAGGGTTTCTTTCGAAGGTGTTCGATGACTTCTTTCAATGCTATCATTTACCTTCTGATTATATTACATCTGGGCAGTTCTCTTTGATGATTTCTTGTAAAATAGTATCTAGGCTCTTTTTTCATCATAGTTTTCAGAAAGTCCAATAATCCTCAGATTATCTCTCCTAGATCTATTTTCAAGTCTGTGGTTTTTGCAAGTAGATAATTGTGGTTTTTTCCTAGTTTGTCATTTTTTGTTTTTGCTTGACTGATTTCTGCTGTCTAATTGCATCTAGTTTCTTCAATTTGTTCAGTTCTAATTTTTAAAGAATTATTTTCTTTCATTAGCTTTTTTACTTCTTTTCTGTATATGTCCAATTGAGTTTTTGAATGTATTGTTTTGGTCTGTGGAATTTTTCCATTTCACTAATTTTTTTTAGTGAATTATTTTCTTTTTCAATTCACTGGATCCTACTTGTTCTTGCGTGTTCTTTTGTCTTTTCTAATTCAGGATCCTACTTTCTTGCGAGTTCTTTGTCTTTTCCCATTCTAAATCCTCTTTTCTAGTGAATTCTTTATTTTTTCAATTCGTATTTGGAAGTTGTTGTCTTCTTGTAGCTTTCTTTCCTTTCCCATTTATTTTTAACTCTCTTTGAGACTTTTAATGGTCTCTTCTATGAGAGCATTATATAAAGGAGGACAGTCTGATGCATTTTTGCTGTTTGAGGTCTCTTCAGGTTTGTTGACCTGCTCTTTTTCTGCATAGAAGCTGTTGATCGTTCTTTTCATCTTTTTATTCATGTTTTAAAGCCTTTAGGGTAGGTCTCCTAGGCTAAGGGGTTACCAGCTTCCTTCTGCAGAGCAGGGAAAGATGTAAACCGATTTCCGGCTCCTGAGGTATGGGAGTGCTTGAGTGAGAGTTTTCCCTTCCCCCAACAGGAAGTGGATTCAGCACTGGCTGAGCTATCAAACTGCTTAGTAGGGCTGAGTGGATTATCGATTGCCCTCGGCTAGAGACTAAGGGGTGAAAGTGTCACTGCCCCAGGCCGGAGCCTCTTGTGGGACTGTGAGTATTAGCAGCTGACCACAGACCGCCCCAACTCTTCCCCAGTGTCTCTGCCTGATGCAAATCGGCCCTGGAAAAGCTCTATGGCCCCAAGCCGAGCTCCCCACTGTGCAGATTGGAGGCTAACCCGGGCTGCGTCCTCCTGCTGTGCAGGATCACAACTGCCCCAAGGAAAAGCCCGAATTGTGGGTTGGGGCTGCGTGTTTGTGCTGAGATCTGTGCCTTCACCCTCGGTTTGAGACTCTCCTTGGAACCTAATTTCTCTCCCAGTCTGCGCCGATCTCCCCCCTGGCCCCGGCACCAACCTTTTTTGCCGAGACTGCAGATTTTCTTCGGCCGGTGAGTTGTTCTACTTCTTATCTTTACGAATTGTAGCAGTCAAGACTATTTTTGAGGCTCAATATAATATTGATAAAGAGGGTAAGAGAAGAGCTTAGAAAGTCGCGTGTGTCTTCTCCGCCATCCTGGCTCCGCCCTCCCAAATTTCTTAAAAGAAACTCCGAGGATGTCTTCATATCACTTTTTTTGACTACCATGTTAGTACTTGAATTGTGTGATTGTCATAAAATAATCTTTTTTGGCAAACATATGTTTGATATTCATATGATATGGCCAGCCAACATGAGTTGTGTTTTTTGTAATAGAGTTTGAATGCTTGTTATTTTAATTTGGAAAAGGACATCAGTGTCTGATATCTTACCCCACTGGGTAATCTTCAGAAGTTTCATAAAACAATTCAAATGGAAACCACTTAGTTTTCTGGCATGACTTGGGTATACTGTCTAAGTTTTACAGACATAGAAAAATGAAGTCTGTTCAATGACTGTCTACATCTTGAGTTTGGTAGGCAGTCTATTACTTCTCTCCCATACTTTCTTTCAGAGTCCCTCAAGCACTGAGCTAGCCCTCATAATGTGTGTGTCAACCATTATCATTGTGTATATCCCTAAAAAATAAGCTGCCAAAGTATTATCTACATCATGCAAAATTTCTCCTTTTATTGTAAACAATGAGTAAAAATATATGATGGTGCAGTGCTAACTGGTAGAAAAGCTTTTTTATTTCTTGGCAAAAATTAGCAGAAGCAGCAGAGAATCAATCCATATTTTCTTGTATCTCAGCTTCACAGGCTCCCCTGAGTGCACACTTGCCTGCAAACAAAAGTTCATGCACCAACACTCCAACTATTTTGTCTTTGCTTGTAGCCTTTCCACGTTGAAGAGTTTACCATTGGTGTAGTAGTTGATCTTGATGTTGTATTCATTCTCATAGAAGGCATTTGACAGCATGGCTAAAAATCATACTAAAAAGTATGGGAACAAGCATGCAGATTTTTTACAATTCATTGGTGACTGGAAAAACACCAGATACAGAACCTAGGCAAGCATGTTATTATGAAACTGATGTACAATACTGATGGACTTTTCTGGGCAACCAAATTTTAACATGTTTCCATAAATTTTTGACTTACTGTATCAAAGGCCTTAATATAAATATTGTGTGCAGATCTCTGTTCTGCTTCTGTTCTGTCACCTGGTGTTGCTGGACAGGAAACACAGTTTCAGCCATTCCTTGCCCCTTTCTGATATCACACTGACTCTCAGGTAGATATTTAACTTCCATGTATAAAATTACCATTTTACTGGGGACAGTGGCAAGAATCTTGTCAGCAAAGACTAAGAAAGATACCACTTCACTCCCTTATTCCCCAGTAATTATCACGGGACAATATATTCCTCTCATATTTTTAGACAATGGAGGTGTCCTTGAATGACTTGATAGTAAACTCCTTTGTCATATAGTATGGAAATTTTCAGACAACTTTTGCATGAGAAATGCATCACCCACCTTGTAAATCTCAACTGTAATAAAATCAGCACCAAGTCTTTTCCACAAAAAAATAAATAAGTAATTAATTTAAAGAAAAAAAAAGATCCCAATGGATTTCAGAACCTCTTTGTTATGTTGGAATTGCATTTAGGGAAGAAATGAATTCAAAATGTGATAAAGAGTCAATAGCATCAGCATTGATTAATAACAGTCTGTTGAAAACATTATAGAAGTGTTCATCCTAGCTCCCTAAGATCATGATTTTATCACAAATCAATATGTCTCCTTCAGCTGTGAGTAGTTGAGATGCACCACAGATTTTGGTCCTTAATTAGTCTTCCAGGCACCATATCACTTGGGGATGTTACTATCAACATAAAACTGAATTTTATCTGCCTTCTTACTGAGTCAAACAATCTGCATCTCTGTAAGTTTTGCTTGTATTTTACTTTTTTATAGCATTTTATTTTTCTAAATATATGCATAGTTTTCAACAATCTTTTTTGTATAACTTTGTGTTTTAATTTGTTCTCCCTTCCTTATTTGTCCCCTTTTCAAGACAGCAGTCAATCTGATATAGTGTAAATATGTGCAGTCTTTTAAAATAAATTTCCATACATATAATGTTGTACCAAAAAAAAAGAAAATCAGACCAAATGAGGATAAATGAGAAAACAAAAAATAAAAAGATGAAAATACTATACTTTTTATACACATTTAGTTCCCTCTCTGATGTGATTGGCATTCTCCACCCCAGTTTATTGGAAATGCCTTGAATTACCACATTGTCCTTTACTTTTAATGGAGTTAAATGTTGCCTTCTTAGAAAGGAAAAAAATATCCTGCTGACACACCCCACAGAGTTCTCATGGGAAGATGATCTTGTAAATCTTGAAAACTCAAGAGGTAAATTTAGACAGAGACTGTGGGTACAAGTTGAATTTAATGTAGTCATATAAAAAGAAATTAAGGAAACTAGTTAAATGGAAGAAAAAATGTAGGTTAAATGTGGTAAATTATATAATATGAAGAAACTTAAAAGACATATTATAGTTGAGGGAAAGAAATGAGGAGGATGAACATTGTTTGGATCTTAATATCATTGGATTTGACTCAGAAAGGGAGTAGCAAATACTGTGTTGGGTTTAGAAATTTATCTTAGTTTATTGGCAAATAGGAGGGGGAAAGGGAAAAATGGGAAGAGGAAGGGCTGATGCAAAGGAGGGCAGAAGTACAAGGGGAAAAGGATAAGAAAAGGGATGGATTGATATTGAGGGAGGTGGTTGGTGTTCAACACCAAAGCATTGGCATAGATGGAAAGAGGGGAGGGAGAGTAAAGAAAAAATGGAGAAAATATTATGGAAGGAAATGCAGAGTTAGTACTGTGTATATGAATAACTATGAATATGAATAGGATGAACTCTCCCATAAAACAGAAGCAAATAGCAAAGTGGATTAAAAGCCAGAAGACAATAACATATTGTTTACTTGAAGCCCATCTGAAGCACAGAGAATCACACAGATTAAAGGCAAAATACTGGTATAAATATGTTAAGCTTCAGTTGAAGTTAAAAAAAAAAAAACAACATGTAGTGATACTGAATTCAGACAAAACTAAAACAGAAATAGTTCTAATTAAAGCAAATATTGAAAAAAACCCTACATTTTGTTAAAGGGCACCATGTCAATACTAAAAATATACACAAGAAGTGGTATAAGATATGATTTCTTAGAGAAAAAAAGTTAAGAAAGTTGCAGGAAGACATAGATAGGAAAATTGTAAGAGCGAGGAATCTCAGCTTCCTTCCCTTATTATAAATCAAACCACAACATAAACAATAAAGAAGTGAAAGGGCTGAATAGCATTTGAGAAAAGTTAGATATGATAGATCTCTGGAGAAAAGTGCATGAGCATGGAAAGGTTATATATTTTTGTTTTGTTTTGTTTTGTTTTCTCAGTGGTACATGACATCTAGAAAAATTGACCATATATTAGTTAAAGCATATAAACCTCAAAATCAAATGCAGAAAGGCAGAAATAGTAATGTCTTCTTTTGAGATCATAGTGCAATAAAAATTACATATAATAAAGTACCATGTAAAAAATAGACCAAAATTAATTGGAAACAAAATAATGTCATCATTACAAATGAAAAAGTCAAACAATAAATCAGGTTCAATCAGTAATTTGATACAAGGTAATGACAATAATGAGGCAACCTAACAAAACTTGTGTGATGCAGCCAAAGCAGTTCTTATAAGAAATTTCATCTCTCTAAATAATTACATGAATAAAATAGAGAAAGAAGAACTCAGTGAATTGGGTATACAAATAAAAAAGCTAGAGAAAGAACAAATTAACAATCTGCAATTAAATACCATATTAGAAATTTTGTAAATTAAAAGAAATTTAGAGAATTGAAAGAAAGGCAGATATTAAAATAATATATAAAACTATGTGTTTTTATGAAAAAATATAGATTGAGTTTTGGCCAGTTTGATTAGAAAAAGAAAAGGAAAAAAAACAAAGTACCAACATCAAAAAATGAAAAGGATGAATTTACCAAGAGTGAAGAAGACACACAACAGTATGTCAGGAACTCTGACAATCTAATTAAGATGGATGAATATTTACAAAAAAAACATAAATCTTCCAGATTAACAGAAAAGTAAAATTCAATTTAAATAACACAGATTTAGAAAAAAAATAAATTCAGCTGGCTATCAATGAATTGTCTAAGAAAAAAATATATATCTAGGATCAGATAGATTTAAAAGTGCATTCTCCCAAACATTAAAATAGATCTATTTCAAAACTTTAAACTTTTAAGACAAATGGAAAAAGGAATCCTATAAAATTCCTTTAATGAGACAAATATGGTACCAATAACTAAAGTAGAAGAATCAAAGGAAATTATAAAGCAATTTTCCTAGTGAATATGGATGCAAAAATCTTTTTAAAGGTAATTGATTAGATAATTTAAAATCTTAAATAAAATATTAGTAAAGAGAATATAGTAATTTTTCACCAAGATAATACATTATGCCCAGCTGGGATATATGTCAGAAATGCATTGCTATTAAATATCAGGAAAACTATCAGCATACTTGACCATATCTATAACAATACTAGCATAAATTCTTTGATTAACTCAATAAATGCAGAAAAAGCATTTGAAAAAAATACACCATGCAATTCTAACAAAAACAGTAGGGGGCAAAGGAATAAATGGAGTTTTTTCTTAAAATGATAAATAACATCTATTTCCATTTTAGTATTATTACATATAATGGGGATAGGCTAGAAACTTTTTCAGTAAGATCAGGGATAAGACAATGTTGCCTGCTATCAAAATATTATTGATCAATACAATATTTAGAAATGTTACATTTATAAATAAGAGAAGAAAAAGAAATTGAAGAACTTAGAATAGACAATAAGGAAATAAAGCTTTCCCTCTTTGCTGATCATATATTGATATATATAAACAATCATAGAAAATCAACTTTAAAAAAACTTGAAACAATTAACAATTTTAGTCCACATAAATTATCAATATTTACACATGTTTCAAATAGAGCTAGAGATAAAAGAGAAATTCTACATCAAATAATTAAGCCATATAAAATATTTGGTAGTTATCTGCCAAGACAACCCTAGGAGCTATATGAATACAATTACAAAACAATTATAGTACAATAAAATCAGATCTAACATAATATCAATCGCTCATACATAGGGAAAGCTATTATAATAAAAATGGCAACTGTCATTCTATATAAATTAATTAATGATCAGTACCATACCAATCAAACTGCCAAAAAATAAATCAGTCCATCGAGTCGGATGAACAAATGCAGTACTATGCACTAAATTCCTGAAATCTGCCTAGTCCTTTTGTTCTCCATTGTTGCCAACTGTGTTTTGGCTCACCTTTCCTTCCAAGTAAGCAACAAATGTTCTCTCTCAGAGAAATATTCTAATCTGTTGACATTAATTCTTTCTTTTTAAAAAAATTATTACTTTTTATTCACAGAACATGTGGTAGGGTAATTTTTTTACAACATTATCCCTTGCACTCACTTCTGTTGCGACTTTTCCCCTCCCTCCCTCCACCCCTTCCCCCAGATGGCAAGGAATCTTATACATGTTAAATATGTCACAGTATATCCTAGATACAATATATGTGTGCAGAATCAAACAGTTCTCTTGTTGCACAGGAAGAATTGGATTCAGAAGGTAAAAATAATACGGGAAGAAAAACAAAAATGCAAACAGTTTACATTCATTTCCCTGTGCTCTTCCTTTGGGTGTAGCTGCTTCTGTCCATCATTGATCAATTGAAAATGAGTTAGATCTTCTCTTTGTGGAAGAAATCCACTTCCATAAGAATACATACTCACACAGTATTGTTGTTAAAGTATATAATGATCTCCAGGTTCTGCTCATTTCACTTACCATAAATTCATGTAAGTCTCTCCAAACCTCTCTATTCATCCTGCTGGTCATGTCTTACAGAACAATAATATTCCACAGCATTCATATACCACAATTTATCCAACCATTCTCCAATTGATGGGCATCCATTCATTTTCCAGTTTCTAGCCACTACAAACAGAGCTGCCACAAACATTTTGGCACATACAGTTCCCTTTCCCTTCTGTAGTATTTCCTTGGGGTATAAGCTCAGTAGTAGCACTGCTGGGTTAAAGGGTATGCACAGTCTGATAACTTTTGCACATAATTCCAGATTGTTCTCCAGAATGGTTAGATTCGTTCACAACTCCACCAACAATGCACCAGTGTCTCAGTTTATCCACATCCCCTCCAACATTCATCATTATTTTTTCCTGTCATCTTTGCCAATCTGACAGGTGTGTAGTGGTATCTCACAGTTATCTTAATTTGCATTTCTCTGATCAATAGTGATTTGGAACACTCTTTCATATGAGTGGAAATAGTTTCAATTTCATCATCTTAAAATTGTCTGTCCATATCCTTTGACCATTTATCAATTGGAGAATGGCTTGATTTCTTATAGAGTCAATTCTCTATATATTTTGGAAATGAGATCTTTATCAGAACCTTTAACTGTGAAAATGTTTTCCCAGTTTGTAGTTTCCCTTATAATCTTGTTTACATTACTTTTGTTTTTTAACTTGATATCATCAAAATTTTCTATTTTGTGATCAATAATGGTCTCTAGTTCATCTTTGGTCACACATTCCCTTCCTCCTCCACAGATCTGAGAGATAAACTATTCTATGTTCCTCTAATTTATTTATAATTTTGTTCTTTATGCCTAAATCATGGACCCATTTTAATCTTATCTTAGTGTACAGTGTTAAGTGTGGGTCCATGCCTAGACATTAATTCTTTCAAAAATTTATTTGTCTTGAGGACTGCCACTTTTGTTGAAAGTGAATATTTAGTTTGGACAGGTTAAGTCCAGCACCCTTTTTCACACATTGTCTTCTTCACTCTGACATCATGTCTGTCTCTTCTTCTTGCGATCACATATTTATTAAATGTCAGTTTTTGTGGACACTATATCCATGAGTCTTATTACATGGATTTCATGTATTAATTGCAGAACTGGTAATTAGAAAATCATAAGATGCACAAGCATTCGGTAATAAATGACCAATGCTTCTGTTGTTTCCTTCATTTCTCCCAAGGAATCTTTGCCATGTCTGGGTGTCTGAGTTATTCTACTATTGAAATCATTTATAATTATAAGCTTGCTTTCTTTTGAAACATTAATTATAAGATTTTTTTAGGTCTTTATAAAATTGTATTTGATTTCATCAGGATTTATCACAATGAGACAATAGACATGGTAGCATGACATTTCCATGCAAGCTACAATCACACTGTCATGAGCCTGTCATTGACTTCGTTTTGTAAGCATATACACTTGTAGACAAGATTTATTTTGATGGCAAAACATACACCAGCATTAAAGCTCTCCCCTTCACTGCAGTCCCCCCCAAAATTAGTATCCAGCTCAGACTTCAATAATTATGGTCTTCATTTGCCAGCCTAATTTCATTCAGGAGTAATATTTGGATGTAAAACCTGCTCAGTTCTCTCACATAAGCTATTCATTGGTCAAACCTCCTGAATTTTGTGTAGTCTCTAAGTATGTGAACATTGCATATATTTATGGTGAGTTGAATCATCATCATTGCAGAATTTTTTGCATTTTTATTTTTGTTTTGACCACAATGTGAAATCATCACTTATCTGGCAATTAGACAAGCACTAGTTAAGCAGACAATTTTTAGAGGCCCTTTTTTACATCAGATAGTGAGCAGTACAATCCTTAAGAGGATGCTCAGATGTGGAAACCACTATCAAATCCCTCTACTGCTACTTGTAAGAAGTTAACCTTTTGGCATGGGCTGCCAGTGAGAGGAATGTGACTACACTCTTATCGTATCAATACCTGCTATTTCATCTTTTGTCTATCACTGCATGTCAATGGTATAATAATATGAGTGATGTCTTTTGATTCATATATAAATTGAATTTAGGTGAGAGCTTCATGAAATCATCAGCCTGACTCTCACTTCCATAGTCATCATTGTCTATGGCAGGACAGAGTAAAGATGACTGGTGATGGATGAATATGCAGTAGTGGGTTATCTTGAAATTTTTAATATCAAAGCAATCTTTTAATATTCCACAGAGACCATTTCAGTTGTTTTCAAGACTATTGAAATGAATTGTTTTCTTCTATTCATTCCAGAAGGGGAAAAATTCACAAAATTGGGGTAGACACCTACTCAACTCAACTTAAGAGTTGAGACTTTCGTCCTCATCCTGGTTTAGCCTGTCTACTGAAATGATTTACCAAGGTGTGACCACTTATATGCTGCACTTGCATGGGGGCACAGCTGAGAGTTGGTGAATTAGGAGGACATCAAAGGTAGAAAGCATCTCTGAAAAGAGCTTGGCAATCCCTGAAGCAGAGATACTAGTCTACCCTGAAGACATTCTAAAGTCGATATTAGCTTATATTGTAATGTTGAAATATTTTTCATTGATGACAAACAGGAAATGACATTTATTACAAATCAAAAGACTTATTTGGGGGTACAAATGAAGGCTTAGTATTTAGTAACTTTTTAAAATTTGTTTCTTTTCATTACATGTAATTTTCTTTTTGTTTTTAAAATGTCTTCTTATCTTATATTGACTGGGATTTCAGAGACTAATAACAAACCCAGTCCTACTTTGATTGGCAGAATCTTTGAACTGTTCTGTTTCAGATATAAGCCAGTTCACACCTCCTTAATTATTTTGGATGGCCCCTGCTCCCATGGGCTCACCATATTAATGTGAAATAAGAAGGAACCTAGAGTACAAAAATGAATCTGATATGGAACAGCACCTTATTCCCAGCAGAAGAGAGAATACAGTAAAGAATTACAGAAAGTTTGAGAAGCAAATTTTGAAGTTTTGTTGAGACACTTGTAACAAATAATAATGAAGTATTTTACATGACATATCCATTGAGTACAGCCCAATCATTATTTAATGGGTTCTTTCTTTTCTACATTTATGTTTTGTCTCTATATTTATATTATATATATATATTAAATTATATAATTTACAAATTATGCAAATATGAATGATTATATAAAATAAAAATATAATTATATGAATATTGCATCAATTTAATATATGTACATCTATATTCATACATAGAAATAGATGGATATATATGCATGACTATGCATACATATGTATAATATACATACATATAAAGTTATGTATATAGTAGATTATATGTTGTATCTCTTATTGAAATAAGAATTCCTCAAAACCAAGATAGTTTTTAACATTCTATTTTCAGTGCTTAACAAATTACCTGGTACAGTTTATTGATGGAAAATTATTTTAAAAAATAAAGCTCTTTTGGGTTCAAAACATCTTAGTTAAAAAATAAAATTACACATCTTGGTACATGATGGCAAAGTAATTTACCATAGATCTATGATGTCCATTTTATAGTTTATTTTGAGTTATATGTATGCAGATAATCTGTATTTCATGCAGCCCTTGTTCCTATGAAGATTTTATCTTGTTATATGAATTTAATGTACATGCAAAGTGAAAATAATATAAAAATAATAAAAGTACAGCTGAGATCTGTTTCTATTGACTAAAAACCAATTCCAAAAGTCATCTTCATTTTTGATTAAATTAAAAAATAAAAACAAAGGAAGTACAATGAGAATAATATATCATGGCATCATAAATTAATGTATGTAAGCAGTATGAGAACCAAGCAACATATGTACCATGGAGGTTCTGTACCCTTTTCTTTTCTCCTCATCCTCCAAGGAAGACTTTAATCCTGGACAGGAAAGGAAACAAAATTAAGAGACAGATATTGTCACTCTGATATCCTCAAAAAGTAGGAGTAATAGCAAGCAATTGTATCTATTTTTCTTTTTTTTTTTATTAAAGCTGTTTATTTTTCAAACATATGCATAGATAATTTTCAACATTCACCTTTGTAAAACCTTGTGTTCCAAATTCTTTTTTCTTTCTTTTTCTCCACTATCTTCCCCAGACTGCAAGTAACCCAATATGTTAAATATGTGCAATTCTTCTCTACATATTTCCACAATTATCACAAGTACATAAGAAAAAATCATAACAAAAAGGAAAAAAAATGAGAAAGAAAATATACAAACAAACAACAATAAAAAAGATGAAAATACTATGTTGTGATCTACACTCAGTCCCCACAATCCTCTCTCTGGATGCTGGTGGCTCTCTTCATCACAAGACCATCGGAATTGGCCTGAATAACCTCATTGTTGAAAACAGCCACGTCCATCAGAATTGATCATTGTATATAATCTTGCTTTTGCTACATACATTGGACTTCTGATTCTATTCACGTCACTTAACATCAGTTCATGTTAGTCTATCCAGGTCACTCAGAAATTATCCTGCTGATCATTTTTATAGATGAATAATAATCCAAAACATGCATATACCCTAACTTATTTGGCCATTCTCCAGCTGATGGGAGATGGAAAACTCAGTTTGCAACTTCTTGCCACTACAAAAAGGCTGCTACAAACATTTTTGGACACATAGATACTTTTCCTTTTTCATGATCTCTTTTGGGATAGAGGCCAAGTAAAGACACTGCTGAATCAAAGGGTATGTACAGTTGATAGACATTTGGCATAATTCAAAATTGTTCTCTATAATGGTTGGATCAGTACACAACTCCACCAACAAAATATTAGTGTCCCAGTTTTGCCACACCCCCTCCAGCATTCATGATTATATTTTCCTATTATCTTAAGCAATCTGAGAAGTATGTGTGATACCTCAAAGTTGTGTTAATCTGCATTTCTCTGATCAATAATGATTTAGAGCATCTTTTCATATGACTGGTAATCGTTCTAATTTCTTTATCTGAAAATTATTTTTAATCATTTATCAATTGGAGAATACCTTGTATTCTTACAAATTTGAGTATATCCTCTTTATATTTTAGAAATAAGGCTTTTATAAATGAAGATGGTCTAGCTGTACCAGATCTAAAATTATATTATAAGGCAGAAGTCATCAAAACTATTTGGTATTGGCTAAGAAATGGAGTAGTTGATCAGGGAAATTGGTTAGGTTCACAGGAAAAAATGGCCAATTACTTACTATAGCAAGCTAGTGTTTAATAAATCCAAAGACCCCAGCGTTTGGGATAAGAGCTCACTATTTGACAAAAACTTCTGGGAAAATTGGAAACAAGTATGACAGAAACTAGACATTGACACACACATAACAACATATACCAAGATAAGGTCAAAATGGATTCATGATCTAGAAATAAAGAATAATATCATAAACAAATTAGTAGAACATAGGATAGCTTACCTTTCAAATCTGTGGAGGAGGAAGGAATTTGTGACAATAAAAAAGAATTAGAGATCATTATTGATGAAAAAATAGATAATTTTGTTTATATTAACTTAAAAAGTTGTTGTACAAACAAAACTAATGCAGACAAGATTAGAAAGGAAGCAATATACTGGGAAAACTTTTTTTAATTCAAAGTACTGATAAAGGCTTCTCCTTTGAGTGCAAATTTCTTCTTTCCCAACATATCTGAGAAATAGACTCTCCTTTATTCTTCTAATTTGCTTCTAGTATCACTCTTAATGTATAAATCATGAACCCATTTTAAAATTATCTTTGCATAAGGTATTAAGTGTGGGTCAATGCTTAGTTTCTGCCATACTGTTTTCTAATTTTTCCAAAATTTTTTATCAAAAAGTGAGTTTTTATCCCTGAAGATGGGATCTATAGTTTATCAAATACAAGATTTGTATAGTCATTGACTACTGTGTCTTGTAAACTAACCTATTCCACTGATCAACTACTATCTTTCTTAGCTAATACCAAATGGTTTTGATGTGATGACCACCACTTTATAATGTAGTTTTTGGCCTGGTATAGCTATGCTTTTTTTCATTTGCATTTTGTTCATTAATTCTCTTAAAATCCTTAACCTTTTGTTCTTCCAGATGAACTTTCTATTATTTTTCTTAGATTTACAAAATAGTTTCTTGGAAGTTTGATGGGATGGCATTATATAATTAGATTAATTTATGCAGTATTACCATTTTCATTATATTAGCTCAGCCTAACAATGAACACCTGCTATTTTCCCAGTTATTATTTCTGACTTTATTGTGCAGAGAACATCCTGAGAAAAAGGAAAAAGGAAGGGGCAGAAGTGGAATGGTGAATATTAATTGCCATAAAAAAGCTAAAAGAATAAAGTTTAAAAAAAGCTTCTTTTTTAAAAAATGGAGATAAGGGATAGGGAGAGAAGAAGGGTCAGATAATGAATCTTATTTTCATAAGAATTAGCTCAAAGAATTGGCTCAATTATGTTATTATTATAACATAACATTATTATATTATATATATATTAATATATGTATTATATATGTAAAATATATAACATATTATTATAACATAATATTATTATAACATAATAGGGGTATAGAAATTTATCTTATTCTGCAGAAAAATAGGATGAGAATGGGAAATGGGAAGAGGTGATGGTGATAAAAGAGAAGTTAATTCTCAGTTGTAAAACTCTTTTGAGGAAGGGCAGAATGAAATGACAAAGAAAATAAATGGGAGAGAAATATAGTTAGTAATAAGAATTTAAAAAAAAATTAAAGAAAGTTTTTTTTTTCCTGATAAGGCCTCATTTCTCAAACATAGAGGGAACAGAATCAGATTTATAAAAAAAAAAAATAAAATAAGACCTATTCCCCAATTGGTAATTGATCAGTTGATATGATCTGTGCCCAAATAGGTATAAATTCATACATATCTTTTGAAAACCAAACCACTACTTGGTATGCACAATAAAAGAGCTTTAAAAAAAGGAAATGTCTTATATGTATAAAAATATTCATAGTAGCTCTCTTCAGGGCATAGCAAAAAGGAGATTGAAGAGATGTCCATCAATTGGGGAATGACTCAATAAACTGTGGCATGTATTTATGATGCAATATAAATGTTCTATCAGAAATGATTTTAGTGTGCTTTCTAAAGCCCCCACTGTAGGATGCCAAAATGTACTATCTGGACTAGCTCTACTGGAGGACCTCAGAACCAGCCCAAATCCTTGGTCTTAGTGGAAAAGTGATGAAGAAAGTGACTCATGAGGATGGTCAAAGATGGAGTCCCTTTATTTCCAGTCCTCTCAGCCCCTAAATACGTTATTATGATTATATTACTACAGCGTGCTGAGCAAGTGCTAACTATAATAGCATTACATCACCACAGTACACTGCACAAGTGCTATAAGCACTCTGCTATTGATATGTAAATGCCTCTCTTCACTGTAAGTATCCCTTGCTTCAAGTAGAACACAGGTGGTCATGCCCTCCTTGACTTCTCAGGAAGGGTAAGAGCCTTTAGGAGAGATGGGGAGCCAAACCAGACATTGTCAGTGGATTCCCTCTGGGATGAAGGGTCTTATAGCTTACTCAGAGTTCCTCCACTATCTGCAGCCCTCTACATCTTCTGCTTTCTTTTGTTTTGGTTGAAACAGGTATACATAAATTCATCAGCATGGAACATATTACACAAGCAAGTAGTAATTTAACATAGGCTCGTAACAATATGAATCAACATGATATTATTAAAGATTTCCATGAGTCCTAAAAGGAGGATATATAAATAACAATCACACACACAGCTTTTTCAGCCACCAAGAGCTACTTTAAAACATATTTATTGTTAGGGTGTGGCATCTGAACCATGGGGAATCTACCAGGATGCTTTTAGCCAAAATACAGCAGCATTGTATAGCCATAGTAGCCAAAATACAACTATTCTCTTGGTTCAGAATCCAGAGAATCAGCAGATTAGCTGTGAGACATCCCATGTAAATGTACAAGCAACTAGTGAGCCTCAGAACCTCAGATTATTTAAACTTGGCAACACACACCTAGTTTAGGAAAGAAATCTGCAGAACTGGCCTAGGGAAGTGAAAAGCTGCTATCATCTGTAGAGGAAGCTTAAGACAATTTCCTCTTTGCCCTAAGAGCAGATCTCAATGTTTAAAAATTAGCAAAAAAGCAAAAAGAACTCTGACCATAGAAAACTTTTATGGTAAAAGAGAAGAAGAGACTCTGAGAACACTAAACACAAATATTTTACAGATGAAGCCTCAAAGGGTGATTTGAGTTGGTTCCCATGCATAAGGCACTCTTGGAAGAATTCAAAATGGACCTTAAAAGAGATAAATAAAAAATGGGAAAAGTAATTGAGAATGTTGTAAGAATGTCTGGAAAAGAAAACAGAACTCATCTAAAGAAAACTCCTTACAAAATAAACTTCATTAAATGGAAAAAGCATATAACTCCTTACAAAATAGATTTGGAAAAGAAAAAATATTTTTTTTGAAAAAAAATTAGTAAAATGGAAAAAAATCCAATGAATAAATAATTTCAAAATTCAATTGGCCAAATGCAAAAGAAAATTAAAAAAAAAATTAACTGAAGAAAATGATTCACTAAATATTAGAATAGAACAAATGGAAGTAAATGACTATCAGTCAAACAAAGCCAAAAAATGAAAAGAAAAAGAAGAAGAAAAAGACCTCATTGGAAAAGCAACTGACTTGGAAAATAGATCTAGGAGAGACAATATAAAAATTATTGGACTTCCTGAAAAACATGATGGAAAAAATAGTCCATACGCCATCTTCCAGGAAATCATCAAGGAAAATTTCCTTAATGTCCTATAACCAGAGAGTAAACTAGGCATTGAAAGAATTTATTGATCACTTCCTGAAGCAGACCCCAAAGGAAAAATTCCAATAAATATTGTACGTAAATTTCAGAATTGTCAGATCAAGGAGAAAAAAGCCACCAAAATTAAACATTTCAAATATTGAGAAGCAACAATTAGAATTACCTAGGACCTAACAGCTTCCACTCTAAAGGATGGAAAGGCTTGTAATCTGGTATTCCAAATGGCAACAGAATTTAGATTGCATACAAGAAGCAACTCCATCAAAAAGTAAGCATTATCTCTCAGGGGAAAAGATGTACATTCAATGAAACAGGTGAATTTTATTTATTTCTGATGAAAAGACAAAAGTTAAACAGAAAATTTGATCTTCAAATACAGAACATAAGAGAAGCATAAAAAGGTATAAAGGAAATAAAAATAATTAACTTTATTTCAAAAATTAAAAAAAGCTTTCATTCCAATATGGGAAGATGCTATGTTTCTCCTGAGAACTATATCTCTGTTATGGGTATACTTTGAGAGTGCTGGTATAAATTAATTTTATTGTGATTATATAAAAAGAAACTACATGTAGAAAGGCTATTTTACTGAAAGAAGAAGAAAAAAGGGGAGACAAAATGGTGTAAAGTAAATCTCATGAAGAAGCAAAAAAGACATATTACAATTGGAGGAAAGAAGGGAGGGAGAAGAGCATTGTGTGAATGTTACTTTCATCTGCTCAAAGAGAGAATATCATTAATATTTAAGTTCACAGAGAAATGTGTCTTGCCTTATAAGAAAAAGAAGAGGAAAAGGGAAAGGAAAGAGAGCACCTAATAGAAACAGGAACAAAAATAAAAAGGGAAAGGTATAACAAGGGAGAACGGCTGTAAAAAAAGATGGCTATTTGAGGGAGGTGGTGGTCAAAGGAACATACTGGGAAGGAGTGAAAGGGGGAAAGTTAAGAGAAAAGTATAACTTAGGGAAAATTAGACAGCAGGAAATACAGTATTAGTAATTTTAACTGGCAATGTAAATGGAATGAATTATCCCATAAAACAGAAGCAGTCCAATCTGGACTAAAATGTCAGAATCCTACAATTTGTTCTTTACAAGAGACACATTTAAAGCCTAGTGATGCATATAGAGTAAAAGTAAAAGGCTGGAGCAGAGTCTATTATGTTTCAGCTGTAGTTAAAAAAAAAAAAAGCAGGGGCAGTGATCCTGATCTCAGATCAAGCAAAAATGAAAATAGATCTACTCAAAAGAGATAAAGGAGGAAATTACATCTTGCCAAATGGTAACATAGATAATAAATACCAATTGGTGCATATATATTTAATACTTATGTTACTAAACATATATGTACAAATTGGCATAACATCTACATTCCTAGAGAACTTAAGAGAGCTATAAGAAGAATTAGACAGCAATAATGCACTAGTTGGGGATCTCAATCTTGCTTTCTTAGAAGTTGATAAATTGAACCACAAAATAAGAAAAAAAATTAAGAAAAAATTTTAGTTAATTTGATTAGGAAAAGGAAAAAAAAAGAGAATCAAATTAGTCATCTGAAAAATGAAAAAGGGAGAACTTCCACCAATGGGAAAAAATAGAGCTATAATTAGGAATTATTTTGCCCAACTTTATGTCAATAAATTTGATAATCTAAGTGAAATGGGGAAATATCTACAAAAAATGTAGCTTGCCCAGGTTAACAGAAGAATGCAATGCTTGGGCTAGCTTTCTAGAGGTGCTCCAGAAGGGCTTTAGTCTCAGCAGGATAGAAACCATGAGAATGGACAAGAAGAGTCCAAAGTCTTTATTGTCTCTTACATTATCTGTGTCTGTCATAGTCTGACCCAGTCTGACCCAATCAACTGCAGTAGTCTGACAGTCTGCCAGTCTCAACCAATCTCCCTCTGAGTTTGCCTTTGTCCCCAGTTTAAATAACCTATTACAATTACATCATTATAGTATTCTGAGTATGTGTGAATGAGAGAACCATTATATCACCATAATAAGTACTAAGTATATATGTGAACTAGAGAACAATAATTTTTTTTCATTCATTCATTCCCTTGAAATTCTCAACCTTTTGTTCTTCCACAGAACAGAGGATTTATGGGGATTTATTTTGTATCCTGAAACTTTGCTAGAGTTGTTAATTACTTTTGGTATGACGTCTCATTATTGCCATTTTCTTGGGTGAAGTTATTAATTATGTCTATGATTTGCTGTTTCACCCAATCATTCTTTAGTATGAGATTATTTACTTTCCAATTATTTTTTGGTCTATTTTCCTTGGCTTTTTATTGAATGTAATTTTCCTTGCATCATGGTCTGAAAAGAATGCATTTACTATTTCTGCCTTACTTCATTTGAGGTTGAGATTATTATGTCCTAATATATGGTCAGTTTTTGTATAGGTTCTATGAACTGCTGAGAAGAAAGCGTACTTCTTTTTGTCTCCATTAATTTTCTTCAAAGATCTATCACATCTAATTTTTCTAGTAGTATCTTTACTTCTTTGACTTCTCTCTTATTTATTTTGTGGTTTGATTTATCTAATTGTGAGAGTTCAAGGTTGAACTTGAACTATCATAGTTTTGCTGTGTATTTCTTCTTGCAGCTCTCTTAATTTTTCTTTTAAGAATTTAGATGCTACACCACTTGGTGCATATATGTTTAATATTGATATTGCTTCATTGTCTATGCTACCCTTTATCAAGATATAGTACCCTTCCTTATCTCTTTTAATTAGATCAATTTTTGTTTTTGCTTGATCTCAGATCAGGATGGCTACCCCTGCTTTTTTTTTCCTCACCTGAAGCATAGTAGGTTCTGCTCCAACCTTCAGTCTGTCCCTGATCTAACCATCCCCACCCTTGAGCAAAAACAGGCCTTTTCGGGTGAATTTCGAGGACATCTTTTGGGAATAATTTCTGGGTTTTTCCGTAAGCAAACTGAGGCTTTCATGAAAAATTTCCTGGGAAAAGATGAAACAAATAGATTGTGTGTCCTTTTATTTTGGCGGAAGTCCATTCAGTTTATATTCTTTTAATCATGTGTCTTTGTTTCCTTGATTCTGCATACTTCACTTTGGATAATAATTTCATGAAGTTTTCCCAATTTTTGAGATATAATTTTGTTATTGGTTATGGTACAATAATATTCTAGTATTCTTTTTTTTTTTATTTAATAGCCTTTTATTTACAGGATATTGGGTAACTTTACAGCATTAACAAGCCAAACCTCTTGTTCCAATTTTTTCACCTCTTACCCCCACCCCTCCCCTAGATGGCAGGATGACCAGAATTTAAATATTTAAAATATAAATTAGATAAAATAAGTATACCACCAAAAATTTTGTGAAAAAAATCAGACTCTGAAATATTGTACCATTAGCTTGTGAAGGAAATCAAAAATGCAATTATAAATATGGGATTGGGAATTCAATGTAAGGTTTTTTAGTCATCCCAGAGTTCTTTTTTCTGGGCATATATTTCAGTTCATTTGTCCATTAGAAATGATTTTTGATCTGTTGCAGGATGGCCTGATCCATCAGAACTGGTCATCAATTATATTGTTGTTGAATATAATGATCTCCTGATCCTCTCATTTACCGCATCAGTTCAGTAAGTCTTCAGGTTTCTGAAATTATCCTGTTGGTCTTTCTTAAAAAGTAATATTCCAAATTTTTTATATACAATTTATTAATTTTTCCAATGATGGACTCATTCATTTCGTTTTTAAAACACAAAAGGGCTGCCACAAAATTCTACATGGTCCCTTTCCCTTTTTATAACTTTTGGGATATAATCCCAGTAGTAAACTCTGGATAAAGGGTATACGTTTGATAACAAAAGGCCAAATACTCAAAATGGGATTGTTCAATCCACCAACAATGATCAATGTCCCGTTTTCCCATCCCCTCCAACAATTCATTATTTTTTTCCTGCATCTTAGCCAATCGGGTGTGTAGTGGTATCTTAGAGTTGTTTAATTTGATTTTCTGGATTAATAATGATTGGAGATCTTTTCATGACTAGAAATAGTTTCAATTTTTCATCAAATTGTTGTTCATATCCTTTGCCATTTTTTCAATTGGAGAATGGGATTTTTTTGATAAATTAGAGTTAATTTCTATATTTTTGGAAATGAGGTTTTATCAGAACCTTTGATGTAAAAATATTTCGTTTTTGCTTCCCTTTTCCGTTTGGTTTTTGTTTGTACAAAAATTTTTTGTTTGTATAATCAAAATTTTTTCTTTTTTTGTGTGTAATGATTTGTTTTTTGGTATAAAGATTCCCCTTCCAAGGTTGAGAGGTAAATATCCTTGTTCCTTAATTTTTTAATAATTTATTTTTTGCCTGGTATGAACCCTTTTTGATTTATTTGGTTGGGTTAAGTATGGATTCTTATTTTGCCATATTGTTTCCTTTTAAAATTTTATCAAAAGTGTTTTTCCCCAAAGTGGGATTTTGGGTTTGTAAAGATAGGTTTGTTATTTTTGATGTTTATCCTTATAATTTTCATGATCAATAATTTTTTTAGCCAATACCAAATAGTTTTTTGGTAATTGTTATAATATAATTTTAGATTGGTTTAAAGCTAACCACCATCTTTGATTTTTTTTTTAATTCCTTAAATTCTTGACCTTTTGTTTTTCATATGAACTTTGTTGTTATTTTTCTAGGTTTTAAAAAGTTTTTTGGGATTGATTGGTTAGGCTAAATAAATAGATTATTTAGGTTATTGTCATTTTATTATTTTGTTTGGTATCCAAGAGCATTTAATATTTTTCAATTGGTTAGATGATTAATTTTTGAAAAGTGGTCGTAATTTTGCTATAAAGTTTCTGATTTTCCCTTGGCAGATAGTTCCTTTATTTTATATTATGTGTTACTTTAAATGGAATTTCTTTTGTAATTCTATTTTGGATTTTGTTTGATATATAAGAATTGATGACTTATGTGGTTTATTTTTATAACCCAAAATTTTAAAGTTGTGTTATTTCTAAATTTTTGGAACTTGGGGTTTTAATTTACCATATGTCATGGAAAGAGGATAATTGGCTTCCTCTTTTGTTTCTTATTCCTTTAAAATATTTCTATTTATTGCCAAAGCTAGTGTTTTAATAAATATTAAATAGTAACAGTGATATGGGAACCTTGTTTCCTCCAGATTTTTTTGGGATGGTTGCAGTTTTCTCCATTAATATCATGCTTACTGATGGTTTTAAAATAGATGCTACTGATTTTTTAAGGAAAATTCCATTTTTCTAACTCTCAAGTGTTTTAATAGGAATGGATGGGTTTGTCAAATGCTTTTTCTACTTGAGATGATCATATGTTTTTTTTAATTTGGTTTTAAATTAATTATATTGATATTTTCTTATTGAACCAGCCCTGCATTCCTGGTATAAATCCTATTGATCATAGTGTATTATCTTGGAGATGATTTTTTAGTCTTTTCTAATATTTATTTGATTTTAATCAATATTCTGGGAGATTGGTCTATAATTTTCCTCTTTTCAGCCTCCTGGTTTGGTATCATACCATGTCTGTGTCATAGAAGGAATTTGGTGGGACTCCTTCATTCCCTATTTTATCAAATAATTTATTAGCATTGGGAATTTTCTTTAAATGTTTGGTAAAATTCACATGTAAATCCATCTGGTTGGGGATTTTTCTTGGAGTTGTTTAATTGTTTCTTTTCTTTTTCTGAAATGGGACTATTCAAGCAATTCTTTCCTCAGTCTGGGAAGTCTGTATTTTGGGTAGTCTCCGTTTCCTTAGGTTATCAAATTTATTCATGTTGAGCAAAATAACTCCTTATTATTTTCTAATTTTTTATTGGTGGAAAGTTCTCCTTTTCATTTTTAAGACTACTAATTTCATTTTCTCCCTCCTTTTTCAATCAGATTTGCAAAGGCTTATCTATTTTTTGGCTTTTCATAGAACCAACTCTTGTTTTATTAATTAGTTCAATAGTTTTTTTTATTTCAAATTTTTAATTTCTCTTTTAATTTTAAATTTAATTTAGTATTTGATTGGGGGGTTTTTAATTTGGCTTTTTAGTTTTTTTGTTCAAGCCCAATTCTTTAATCTTTTCTTTCTCTGTTTTATTCGTAAGCCTCTAAGGATATAAAATTCCCTCTTATTACCCTTTGAATCCCCTTTTGGTATGATGTCTCATCATTGTCATTATCTTGAGTGAAATTATTAATTGTATCTATAATTTGCTGCTTCACCCAATCATTCAATATTCTAGTATTCTAAAGTCTATTATATTATTACCTTACAATTTGTTCCTCTGTTGATATATATATATGTATATATATATATATATATATATATATATATATATATATATAATTTTTTTTTATAATAATATTTTTATTATTTTATGTATGCTTTTCTACTTCTCTCAATCTCTTTAATAGTATATAGCAAGTAGGGGTATAACTGCCTTAAAAGGACTTGAGATTAGTATTTCCTTCTTTAAAAAAAAATTACTTATTGCGAATCATGTGTCCAGCAGATTTTAGCTTCACTGAAAATGAAGACCTAAAAAAAATTATTCAAAAATATCCTGCAGAAACATTTTTTTCTAAAAATAAGCTATTCTTAGAACAATTTTCCAGATATATGAAAATATTAGTTATCAACCCAAATAAATTGATTGAATTATTTTTATCCTAATAATAGTAAACAGACAACTAAGTAAAGTCAGTACTTACATAATATTTAAATTCAGTGATTCAATTGCATTTTTGACTTCCAATATCTGGCTTCTTTCACTTACTCCAGCCTGTTCCTCACGATTTAATGCATAGTAAGCTGATACACTTGTACTCAGAAATGTGTACTTTTTGTTCTAACAGTATATGTGTAGATGATGAATATATGTCATTGTAATATCTTACCAAATCTGATATTTAAATGTCACAAAACTTATAATACAAAAGTGAATTAGATATTCCCTCTTAAAACTATACTGTAAAATCCATCATAAAAATGTGTTGCTTATCCCGTTTTCACTGGATGTCACCCTTGTTTCATTTAATAAATAACAAATGTTATACTTGTCTTATAGCCACAAAATTATTCTTTAGAAAAGCAATTAGTTTTGATACTTTATTTTAAGGCAAATTTTTTTTTTAAATACCCTAAAACACTTGTTAAATTCCCATATGTTTATTTCATTACTACATATGAAATATTTAGGTTTTGACATAACAATATAAAAATTAAGTTAATCAATGTATCATAAGTATCTCTTTAAAGTTTATATAAAGGAAATTTAAAATTAGACAATTATATTTGTTGTGTAATCTAATACCAAAACCAATTGAGTGAAACCATATTATGTTTGTAGTTCAATTTTGTCATTGATAGTAAATATGGATAGAAATTCAAAAATGAAATAAATCAATTATTTATTTAGATAATGTAAGCTCATCAAGCCTTCATGACCTTTACTCAATTATAATGATTTACTTATAAATAATTATGTCATAAAGATTTGTTTATAAATAATTTACTCAATTATAAAGATATTTTATATATGAAATTTAAAAAATACTTCAAATTAGGATAGCAGGGATAAGGTAGGAAGGAAATTTCATACTATATATGAAATAGTATGGAATGTTATTAACTTAGAAATGAAGTGCATTCACTGTGTCATTGAGTTTATACAAAAGAAAATCAATCTGTTTAAATTCCTATAGCAAGATATATTTTGTTCACAAATCATATAATGTCTATATTTACATTTTTTTAAGATATTAAAAACTAATATAAAATATATTTAAAACAAAATATAATATGCAACATAAAATATAAAATGCATAATAAAATGAATAAACAATGATTTAATACCTCATTTGCAAAATAATTATCAAAGTACTAGGTAATATACAAATTTTAAAAGACAATTTTCATCCTCAATAAGCTTCTAATGTACTTGAATGCAAGATACAAACCCAAATGCCTATTAAATACAGCATTGAATAATGCTAGTTGTGTTTCCAGTCATGGGATTTCACTTTCTATCTAAGTCATTAGTCTTTTATATTTAATTGGGATGTATAATTCATTAATATTTAAAATTATGAGAGGTGGATTTGTATTTGCCTCAGTTTGTCTCTCTTATTTTATAAATTGGTATTTTCTTTTATTCTTCCTTGTTCACTTCAATACGTTATTTTTCAATATTTTTTGTTTATTTTATTTTGAGGCAGCTTTATTCTTATGGAGTTTCTTCCCATCTTTCTTAAACCCATCTTTTGTCCACCCTTCTATTTGTCCCTTTTCTATAGCTTTGTGTTTTTACTTACTGAAAAATTTTTGATTTTTCTCCTTGTCTTCCAGTCATTTTATTTATTCTTTATTTTCAGTTAATTAGTTAAGCAAAACTTTCTTTCCTCTTCTTCTTCCACACTAAAATGTTTTAGTTTGTTACTTTCTGCTTTCTGTGAAATTTTTAAAATTAATTTCTTCCCCTTATATTTTAAGCCCTTTGATTTCTCTCAATATCAACTTTAATCATTCTTCATTGATTTCTTCTTTACTCTACATATTCCATATTGATTAAAGATTCTAATGTACTTATTTTGAGTTCATATTTATAAATAAATTATCTCATTGCCTTTAAGATCCTCCCATTTTCCATTTATTTCAGACCTAGAAATACCAGTTCATATAGGAGATAGAAATGATGAAATTATTTCCAGAATTATACAAATTTTCCAGTTTATTTAATTCTATTGTTCATTACTACATATTGTTGACATCATCTTGACATGCATGAGCTCATGGAAGTTTTTTCTAAGAGTATACAGCTCATCATTTAGATGGAATTTATGTATTCCATCATAATCATATACCACACTTTATCCAGCTATTCCCGAGTTGATGGATATCTCTTCAGTTTTTTATTCTTTGCCACCAGAAGACTGCTGCTAATACACACACACACACACACACACATATGTATATGTATATGTGCATATATATATATATATATATATATATATATTATACATGTAGTTTGCTTTCCTTTTTAAAAATCACTTTTTGGATACATATCTGGTATTGATATTTCTAAGTTGAAGGATATGTAAATATGATTTTATATCTCTTTGGGTATAGTTCCAAATTTCTCTACAGAATTGTTGAATCATTTCACAACTTTACCAACAGTGCATTGATGTCTCATTTTCTACACATCTGTCATTTTCTTTTTCTGTCCCATTAGCCAATCTAATATGCATGTGTGTGTGTGTGTGTGTGTGTGATAGTGCTTCAGAATTGTTTTAATGTATATTCCTCCATTCAATAGTGAGTTAAAAATTTGTTTTTTAGGAAGCTAGGATTATTTGGATTCAAACCACTCATATCTTTTGATCATTTATCAATTGGGGAATGGATCTTAATTTTTTTTAATAAAGTTGACTTAGTTCTCTTTATGTTTAATAAATGAAGATTTTATCATTTCCCCCCACAATTACTTTTGCTATTTCCCACTTATTCTAGTCTACTTCTCATTTTACCATGCTCTTCTTCAGAACTGTTTTACTCCTAATTACTCTTTCCCCCAATCTGCCATCCCTTTTTTCATGGCTCCCATTCCCTTAACCCCTTCCCATACCACTTTCCAATGGAGTAAGTTAGATTTTTATACCCAATTGAGTATATATGATATTCCCTCTTTGATGAGAGTAAGGTTCACCCACTTCCCCTTATTTCTTCCTCTTTCTCTCCACTGTAAAATATTTTATTTATTTTTGCCTCTTTTATGAGTGACAATTCATTTCTATCTGCCGTTCCCTTTCAGTTTCTCCCAGTACATTCAGCTCTCAAAACTTTATTTTATTTTGTTTTGTTTTCAAACTATCACCACTTCACATTTAATTAATACCTATGTCCTGTGTGTGTGTGTGTGTGTGTGTGTGTGTAATGCAAATTCCTCATTAACAAAAAGGTTCTGAGTTACAATTATCATCTTTGTATATAAAATTTTGAACGTCTTAATCCCATTAATTGCTTATACATTCTCTTCCTGATTACCTTATTATACTTCTCTAGAGACTTGTATTTAAAAGTCAAGTTTTCTATTTTCTTTAATAATCCTTGAAAATACTTTGTCATGGAATTTCCATTTTTGACCATGAAAAATTATACTAAGTTTTGTTGAATTCTGGTAGTAATTCTAGTTCCTTTGCTCTCCAGAAAAACATATTCCAAATTCTCTGACCTTTTAATCTACAAACTACTACATCTTGTGTAATCCTGATTTTGACTTGATGATGCTGGAATTTTCACTTTCTGACTGCTTGCAATATTTGCATCTGTACTAGGGGTCTCTGGAATTTCGCTATAATATTCCTGGTAGTTTCATTTTTGTGATTTCTTTTAGTAGATGATGGATAACTTCTTTGGATTTTTATTTTTCCCTAAGGTTCTAAAATATCAAAGCAGTTTAACAATTTATTGACATACAATGTCTAGGCTTTTATTTAAATCATGACTTTCAAGTAGTCAATTTTAAAATTATCTTTTCTGGATCTATTTTCCAGGTCAGTTGCTTTTTCTAAAGAGATATTACATATTGTCTATTCTTTCATTCCTTTGGCTTTGTTTTATTGGCAATTAATTTTTCATAAATCATTAACTTCCATTTGGTCAATTCTAATCTCTTAAGTGACTATTTTGCTCAGTAAAAATTTGTACTTCCAATATGAATGTTATGTAATATTATTACTCTATGAGAAATAATGAAGAGGATGATTTTAGAGAGGCTTAGGGAGACTTACATGAACTGATGCTGAATGAAATGAGCAGAACCAGGAGATCACCATCCACAGCAACAAGAAGATTATACAATGATCAATTCTGATGGAGGTTGCGCTTTCCAACAATGAGATGATTCAGATCAGTTCCAATAATCTTGTGATGAAGAGAGACATCTACACCTAGAGAGAGGCCTGTGGGAACTGAGTCTGGATCACAACATAGAATTTTTACTCTTTTGTTTGTTGTTTGCCTTCATTTTGTTTTCTTTCTCAGTTTTTCTTCTCCTTCTTGATCTGATCTTCCTTGTGCAGCAAGATAACAGTATGAGTATGTAAACATATATTGGATTTAACATCTATTTTAACATATTTAGCATGTATTGTTTTACCTTCCATTTAGGAGAAGGAATGGGGGGAAAGGAGGGGAAAATTTGGAACACAATTTTTTTCAAAGGTCTATGTTGAAAAATTTCCCATGCATATGTTTTATAAATAAAAAGGTTTAAAAAAAAAAAAAGATTTTGTGCCTCCTTTTACATCTGTTCAATTCTTTTAAAACAGCTCAATTTTTTGGGGGGAGACTTTTTTCTTTTTGTAAAATTTGTTTTCTTTTATGGTTATGCATACATATTAACTCTTTTTAAAAATACATAATACTTTATAAATTATATCGGGAGGAGAAAAATCAGAACAAAAGGAAAAAATCACAAGAGAAGAAAATAAGTTAATATAACATTTGTTGATTTACTTTTGATCTTAGTTCTTTTTCTGAATGCAGATGGCATTTTCTATCTGAAATTTATTGGGATTTTCTTGGATTCCTGAAGCACTGAGAAAAAACAAATCTTTCATAGTTGATCATTGCACAATCTTGCTGTTACTGTGTACACTGTATTCCTGGTTCTGCTTGTTCTGCTCTGCATCAATGTAGGTAAATCTTTCCAGTCTGTTATAAAATCAGCATGTCCATCATTTTTATAGAATATTATTGTTTTATAATAATAACCTTCATGTACCACAACTTATTCAGCCATTCATGAGTTCATAAACTTCTACTCATTTTCCAATTCCTTGCCACAAAAAAGAGATGCTACAGTTTTTCCTTCAAATAATATTTGTTTCCCCCCCATTTACCTCACTATGTTTCTCTTGAGTTGCTTTATTTGAATATCAAATTTTCTATTTAGTTCTTTTTTTTCTAATAGAAATGATAGAAATTCTTTTACTTCTTTGAAGATCTATCTTCTCCTCTGAAAGATGATGCTCAATCTGTCTCGATAATTAATTCTTGGTAACCCAGATCCTTTGCCTTCTAGATTATGGTTTTCCAGGTCCTCCAATCCTTTATTGTCAAGGGTAATTCTGGCTATTGTTCTTTGATACTTGAATTGTTGTTATCTGCCAGCTTGCCATAAATTTCTTTGTGGTATCTTTTTATAAAGGTGATTGGTGGATTCTTTCAATGGCTATTTCCCCTTCTGTTTCTAAAATACTGGATTACTTTACTTTGATGATTTCTTGAAAAATGTCTTCCAAGCTCTTTTTTTTGGTTGTGACCTTCAGGTATACTAATAATTTTTAAATTGTCTTTTCTGGATTTATCTTCCAGTTTTGTTTTTCTTTTTTTTTTTTTTTTTTCCCCCAATGGCACATTTTACATTTTCTTCCATTTTTCATTTTTTTTTAAATTTTGTTTGATTCTTCATGTCTTATAGAGTCATTAGTATCCTCTTGTCCCATTCTAGTTTTTAATTGGTGTTTTTTTTTTTTCATTTCTGAGGCAAGTGGGATTAAGTGACTTGCCCAGGGTAACACAGCCAGGAAGTGTTAAGTGTCTGAGACCAGATTTGAACTCAGGTCCTCCTGACTTTAGGACTGGTGCTCTATCCACTGCACCACCTAGCTGCCCCTGGTGGGTTTTTTTCAGTTAGCTTTTGTATCTCTTTTTTCATTTGATTAATTTTCAAGGTATTGTTTTCTTCTGGACATATTTGCATTTGCATTTGATCAATCATAATTTTTAAGGAATTGCCATTATTTTCCAAGTTTTTGACCCTCAATTGCAAAATTTCTCATTGTTTTCCCTTCTATCTAGTTTTTATTGTATTTTAAAGTCTCTTAAGAGCTCTTGCAAGAAGCCTCTTTGGACTTGAGACCAAATGAAATCACTCTTTGAAATTTCCTCTATGGAAATTTTGTCCCTGTCTGAGTTGTTGTTTTGGTCTTCCCCATTAATATTGTAGCTTTCTATGACAACATTCTTTTCTGTTTCTTGACAATTTTATATTTAAGGGTTGCTATAAAGATCTCATTTTTAAAATACATCAAGTATTGACTCATATCCATTTTCCAAGTTGTTAACTCATTTTTTTATGATTTTCTTACATCCATCTCACTTTTTCCCTCATTTTTCCTCTACTTCTCTTGATATTCAAGAGTGTTTTTAAACTCTTCCATGTCTTAACACCAGTTCACATTTTTCCTTTTTAGCTCATTTTCCTACTCTCTTACATGATCTTTAAGTGGTTATTAAGGTTGGTCTATGGTTTCAGGTTTAAGAGTGCATTGTCCTAACCTTGAGGGTTTTGGGGCAACTGTCTTTGGGCTCTGTGGATTGCAAGGTCTGAAAACTGTCACTGCTATCATTAATCTATTATCCTGATTTTTAGTGTTCCTGATTTGCTGGGGCCTGGGATGAACTGACTTTGTCTGTATAGGATTATGCTACACTCTCAATTTCCTAGAACAGCTATTTCCAGCTCATTTTCCAAGTTAATTTGGGCTGGAAAATTGTTTTACTCCATGTTTTTTGTGGTTTTCTGCTATTCAAGAATTTGTTTAAAGTCATTATTTAAAGATATGAGTAGGGGTTTCAGAGAGACTTGTGTGTTCCCCTTTTACTCTGCCATATTGATTCTCCTTCTGTGACTTATCACTCTTTTATATTCAAAAGCTTTTTTTTCTAGTTAAATGAATGTTGGAATACATGGGAGAGCTGTCAAAATACAAGGGGGGAGAGGGGTACCTGACAGTGGCTGCTTGCAAATCCAATCCAGAATGGATCTCCTCTTGTGAGAAGATGATACAAGCAGACAGAGAGGCAGTTGCTGTTCTCCAACTTCTCTGACTGAGAGGCTCTTGTGTTGTCTGATCTCTCTCCTCTTTCCTCTGCCTCCAATTTATCTCATTCCTAGTCTACAACACCTGTGTCAGCAAAGGCTGCCCTGCAGTTCCTTCAGATATTATGATCCACAGAGGTAGAGGGTCTCGGAGAATTTATTTGTCCCTTAACAAGTGAAGAACTTTTTGTCTAGAAGGTTGTTAAATTCAATCTTTAAGTAACTTTTGGATTTTTCAGTATAGCTTTTGTTGTTGATGTTTTGTTTTCCTTTGTGTTCCATAAATATAATGCATGTTTTCCTTTTATTTTTACTTTATGCAATTCAGGAGTTCTTGGTAGTTATTATTTCTTACATTGAACTTTTCATATTTAAAAAAATCTTATATTCTTTTGGGAGACTTATACTCTGTAAATTGTTTCTACATACTCTATGACAACAGCATTTGGTATAAAATTAATTTTGCTAGAATTGAGGCCATGTTTTCTTTTAATAAAGTTGTTATCCACCTTTGTGGATTCAAGTTATACATATAACATTTTTTCCTTCTTACATAGGTAACAAATTCCATTTTGTTTTAGTATTTTTATTTATCTTTTGAAGTGTATTTGAAGTATATTCATTTGTGTTTGGACTCCACAGAGTCCTTTGCTTCCTCTGAGATTGATTTATTTTTTTAAAGAAAATTTGTACTGCTATAGATATAGTGCTGCTTCCAGATTCCTGAGGAATCTAGGAAGATCTGAATTCAAATCAAATCTCAGACACATATCACATGTGTGACCCTCACAGATCACTCAATCTCTATTTACTTCAATTTCCTGTACTTAAAATGAGGACTTTATAGAGTTGTTTTGAGGATGGAATAAGAAGATATGTGTAAACTACTTAACATAGTATGTGGCACATAGTAAATAAGCATTAAAATGCTTATTTCCTCTCCATCTTTGTGTTGCAAAATGCAATGATTCTTTCACTTGATTACCAGGAAATCATCTTCTGTTGTGTTCTAATATCATTCCCATTAAATCATCTGTTAGTACTTAGAGTCTTTACAATGACAAGCTTATTATTTGTTCCCTAATCCCAGAGGTAAACAGAAAATAAATGCTTGTTAATGAAACAAATTGAAACATAAAATGGTTAATTTTTACAGACATTATATGACTTTTACAACAAGTGCCTTAGCAGCACAATCATTTCAATGTTGTTATATTTTATTACAATACATTTTTATATTTATTGATTTATTTTGTTTTATATAACATTTATTTATACCTCTTTAATTAGCATTTATCGAATTCTTACTATATCTCAGAAATTGTGTACTGAAGGTACAAAAAAATCAGAACAAATATGTTTGATATTGTATGGGGAAATAAAATATATGTATGTGCATGCAATGCAGCTATGTATACATATATGTATGCACAAACATATAATATATTCATGCACATGTGTAGATATCCATGTGTATCATATTCATTTATAATATTGTTGTGTGTATACATGTTGTCTATATATATGGATAGTTACATAGATATATAATCTTTGTCTCCATCTGTCATGTCTGTCTATATCTATAACAAGATATAAAGAGTTGTGTGTATGGTATTTCTACTTTTACTGCATAATATTTGACATATAGTAGGCCTTAAATAAATGCTTACTAAAGACAGGAGGAACAATTGATAAGGAAGAGAGAGAAAGATACATTCCTAAATCAATATTATATAAAAATAAAATGGATCAATAAAAATAAACTGCACATATATATATATTATATACATTTGTATGTGTATATGTATGCATGTATGTATATGTATGTATGTATGTATGTAACTGCAAATGATAGTGCCCTATAGTTATTTAATACAAAGGAACAGTATAGCTTCTAAAATACTTTTTTTTTAAATAACATGCATTTACTTAATTTTCACTCCTTTGGTGAGAGAACATCAATAACAAATATAAATATATATATATAGTTTTATCTATGTGTATGTGTAATATATATATATTACACATACATAGATAAAACTATATATATATATTTATATTTGTTATATATATATATTACACATACACATAGATAAAACTAATCCCCATACTTACCATTTTCCAAAAAACTGTCTCTATGAATTTTGAGTTCAATACCTCTGCTAGCATATGGGGAGGTAATTTTTTTTTATTACTAAACTGTCAAAAAACTATTGAATGAATTGATGACTCAATCAGTAGACCAAAGTTATGCTTGTTGTCAATTGAAATAATTTTGTCTTTGGTGTTCTACCATATTTCCTAAATTTATACTTATTGTAACAACTTTATGCACAAAAATTATTTATAATTTGACTACCTCAATAAACACCATTATAATGTGATAATAAAACTACCAGGTGACTGGAGCACCAAGCATTAAGTTGGAAATAGCATCTTCAATATAATTATTTTATACTTATAACTTCCCTGGATAAACACAGATTTAGACATTGAAGGGCCCTCAAAAGCCATATAGTCTGGTGGAGCCAAGATGATGGAGAATACACATGTTTTCTTCTGATCTTCTCCCTTAAGCTTTAGATTAATTAGAAAATCCAGCCTCTAAATTATTTCTGGAGTAGCAGAATCCACAAATGTTGGGAGTTTAAAAAGTTACCTATAATTTCAAGAGTGTCCAGAAAAGGTCTCTTTTAATCTTTCAAGTGCAAGCAAGCGGAGCACAGATGTTAGTGCAGGCAGTGCACAGCCCCAGGGCAGTGCAAGCTCCACAATGGAGAATCTACAGGGAGGATTCAACAGCAGTGTTAGCTACTCTACTTGGACGCAATCCAGTAGATCAGCAGAGAAGTTATAAAACACAAACACAAAAGGTAAATAGTGAACCCCCAACACCAGAATTTCACAAGACCTGACCATGCCCACGCAGCACCAGAAGTCAATCAGCACAACTGATACCACTTGTAGAAAAAACTTGGACTATCTCCCTTGCCCTAAAAGCAGATCTCAAATTTTTAACAAAATGAGTAAAAAAGCAAAAATAGCTCTGACCATTGACAGTTTTGATGTGAAAGATAAGATTTCAAACCCTGAGGAGACTAAAACAAGATTATCTCCAGATGAAGCCCCAAAGGGTTATATAAATTTGTCCCCATCTCCCAAGGCTCTGCCAGAAGAAATTATGAAAGATTTTTAAACAGAGCTGGAAGAAAAAGGGGGAAAGGAAATGAGAACTTTATAAGTGGGTTTGGAAAAGGAAACACAGAAATTATCTGAAGAAAACTCATTACAAAATAAACTTAGTGAAATGGAAAGAGCATATAACTCCTTAAAAACAGAGTTGACAAAATGGGAAAAAGAAAACAATTCCATGAAAAACAGAATATGTCAAATTGAAAAAAAAAATAACACTAAAAAACAGAATTTGTGAAATGGAAAAAAGAAAATAACTCTTTAAAAACCATAATTTGTGAAATAAAAAAATCCATAGAAGAAAACAACTCATTTAAAAATTCAATTGGACAAATACAAAAAAAGAACTAAAAAAGTAAATGAAGAAAATAATTCGCTAAAAATAAGAAGTGAACAAATGGAAATAACTGACTCAGTGAGACATCAAGAATCAGTCAAGCAAAACCAAGAAAATTAAAAAAAAAGAAGAAGAAAATGTAAAATACGTACTCGGGAAAACAACTGACCTGGAAAACATATATAGGAGAGACAATCTAAGGATTATTGGACTTCCTGAAAATCATGTTGAAAACAAAGACCCTAGAGATTATTTTTCAGGAAACCCTCAAAGAGAACTTCTTGCATGTCATAAAATCAGAAGGTAAAATACCCATTGAAAGAATTCACTAGATTAGAAGGTGGAGGGTGGAGCCAAGATGGCAGAGAAAGCACACATGACTTTCTAAGCTCCTCTCATTCCCCTCATAACCAACTATTAAATTCAACCTCAAAAATAGGTCTTCACTGCTTAAATTCATGAAGATTAGAAGCACTATAATTTACCAGCCAAAGATAATCTGGAAGCTCACCAAGAAAGGTTTGTCCTGAGGGGCCAGGAAAAGACTAGCAAAGGCAGCAAGAGACTAATGTCCTGAGCAGACCAGGGACAAGGGTGATCTCTGTGGCTAGAGAAGTTATAGAGACGACTCTGCTAAAGGCTAACTGCTCTACCTTGATTACAAAGCAGTAAACTGGCAGAGAAATTAAAGCTTAAAACAGAGGGTACTCTAAAAAATGCCAGAAGCTAACAAGATCTGGCTGTAACCACCCAAACCCGGAAGTGACTCAGGCAGACTGTAACACAGCCCTGCAGCCATATCCTGCAGTTCAGAGCTTTTGCAGGGGCAGTTACAAATCTGAACAGCAGAGGGGCACAGCCTAGGCAGCATCTCATCTGCACAGTGGGGGACTCAGCCTGGGGCAATAGAACTTCCCCAGCAGACTGTGTTTCCTGGGGCGGAGATATTTCTGGTCCCTGCAGGGCCATTTACTGCTCAGCTGCTAATACCCACAACCCAGGGAGGGCTTTGGCTTGGGGTAATGAAACTCTCACTGCTCAGCATCTAGCCCCAGAGCAGTTGTGATCCCACACAGCAGGGGTTCTTTGCAGGGCACTTTCCTAGCTCAGCCCTGCAGGCCTGAGTTACTTCCAGGTGGGGAACTCTTTCCTAGAGCACTCCAGTACCTCGCTACTTTTTGTAGCCAGCTGGTAGGACAGTTACCTGTCCATACACCTATCACTGCTCTGCAGAGGAAGCTGGTAACCTCCTGGCTCTGAAGGCAGATCCTAGAAGCTTTAAGATAATGGGTAAAAAATCACAAGGATAATTGATATTTTCTATACAGAAAGAAAGAAGCTTTTCAACCTTGAAGAGACTAATAATAGACAGTCTCCAGACAATTGTTGGTCCCCAAAACAAAAGGCTCTCCTAGAAGAGACTATTAAAAACCTTAAAAGCGAACTTGCAGGAAAATGGGGAAAGGAAAGAAAAGTGATACAAGAGAGCAAAAATTTCCTGAAATGTGAATTGGAAAAGGTAAAAAACTCCCAAGAAATACAGGGGAAAAGAATTTATGAATTGGAAAAGGTTAAGAATTCTCAAGAAAGTAGGATTTGTGAATTGGAAAAAGAAAATAACTCACTAAAAAAAATTAGTGGAATGGGAAAAAATTCCATAGAGAAAAATAACTCATTTAAAAACTCAATTAGACATATACAAAAAGAAGTAAAAAAAAAACTAATGAAGAAAATAACTCACTAAAAATCAGAACTGAACAAATAGAAATGGCTGATTCATTGAGATATCAGTCAAGCAAAACCAAAAAAAAAAAAAAAATGAAAGATTGGAAAAAAATGTCAAATATTTACTTGGAAAAACAACAGACCTAGAAAATAGATATAGGAGAGATAACCTCAGGATCATTGGACTACCCGAAAATTATGATGAAAAAAAGAGCCTAGATACAAACAGAACTGCCCAGAAGTAATAGAACTGGAAGGTAAAATAGGCATTGAAAGAATCCATCAAACACCTTCTTTAAAAGACCTTAAAATAAAAACTTCAAGGAATATTGTGGCCAAATTTCAGAATTTTCAGACTAAAGAAAAAAATATTACAAGCAGGCAGGAAAAAACAATTCAAATATCAAGGTACCACAATAAGGGTCACTCAAGATCTGGGTGCCTCAACATTAAAGGATTGAAGGGCCTGGAATCTGATAATCTGAAAGGCAAAAGAACTTGGAATGCAGCCAGGAATGAACTACCCAGCTAAGCTGAGCATTTTTTTTCCATGGAAGAAGATGGACATTTAATGAAACAGAGGAATTCCATCTATTTATAAAGAAAAAAACAGACTTAAACAAAAAATTTGATCTCCAACAACAGGACTCAAGACAAGTAGAAAAAGGTAAAAGGAACTCTTGAGAATTGTATTTCTGTTGTGGATATACATAAAAACCACATAGATAATTTGATTTTACTGATATAGCATAAAAGGGAAGTAGAAATGGAAAGAGGATAATGTCAGAAAAAGGGAAAAGGGAAGATAATAAGAGGGAAGCTATATCGCACAATGAAGCAAAGGCAACATATCTTATCTGAGGGAACTTAGAGAGAGGGAGATATATTATGTGAATCCTACTCTCATCAGAGTTGGCTCAAAGAGGAAATAATTAATATATTTGTTTTAGAGAGAATCTTCTCTCACCTCATTAGAAAGTGGGAGAGGAAAGGGGAAAAGGGAAGAGAATAATAAGGGAAGGGTACAAGAAAGGGGATGGGATTCAAAGGGAGGAAGGAGGGATCCTTGAATGATGCAAGTAGGATCAATATTTATTACTACGGAAAGGGGGAAGTGGGGCAAGAAATAGAAAAACATAATCTAGAGATATTAGGATGGCAGTAAATATAGAATTAGAAATTTTAACCGTAAATGTGAATGGGATGAATTCTCCCATAAAGAGGAAGCAGATAGCAGACTGGATCAAAAGTCAGAACTCTACAATAAGTTGTTTACATGAAACACATTTAAAACAGGGAGTTACATACAGAGTAAAGGTAAAAGGTTGGAGCAGAATCTACTATTCTTTAGGTGAAGTAAAAAAAGCAGGGGTAGTCATCCTTATCTCAGATCAAGTAAAAGCAAAAATTGATCTAATTAAAAGAGATAAGGAAGGAAACTATATCTTGCTAAAGGGTACTATAGACAATGAAGCAATATCAATATAAAATATATATGCACCAACTGGTATAGCATCTAATTTCCTAAAGGAGAAGTTAAGAGAATTGCAAGAAGAAATAGACAGCAAAACTACAATAGCGGGAGATCTCAATCTTGCACTCTCAGATTTAGATAAATCAAATCAAAAAACAAATAATAAAGAAATTAAAGAGGTAGATAGAATATTAGAAAACTTAGGTATGATAGATCTCTGGAGAAAACTGAATGGTAACAATTCATGGAACCTACACAAAAATTTACCATATATTAAAGACATAAAGAACTCAAAATTAAATTCAAGGAAGGCAGAAAGAGTAAATGCTTCCTTTTCAGATCATGATGCAATAAAAACTACATTCAACAAAAAGTTAGGTGTAAATAGACCAAAAAGTAATTGGAAACTAAATAATCTCATCTTAAAGAATGATTGGGTGAAACAGAAAATTATAGACACAATTAATAATTTCACTCAAGATAATGACAACGATGAGATAAGATACCAAAATATGTGGGATGCAGCCAAAGCAGTAATAAGGGGAAATTTTATATCCTTAGAGGCTTACTTGAATAAAATAGAGAAAGAGAAGATCAATGAATTGGGCTTGCAACTTAAAAAGCTAGAAAAAGACCAAATTAAAAACCCCCAATCAATTACCAAACTTGAAATTCTAAAATTAAAAGGAGAAATTAATAATATTGAAAGTAAAAAAAAAACTATTGAACTAATAAATAAAACTAAGAGTTGGTTTTATGAAAAAAACCAATAAAATAAATAAGCCTTTGGTAAATATGATTAGAAAAAGGAGAGAGGAAAATAAAATTAGTAGTCTTAAAAATGCAAAGGAAGAACTTTCATTCAATGAAGAGGAAAATAGAGAAATAATAAGGAGTTACTTTGCCCAACGTTATGCTAATAAATTTGATAACCTGAGCGTAATGAATGACTACCACCAAAAATATAGGCTTCCCAGATTAACATAGGAGGAAGTAAATTGCTTAAATAGTCCCATTTCAGAAAAAGAAATAGAACAAGCTATTAATCTTCTCCCTAAGAAAAAATCCCTTGGGTAAATTGTGGAATATGAATGCTATGGAATATTATTGTTCTGTAAGAATTGACCAGCAGGATGAATACAGAGAGTCTTGGAGAGACTTACATGAACTGATGCTAAGTGAAATGGGCAGAACCAGGAGACCATTATATACTTCAACAACAATATTGTGTGAATTTGTATTCTGCTGGAAGTAGATTTCTTTAACAAAGAGACCTAACTCAGTTTCAATTGATCAATAATGGATAGAAGCAGCTACACCCAAAGAAAGAACACTGGGAAATGAATGTAAACTGTTTGCATTTTTGTTTTTCTTCCTGGGTTATTTTTACCTTATGAATCCAGTTCTCCCTGTACAACAAGAAAACTGTTTCGTTCTGCACTCATATATTGTATGTAGGATATACAGCGACATATTTAAAATATATAAGACTACTTGCCATCTAGGGGAGGGGATGGAGAGTGAGAGGGGAAAAATCAGAAAAAAGTGAGTTCAAGGGATAATGTTGTAAAAAATTATTCTGGCATGGGTTCTATCAATAAAAAAGTTATTATCAAAAAAAAAGAAAAAAAAGAAAAAATACCCAGGACCACATCAATATTTATGTGAATTCTACCAGATGTTTAAAGAACAATTAGCCTCAATGCTATATAAACTATATGAAAAAATAGAGAATGAAGGAGTTCTACCAAATTCCTTTTATGACACAGACCTGCTTCTAACAACTAAACCAGGTAGATTGACAACAGAGAAAGAAAATTATAGGCATATCTCCCTAATGAATATTGATGCTAAAATCTTAAATAAGATATTAGCAAAAAAACTACAGAAAATCATCCCCAGCATAATACACTATGATCAAGTAGGATTTATACCAGGTATGCAGAGCTGGTTCAATATTAGGAAAAGTATTATTATAATTGAAGATACTAATAACCAAATTAACAAAAACCATATGATCATCTCAATAGATGCAGAAAAAGCATTTGATAAAATCCAACATCCATTGCTATTAAAAACACTTGAGTGTATAGGAATAAATGGACTTCTCCTTAAAATAATCAGTACCATCTATTTAAAACCATCAGTAAGCATCATATGTAATAGGGAAAACTGCAACCATTCCCAATAAGATCAGGAGTGAAACAAGGTTGTCCACTATCACCGTTACTATTTAATATTGTATTAGAAATGTTAGCTTTGGCAATAAGAGTTGAGAAAGAGATTAAAGGAATAAGAATAGGCAATGAGGAAACCAAATTATCACTCTTTGCTGATGATATGATGGTATACTTAGAGAACCCCAGAGATTCTACTAAAACATTATTAGAAACAATCCACACCTTCAGCAACGTTGCAGGATACAAAATAAACCCACATAAGTCATCAGCATTCTTATATATCACTAACAAAACCCAACAGTTAGAGTGACAAAGAGAAATTCCATTTACAGTAACACTGATTGTATTAAATATTTAGGAATCTATCTGCCAAAAGAAAATCAGAAACTTTATGAGCAAAACTACAAAACACTTTCCACACAAATTAAGTCTGATCTAACCAATTGGAAAAATATTAAATGCTCTTAGATTTGGCAAGCAAATATAAGAAAGATGACAATACTATCTAAAAAAATCTATTTATTTAGCACTATACCCATCAGACTCCCAAAAAATTTTTGATGAACTAGAAAAAAATAACAACAAAGTTCATATGGAAAAACAAAAGGTCAAGAATTTCAAGGGAGTTAATGAAAAAAAAATCAAATGAAGGTGGCCTAGCTGAACCAGATCTAAAATTATATTATAGAGCAGCGGTTACTAAAACCATCTGGTATTGGCTAAGGAATAGACTAGTTGATCAATGGAATAGGTTAGGTTCAAAGGACAAAACAGCCAATAAGTTTAATAATGTAGTGTTTGACAAAACCAAAGACCCCAGTTTTGGGGTTAGGAATGCATTATTTGACAACAATTGCTGGGAAAATTGGAAATTAGTATGATAGAAACTAGGTATTGACCCACACTTAACACCATACACCAAGATAATGTCAAAATGGGTTCATGACCTAGGCATAAAGAATGAGATTATAAATAAATTGGAAGAACATAGGATAGTTTACCTTTCAGACCTGTGGAAGAGGAAGGAATTTATGACCAAAAAAAACTAGAGATCACTACTGACTACAAAATAGAAAACTTTGACTATATCAAATTGAAAAGTTTTTGTACAAACAAAACTAATGCAGGCAAAATTAGAAGGGAAACAATAAATTAGGAAAACATTTTTGCAGTCAAAGTTTCTGATAAAGTCCTCATTTCCAAAATATATAGAGAACTGACTCTATAAGAAATCAAGCCATTCTCCAATTGACAAATGGTCAAAGGACATGAACAGTCAATTCTCACATGAAGAAATTGAAACTATTTCTAGTCATCTGAAAATATGCTCCAAATCATTATTAATCAGAGAAATGCCAATTAAGGCAAATCTGAGATACCACTACACACCTGTCAGATAGGCTAGAATGACAGGGAAAGATAATGCACAATGTTGGAGAGGATGTGGGAAAACAGGGACACTGATACATCATTGGTGGAATTGTGACCACATCCAGCCATTCTGGAGAGCAATTTGGAACTATGTTCAAAAAGTTATCAAACTGTGCAAACCTTTTGATCCAGCAGTGTTTCTCCTGGGCTTATACCCCAAAGAAATACTAAAGAAAGGAAAGGGACCTGTATGTGCCAAAATGTTTCTGGCAGCCCTGTTTGTAGTGGCTAGAAGCTGGAAAATGAATGAATGCCCTTCAATTGGAGAATGGTTGGGTAAATTTTGGTATATGAATGTTATGGAATATTATTGTTCTGTAAGAAATGACCAGCAAGATGAATATAGTGAGGCTTGTAGAGACTTACATGAACTGATGCTAAGTGAAATGAGCAGAACCAGAAGATCATTATATATCTCAACAATAATACTGTATGAGGATGTATTCTGATGGAAGTGCATTTCTTCGACAAAGAGAAGATCTAACTCAGTTTCAGTTGATCAAGGATGGACAGAAACAGGTATACCCAAAGAAAGCACACTCAGAAATGAATGCAAACTGCTTGCATTTTTGTCTTTCTTCCCAGGTTATTTTTACCTTCTGAATCAAATTCTTCCTGTGCAACAAATGAACTTTTCGGTTTTGCACACATATATTGTAACTAGGATACACTGTGACATAACTTGTATAGTACTGCTTACCATCTGTGGGAGGGGATAAAGGGATGGAGGGGACAATTCGGAACAGAAGTGAGTGCAAGGTATAATGTTAAAATAAAACCTACCCAGGCATGGGCTCTGTCAATAAAACATTAAAAAAAGAATTCACTAAATACCTCTTGAAAGACAACCCAAAATTAAAACTCCAAAGAATATTGTGGCTAAATTTCAGAAGTATGACACCAAGGAACAATATTGCAAGTAGCCAGAAAAAAAAAAAAGCTCAAATACCCAGGATACAATAATGACTATTGAAGACCTAGCAGCTTCCACCTTAAAAGATGAAAGGGCCTGGAATCTGATATTCCAAAAGGCAAAGGGATTTGGAATACAGCCAAGGATAAACTATTGTGCTAAACTGAGTGTTTTCTTTCAGGGAAGAAGGTGGACATTCAATGAAACAGGTAAATTCCATTTATTTCCAATAAAAAGAGTAGAGCTGAAAAATTTGACTTCCAAATATAAAACTGAAGAGATACATAAAATGTAATAGGAAAAGAACTCTTGAGAGCTGTATCTTTCTTATCAATATATATAAAGAATCCATGTATAATTTGAGTTTTCTGTTATAGTATAAAAAAAAAGTAGGGGAAAAAAGTAACTAAAATGGGATTATAACAGAAAAAGGTGAAAGTGGAGGTAAAATGAGCAAAATTAAATCTTAGAAAGGCAAAGCAAACCTATTATAATTTATTGTAAGAAGGGAGGGGGATGAACATTGTGTGCATATTATTCTCATCAGACTTGGCTCAAAGAATATTAGACATATTTGCTTTCACAGAGAAATTTCTCTCACCTTATAGGAAAGTGGGAGGGTAAAGAATAAAAGGGATGGGATAGCCTAACAGAAGGGAAAACAGAAATAGTAGGGGGAAGGTATAACAAAGGGGAAAAGCATCTAAAGGGAGAAGTCTGCTTGAGGCAAATGGTGGTCATAAGTAACATACTGGGGAGGAGGAAATGGGGGAAAGGAAAGAGAAAATTATAATCGGAGGTAAATAAGATGGCAAGAAATACAGGAGTAGTAGTTTTAAACATAAATATGAATGGGGTGAACTCTCCCATAAAGCAGGGATTAAAAGCCAGATTCCTACAATATGTTGGTTCCAAGAAACATATTTAAAGGAGAGTGACACATAGAGAGTAAAGATAAAAGATGGAGAAGAATCTATTCTGCTTCAATTGAAATAAAAAAAAGCAGGGGGTAGCTATCCTAATCTCAGATCAAGCAAAAACAAAAATTGATCTAATTAAAAGAGATAAGGAAGGAAACTATATCTTGATAAAGGGTACCATAGATAATGGAGCAATATCAATACTAAACATATATGTGCCAAGTGGTATAGCATCTAAATACCCAAAGGTGAAGTTAAGAGAACTGCAAGAAGAAATAGGCAACAAGACTATAATAATGGTAGATCTCAATCTTGCTCTCTCAGAACTATATGAATCAAACCACAAATTAAATAAGAAAGAAGTTGAGGACGAAAATAGAATACTAAAAAAGTTAGGTATAATATATCTTTGGAGAAAATTGAATAAAGACAGAAAGGAGTACACTGTCTTCTCGGCATATCATGGAATCTATACAAAAAATGATAATATATTAGGACATCAATACCTCAATTTGCCCAAATTTACAAAAAAGGAAATAAATTCCTTAAATAATCCCATTTCAGAAAAGGAATAGAACAAGCTTTTCATCAACTCCCTAAGAAAAAGTATCCAAGGGCAAGTGGACTTACATGTGAATTCTACCAAACATTTAAAAAAAAACAATTAACTCCAATACTATATAAAACTATTTGAAAAAAAATAGGGTAAGAAGGACTCTTATCAAACTACTCTTATGACACAGACATGGTACTGATGCTTAAACCAGGTATGATGAATACAGCGAAAGAAAATAATAGACCAATTTCCCTAATGAATATTGATGCAAAAATAAAATAATATAAATAAATTATTTATAAATAAATAAATTAAATAAAATATTAGCAAAGAGATTACAAAATGTTTTTCCCAGGATAATACACCATGACCAAGTAGAGTTTATAGTAGGAATACAATGGTTGTTCAATATTAGGAAAATTATTAGCATAATTGAGTACATCAGTAACCAAAATAACAAAAACCAAATGAGTACCTCAATAGATGCAGAAAAATTATTTGATATAATCTATCATTCATTTCTATTGAAACCACTAGATAGTATAGGAATAAATGGAATTTTCCTTTACAAAGTCAGTAGCATCTACCATCAGCATGCATCATATGTAATGGGGATAAAGTGGAACTGTTCCCAGTAAAATCAGCAGAGAAACAAGGTTGCCCACTATCACCATTACTATTCAGTAGTGTATTACAAATGCTAGCTTTGGCAATAAGAGAAGAAAAAGAGATTAAAGGAATCAGAGTAGGTAATGAGGAAACTAAATTATCACTCTTTGCAAATTTTATGATGGTATACTTAGCAAACCCTAGAGAATCAACTAAAAAACTATTAGATATAACCCACAACTTAGCAAAGTTGCAGGATACAAAATAAATCCACATAAATCATCAGCATTTTTATATATCACTAATAAAATCCAGCAGCAAGAGATACAAAGAGAAATAACATTTAAAATAACAGTCCATAGGATAAAATATTTGGGAATCTATCTCCCAAGAAAAAGTCAAGAACTATATGAGCAAAACTACAAAACACTTTTTTTCACACAAATAAAATCATATCTAAACAATTGGAAAAAAATATCAAGTGCTCTTGGACAGGTCAAGCAAATATAATAAAGATGATAATACTACCTAACCTATTTATTTAGTGTTATACCAATCAAACTACCAAGAAACTATTTTACTGACCCAGAAAAAAATAACAACAAAATTCATTTGGGAGAACAGTAGTCAAGAATTACAAGGGAATTAATGGAAAAAAAAACAGATGAAGGTGGCATAGGTGTATCAGATTTAAAGTTGTATTATAAAACAATGGACATCAAAACCATTTGATACTGATTAAGAAATAGAGTAGTTAATAAGTGGAATAGGTTAGATCCACAGAACAAAATATTCAATGACTATAGTAATCTAGTGTTTGACAATGCCCAAAACTCCAGCTTTGGGGTAAGAACTCATTATTGAATCCATTGAACACAATGAACCCATTTCGACTTTAGCTTGGTATATAGTGTTGTATGTGAGTCAATGCCTAGTTTTTGCCATAATTGTATAAATATGTATGTCTATATTTGATTTGCATATATATTTTACCATGTTTAACATCTATTGGCTTACTTACCATCTAGAGAAGGGCATGGAGGAAGACAAGGATAAATTGGAACACATGGTTTTGCAAGAGTTAATGTTGAAATATTATCTTTGCATATATTTTGCAAAAAAAAAAGCATCAATAAAAAATAGTTTATTTCAAAAAAAAAAAAAAAGGTAGTTGGTGATGCTTACTAAACCAGTGATTGTTACGTTTTAATGCATAGTAGTCAGTACCACCCAGGTTTCCACCACTTTTATAATAACCCCAAGACTGAGCTGCTAAATAAATCTGAACTGACCTTTAATTACTGATAAAAAAGATGATTTTTCAAAGCATCCATGAATGTATAACAAAGCAAGATTTATTGCATTAGGAATTTATTGAAGAAAAGCATATTTTTCCCCCAGGGATGAAGTGAATTGGTTTGTTATAGTAAATAAGAGAATAAAACAAAACAAACAAACTTGAAAGCAAACAAGATTTTAATTTATTCTGAAAAAAATATATACTTTTATCCTTTTAGGAGTAAGCTTGGAATAGAGAATACAGTAGTGAAAAAAGAAGAATCTACATTCAAATTTTGTCTCTGGCACTTATAAGATATGTGCTTAAATGTACCCAGCAAATCCTTAACCTCTCTGTATCTAAGTGTCTTAGGACTTGATAAGTCAAATCATTGACAGTATAGGAAGTTTCTGCTTCTCCAACAAAATCTCAGATGCCTCTAACTTATTAGAATTGTCTTTTAAAGGAGAATACCAAATGCAATTGAAATATTTGGGAAGAAAACATTCGACTACACCAGCCTTCTCATGTAGCCACTTTATGGTTCATATCAACAAACAACTTTTCTGAGGAGCCCAAGTCAATAATAGTTATGATTATAGCTTTAGGCACACTTCAATTTGAAGTATCTCAATGGTTGCATTTTCTTTCTCTAAGGAGTAGTATATGGAAAATCACTGTTAAAATTGGAATATAAGTGGTTTGTTGTACCCTATTAGAAAAATTATTCCTCCTTGATTTGGAATAATAAGAGTTCCTGTCATTAAAATATTTATCTTTAGTGTTAATAGTTGCATGCTGGCTAAACAAAAATTATCAATAATTTTCACTTTGATGGTCTTTATGATAATACATAGTAATTGGATTCAGCAGTAAATCCAAATACCTCTCTGAGGCATTGATTTTCCAAACAGTTCTGTCAAAATTATGTAGTAAGAAATGAAGTCTTAACTTGATGGGCCATATCACAAAATGATTTTAAAATATGCTTATTGGGCAGAAGCTTTTTTGAAAATGGATAGTTTGTTTCCTCAGACAATTTTGGCAAGGATAAACAGGTATTTTTTTTCAAAATCAGTATCATTTCTCCACTGACCATTTTTTCCTCTCTTTTGCAATAAAATGGAAAGGAGATATTCCCTCACTGTTCCCTGAAAATAAGAGACTATCTGCAATCTTCAAATAAAACTCCTTTTAATTGTTTTATTAAGTTCAGTATTTTTTTTTCATTTTTAGTCATCTCCAACACTTTGTGACCCCATTTGGAATGTGTTTTCTTTGCTTATTTATTTATTTTGGCAAAATTACTAAAGTAGTTTGCCTTTTCCTGCTACTGCTCATTTTACAGATAAAGAATTCAAGCAACCAGGATTAAATAACATCACAATTCACACAACTAATAAACACTTGATGTTCAACTAAGAAAGAGGAGACTTCCTGACTCTAGGTTCAGCTGTGCCAATTGCATTATATTCCCAGATTCTGGATAATGTTTGATACTCTCATATTTTCCCAGTCACAACTGGAGTGAAACAAGGTTGTGTGATTGCTTTCATGCCTTTTAGTATATTTTAGCTATGTTTTCAGATATCTTCAATTAGGATGAACATGGCATCAAAGTCAGCTACCCTGCTGATGATAAATTATTTAGCTTGAAAAAGTTACAAGCAAGAGTAAAATGTTGAGGGAGATAGTGAACATTTTTTTTTCTCAGATGATTGTGCACTTAAAGGAGCAACTGAAACTGAGATCAAATAAAGTATTGATTGATCCTCTTTTATTTGTTCTAATTTTGGCCTAACAATTAATACCAAGAAAGCACAGGTGCTTCACCAGCCAGCACTATATCATTCATATGTAAAACCATTAGTTACACCAAATGGAGAAGTTTTGAATGCTATGAACAAGTTTGTTTACTTTGGCAGTATACATTCTGGGGATGTACACATTCACAATGGGGTTTATGCATACATTGCCAGAGCTAGCTCAGAATTTGGGAGGTTCTGTAGTAAAGTGTGAGAAAGAAGAGGTATTAGGCTGCCTACCAAACTAAAGGACTATAAGCCAATTGTGCAGACTTCATTGTTATAAGCCAGTGAAATCTGGAATGTATAGGAGTGGCATACCAAGAAACTGAATTGCTTCAATTTGAATTGCCTTAGGAAGATTCTGAAGATCAGATGACTGTTAAGGGCACTAGACACTGAGATTTTTTTCTTGAACTAAACTGCTAAGAATTTAAACTCTGTTGCAGAGAGTAAAACCCCCATAAACTGGTCATGTTGTTTGAATGACAAATATATGCTTGCCTAAAAGATTATTTATGGAGAATTCATACAGGGCAACCATTCACATGGTAGTCAGAAGAGACTGTTGTTATTGTTGTTGCTTATCCTTCATTCTCAAAGACAACATGACATAAGAGAGGTAATGCCATGATATGCAAGTGAATTGAATTTGAATGAGGGAGGTCTGTGCAAGATCTCCAGCCTCACTTTCTTCTCTTTGCTACCATCTAGATTCAGTGGCCAGATGTAGTTCAGGAAGACTTGAAAGAGTCCTGGATGCAGTGGAAGACTTGGCCTTTGTAAGCTAAGGTCTTTAAAAGGCCTTAGTTTGAATTTGGTAATCACCTATTCAGTGATTAAGACTAGGTAAGAGGGAGAAGCTAGTTAGTGTAGGGAATAAAATACCAGCCCTGAAGTCAGGAGGACCTGAGTTCAAATCTGACCCATTTAACACTTCCTCACTGTGTGACTTCAGGCAAGTCACTAAACCCCAATTGCCTCAGAAAACAAACAAACAAACAAACAAACCAGGTAAGAAAGAAGTATGGCAAAGAATAATCTTTTTTTTTTTAACAAATTCAAAAAAAGGGAAGATTTTTGCCCAAATCATCACAATTGCTATTTATATTCACCCTGAGTTAATCAAGGTTTTACCTAGGATCTTTTATTGGTTAATCAGTAAGAGCAAGAATGATTTGGTTTTAAGAAAGAAATCAAGTCTATGAATGCCAAGATATTGAGGAAGGAAGAAAAGAAGGAAAAATAAGTGTTGCAAGGATGTTGTCGTTTTTTTTTTATTTTTTTAAAGAATTTTATAGTTGATTGTGTGACATGAGAGACAGTAGGATAGCACTATGCAGCATGGCATGCCCTCATCAAAAAAAAAAAAAAGTGTTGTGGCTTATGTGCATAATGAAATTGAAGTAGCCCCCCAAAAATGAGCAATGTGCAAAAATATGAAATCTAATCCAAATATCTCCATGGCTTACTTCTGTCCAACCTGTAGCAGATCATTCTTAAATTCTGTTGATCTGGAGTGAGGCAGAGCCAAGATGGGGGAGAAGGCACACGCGACTTTCTAAGCTCCTCTTATGCCCTCACTACCAACATTAAATTCAGCCTCAAAAATTATACTTGACTGGTAAAACCCATGAAGGTTAGAAGCACAATAATTTTTCAGCCAAAGATAATCTGGAAGATTGCCAGGAAAGGTTTGTCCTTATGGGCTAGGAACAGACCAGCACAGGCAGGGTGAGACTGGCGTCAGGGAGCAGAACAGGGAGCAGAACAGGGGCGGGGGTGATCTCTGTGCATAGACGACTCTGCCATAGACTAACTGCTCCACCTTAATTGTAGAGTTATAAATGGGCAGAAAAATTAAATCCAGAGACAGAGGGTAATCTCTAACACCAGAACCTAATAAGATCTGGTTTTAACCACCCAAAACCAGAAGTGACTCAGCTCAGACCATAACACAACCCTGAAGCCACATCTTGCATTAGGGAGCTTTTGTGGGGGCAGTTACAAATCTGCACGGCAGGGGAGCACATCCTGGGGCAGCCTATAATCTGCATAATGGGGGGCTTGGCCTGGGGCAATAGAACTTCCCCAGTATGACTGTGCTTCCTGGGGCAGAGACACTTCTGGACCCTGCAGGGCTATTCACTAGTAAGCCACTAATACCCACATGCCTAGGGAGGGATTTGGCCTGGGGTGGTGACACTTTCACTTCTCAGCATGTACTCCCAGGGCAGTCATTAACCTGCACAGCAGGATTCTTTACAGGGCACTTCCACAGCTCAACAGTGCAGGCCTGAGTTACTTCAAGGGTGAACTCTTTCCCAAATCACTCCTGTACCTCATTGCAGTTTGTAGCCAGTTGGCAGGAAAGCTACCTGTCCATACACCTATCACTGCTCTGCAGAGGAAGCTGGTAACCTCCTGGCTCTGAAGGCAGATCCTACAAGCTTTAACATAATGGGTAAAAAAAAAATCAAAAGGATGATTGATAGTTTCAATACAGAAAGAGAGCAGCTTTTCAACTCTGAAGAGACTAATAGCAGTCTCCAGACAATTGTCGGTCCCCAGTACAAAAGGCTCTCCTAGAAGAGACTATTAAAAACCTTAAAAGAGAACTTGCAGGAAAATGGGGAAAGGAAAGAGAAGTTGTGCAAGAGAGCAACAAGTTCTTGAAGTGTGAATTGGAAAGGCAAAGAACTCCCAAGAAGTGCAGGGAAACAGAATTTATGAAATGGAAAAGGTTAAGAATTCCCAAGAAAGTAGGATTTGCTAATTGGAAAAAAAAAATAACTCACTAAAAAAAAAGTGAAATGGAAAAAAAATTCTATAGAGCAAAACAACTCATTTAAAAACTCAATTGGACATATACAAAAAGAAGTAAAAAAAGCTAATGAAGAAAATAACTCACTAAAAATCAGAACTGAACAAATAAATATGACTGATTCATTGAGATATGAAGAATCTGTTAAGCAAAACCAAAAAAATGAGAGATTAGAAAAATACCAAATACTTACTTGGAAAAACAACAGACCTGGAAAATAGATCTAGGAGAGATAACCTGAGGATCATTGTACTACCTGAAAATTATTATGAAAAAAGAGCCTAAATACTATTTTACAGGAAATCATCAAAGAGAACTGCCCTAAAGTAATAGAACCAGAAGGTAAAATAGGCATTGAAAGAATTCATCTAACACCTTCTGAGAAAGAACCTAAAATAAAAACTCCAAGGAATATTGTGGCCAAATTTCAGAACTATCATATTAAGGGAAAAAAATATTACAAGTAGCCAGGAAAAAACAATTCAAATACAGAGGTGCCACAATAAGGGTCACTCAAGATCTGGCTGCCTCAACATTAAAGGATCAAAGGGCCTGGAATCTGATATTTTGAAAGGCAAAAGAACTTGGAATGCAGCCAAGAATAATCTACCCAGCTAAGCTGAGCGATTTTTTTCAGGGAAGAAGATGGACATTTAATGAAATAGAGGAATTCCATTTGTTTGTAAGGAAAAAGTCAGAGTTAAACAAAAAATTTTATCTCCAACCATAGGGCTCAAGAAAAGCAGAAACAGCTAAAAGGAATTCTTGTATTTCTGTTGTGGATATATATTAAAAAAATACACATGTATAATTTGATTCTATTGATATAACATAAAAAGGGAAGTAGAAATGGAAAGGGGATAGTGTCAGAAAAAGGGAAAAGGGGAGATAAAAAGAGGGAAACTACATACCATAATGAGGCAAAGGAAACCTATCATATCTGAGGGAACTGAGGGAACATTGTGTGAATCTTACTGTCATCAGAGTTAGCTCAAGGAGAAAATAATTGATATACTTATTTTACAGAGAATCTTCACTCACCTCATTAAAAAGTGGGCAAGGAAAGGGGAAAAGGAAAAAGAGTAATAAGAGAGGGGTACAAGAAAGGGGAAGGGATTCAAAGGAAGGAGGGAGGGATCCTAAAGAGGGAAAGGCAAAGGGGGAGGAAAGAAAAAGAAAAGCACAATCCAGGGATATTATGATGGCAGGAAATACAAAATTAGTAATTTTGACTGTAAGTGTGAATGGAATGAAGTCACTTATAAAGCTGAAATAGACAGCAAACTGGATCAAAAGTCAGAACCCTACAAGATGCTGTTTACAGGAAACACATTTAAAACAGGGAGATACATATAGAGTAAAAGTAAAAGGCTAGAACAGAATCTATTATGCTTCAGGTGAAATAAAAAAAAGTAGTGGTAGCTATTATTTCAGACCAAGCAAAAGCAAAAATTGATCTAATTAAAAGAGATAAGGAAGGAAACGATAATTTGCTAAAGGGTATTATAAACAATGAAGAAATATTAATACTAAACATATGTGCATCAAGTGGTGTAGCATCTAAATTCTTAAAAGAGAAATTAAGAGAGCTGCAAGAAGAAATATAGAGCAAAACTATAATAGTGGGAAATCTCAACCTTGCACTCTCAGAATTAGATCAAAGAAACCACAAAATGAATAAGAAAAAAGTCAGAGAGACAATAGAATACTAGAAAAGTTAGATATGATAGATCTCTGGAGGAAACTAAATGGAGACAGAAAGGAATACAAGTTCTTCTCAGCAGTTGATGGAACCTATACAAAAATTGACCATATATTGAGATATAAAAACCTCAAACTCAAATGCACTAAGGAAGAAATAGTAAATGAATCCTTTTCAGATCATAATGCAATGAAAATTACATTCAACAAAAAGCCAGGGGAAAATAGACCAAAAAATAATTCAAAACTAAATAATCTCATACTAAAGAATGATTGGGTGAAACAGCAAATCATAGACATATTTAATAACTTCAACCAAGAAAATGACAATAGTGAGATGTCATACCAAAATGTGTGGGATGCAGCCAAAGAAGCAATAAGGGGAAATTTCACATCTCTAGAGCCCTACTTGCATAAAATAGAGAAAGAGACAATCAATGAATTGGGCTTGCAACTAAAAGTCCTAGAAAACGAACAAATTAAAAACTCCCAGTCAAACACTAAACTTGACATTCTAAAGATAAAAGGAGAGATCAATAAAATAGGAAGTAAAATAACTATTAAATTAATCAATAAAAGTAAGAGTTGGTTCAATGAAAAAACCAACAAAATAGACAAACTCTTAGTAAATCTGATTATAAAAAGGAAAGAGGAAAATCAAATTGTTAGTCTTAAAAATAAAAAGGGAGAACTTGCCTCTAAGAAAGAGGAAATTAGGGCAATAATTAGAAGTTACTTTCCCCAACTTTATACCAATAAATTTGACAACTTAAAAGAAATGGAAGAATACCTTAAAAAATATAGCTTGCCCAGATTAACAGAGGAAGAAGTAAATAGACAGTCCCATTTTAGAAAAAAAGAAATAGAGCAAGCTATTAACCAACTCCTTAAGAAAAAATCCTCAGGACCAGATGGATTTACATGTGAATTCTACCAAACATTTAAAGAACAATTAACTCTAATGCTATATAAACTATTTGAAAAAATATGGATTGAAGGAGTACTACCAAATTCCTTTTATCACACAGACACAGTACTGATACCTAAACCAGGTAGGTTGAAAACAGAGAAAGTAAATTATAGACCAATCTCCCTAATGAATATTGATGCTAAAATCTTAAATAAGATATTAGCAAAAAGACTACAGAAAATCATCCCCAGCACAATACATTGTGATCAAGTAGGATTTATATCAGGAATGCAGGGCTGGTTAAATATTAGGAAAACTGTTAGCATAATTGACTATATCAATAGCCAAATTAGCAAAAACCATATGATCATCTCAATAGATGTAGAAAAAGCTTTTGGTAAAATCCAACAGACATTCTAATAAAAAAACACTTAAGAGGATAGGAAAAAATGGATTTTTCCTTAAAATAGTCAGGAGTATATATTTAAAACTGGAAGTAAGCATCAAATTCAATGGGGAAAAACTGGTAAGTAAGATCAGGAGTGAAAGAAGGTTGCCTACTATGACATTTATTATTCAATATTGTATTAGAAAGTCTAGCCTCGACAATAAGAGTTGAGAAAGAGATTAAAGGAATTACAGTCGGTAATGAGGAAACCAAACTATCACTCTTTGCAGATGATATGATAGTATACTTAGACAACCCCAGAGATTCTACTAAAAAGATCTTAGAAATAATTCTTAACTTTAACAAAGTTTCAGGATACAATATAAATCCTCATAAATCCTCAACATTTTTCTACATCACCAACAAAATCCAGCAGCAAGAGATATAAAGAGAAATTCCACTCAAAATAACTGTCGATAGCATAAAATATCTGGGAATCTATCTACCAAAGGAAAGTAAGGAATTATATGAGCAAAATTATAAAACATTTTCCATACAAATAAAGTCAGATTTAAATAATTGGAAAAATATTAAGTGCTCTTAGATTGAGTGAATATAATTAAGATGACAATACTCCTTAAACTAATCTATTATTTAGTGCTATACCAATCAGACTCCCAATAAAATATTTTAATGATCTAGAAAAAATAACAACAAAATTCATATGGAAGAACAAAAGGTCAAGAATTTCAAGGGAACTAATGAAAAAAAAAATCAAATGAAGGTTGCCTAGCTGTACCTGACCTAAAACTATATTATAAAGCAGCAGTCACCAAAACCATTTGGTATTGGCTAAGAAATAGATTAGTTGATCAGTGGAATAGGTTAGCTCCACAAGACAAAATAGTCAACTATAACAATCTAGTGTTGACAAACCCGAAGATCCTAACTTTTGGGACAGGAATTCATTATTTGACAAAAACTTCTGGGAAAATTGGAAATTTGTATGGCAGAAATTAAGCATGGACCCACACTTAACACTGTATACCAAGATAAGATAAAATGGGTCCATGATTTAGGCATAAAGAATGAGATTATAAATAAATTAGAGGAACATAGCATATTTTACCTCTCAGACTCTTGGAGGAGGAAGAAATTTATAACCAAAGATGAACAAGAGATCATTATTGATCACAAAATAGAAAATTTTGATTCTATCAAATTAAAAGGCCTTTCTACAAACAAAACTAATACAAATAAGATTAGAAGGGAAGCAGCAAACTGGTAAAACATTTTCACAGTTAAAGGTTCTGATAAAGGTTTCATTTCCAAAATATATAGAGAATTGACTCTGTTCTATAAGAAATCAAGTCATTCTCCAATTGATAAATGGTCAAAGGTTATGAACAGTCAATTTTCAGATGATGAAATTGAAACTATTTCCACTCATATGAAAGTGTTCCAAATTACTATTGATCAGAGAAATGCAAATTAAGACAACTCTGAGATACCACCTCACACTTGTCAGATTGGCTAAGATGACAGGAAAAAATAATAATGGATGTTGGAGGGGAATGCTGGAGAACTGGGACAATGATACCTTGTTTGTGAAGTTGTGAATGAATCCAACCATTCTGGAGAGCAATCTGGAATTATGCCCAAAAAATTATCAAACTGTGCATACCCTTTGATCCAGCAATGCTACTATTGAACTTATACCCCAAAGGATACTAAAGAAGTGAAAGGGACCTGTATGTGCCAAAATGTTTGTGGCAGCCCTATTTGTAGTGACTAGAAACTGAACAGTCAATGGATGCCCACCAATTTGAGAATGGTTGGATAAATTGTGGTATATGAATGTTATGGAATATTATTGTTCTTTAAGAAATGACCAGCAGGATCAATAGAGAAGCTTGGAGAGACTTACATGATCTGATGGTAAGTGAAATAAGCAGAACCAGGAGATCATTATACACTTCAACAATGATACTGTATGAGGATGTATTCTGATGGAAGTGGATTTCTTCAACAAAGAGAAGATCTAACTCAATTTCAATTGATCAATGATGGACAGAAGTAGCTACTCCTAAAGAAAGAACACTGGGGTATGAATGTAAACATTTTGCATTTTTGGTTTTCTTCCCGAGTTATTTTTACCTTCTGAATTAAATTATTCCTGTGCAATAAAAGAACTGTTCGATTCTGCCCACATATATTGTATCTAGGATATACTGTGACATATTTAACATGTATAGCATTGCTTGCCATTTGGGGGAGGGGGTGGAGGAACAGAAAGGAACAGTCAGAACACAAATGAGTGCAAGGGATAATGTTGTAAAAAAATTACTCAGGCATGGATTCTGTCAATAAAAAAGTTATAATTATTAAAAAAAATTCTGTTGATCTGATCAGTCACAGTTAAATACATTTTATCTTGACTCAAACATAGTGATGACATTTTGGTGCTCTTCAAGAATGAAGGAACACTAAAAAGACAAATTACATTTTAAATAACCATACATAATATAAAATATAAAAAAATAAAAATAATATAAACTACCTGTTAAGACAAACTCTGATACGATATGAGCACAATTTCACAACACTTTTCAGAAAAATAAAGTCAGATATTAACAGATGGAAGAATATCAAGTGCTTATGCTTAGGTCAAGTTAATATACTGAAAATGAAAATTCTATCTGAATTAATTTACTTATGCAGTGTCATAACAATTAAATTCCTAAGAAATTACTTTACCATAATTAAAATGTGGTAAATTCAATATTTGTATGCGTATTTATACAGTTATCTTGCTACACAAGAAAAATCAGATCTAGAAGAAAAAAAATTGAGAAGGAAAACAAATACAAGGACACATCAACAGAAAGTGTAAAAATGCTATGTTGTGTTCTACCCTCTGTTCCTATAGTTCTCTCTCTGGGTGTATATGACTTTCTTCATCACTGAACAATTAGCACTGGTTTGAATCAACTTATTGTTGAAGAGAGCCATGTCCATAAAAATTTATCATAGTATAGTCTTGTTATTATCATGTAAAATGATCTGGTTTTGCTAATTTCACTTAGCATCATTTCATGTAAGTGTCTCCAGGCCCCTCTGAAATCATTCTGTGGGTCCTTTCTTACAGAACAATAATATTCCATAACATTCATAAACCATAATTTATTGCCATCCTACAATTGATGGGCATCCATTCAGTTTCCAGTTTCTAGCCACTACAAAAAGAGCTGCCACAAACATTTTTTTATACCTGTTCATTCCTTTCCCTCTTTTAAGATCATCTTGTGTAAATTCCGGTCTAGTTCCCTGGAGATTTCAGGATCAGCCAGAGTCATAATAATCAAAAGTCCTTGGTCTTTTTAGGGAGAAGTGAAGGAGATGGACAAAACTGCCACAAGCTCTCCACCAACCTCCCTTCTCCTCCTCCTGTTGCAAAGTGAAAGTTTGGTTCATTCTTCCCCCCCCCCCCCAATCCTTGTATACACCAAACATTGAGTAAGCACTGAACAGTGAGAAGGGCCATTCTTTCAAACATATCTTAATAGAGTCATTGAGACAATGACTCATTTCAAATGTCTCATATCAAATAAGTAATTAGCCTTAAGTGCTCAATTGTCTGATTCAAGTACACCTTTTAAGAGTTTCAGCACTTTACAATCTTGAGATGTAAGCACAGGAGAAATACTGTTGGGTCAAGGCTATACACAGTTTGATAACTTTTTGAGCATAGCTCCAAATTGTTCTCCAGAATGGTTGGATCCATTTACAGTTCCACCAACAATGTATCAGTCCCCCAATTTTCCCACATCCCCTCCAATATTCTTCATTATCTTTTTTTCTCTCATCTCAGCCAATCTGACAGGTGTGTAGTGGTATCTCAGAGATGTCTTAATTTTCATTTCTCTGATCAATAGTGATTTGAAGCACCTTTTCATATGACTAAAAATAGCTTCAATTTCTTCATCTGAAAATGATCTTTGACAATACCCTTGACCATTTATCAATTGGAGAATGGCTAAAAAGCAAAAATTTCAAGGGAATTAAAGAAAAAAATGCCAATAAAGGTGGCCTAGCTGTATCAGACCTAAAAGTATATTATAAAACATGGGTTATGAAAACCATTTGACGCTGACTAAGAAATAGAGTAGTTGATAAGAGGAATACTTTTAAGTTCACAAGACACAATAATCAATGACTATAGTAATATGGTTTTTGATTTTAGATATAGATTTTCATAATATGGTTGGAAAGATCCCAATTTCTGGGATAAGAACTCACTATGTGCCAAAATTTGTTGAGAAAATTGAAAAATACTATGGCAGAAACTATGTATTAATCAACACCTAACTCTCTACACTATGATAAGGACTAAGGAGGTTCATGATTTAGAACAAAGAACAAAGAATTGTCTACCTCTAAGATGTGTGGGAAAGAAAAAAATTTGCGGCCAAAGAAGAACAGTATATTATGAAATGGAAAATGGATGATTTTGATTACATTAAGTCAAAAGGCTTTTGTACAAACAAAACCAAGGCAGACAAGATTAGATGGGAAGTAGAAAACCAGGGAAAAATTTGTATCCAAGGGTTCAGATAAAGATCTTATTTCTAAAATATATAAAGTATTAGGTGCAGCTAGATAGCATAGTGGGTAGAGCACAAATCCTGAAGAAAAAAGGACCTCAGTTCAAATCTGATCTCAGACACTTACCACTTCTTAGCTGCATGACCCTGGGCAAGTAACTTAACCCCAGTTGCCTCAGCAAAAATAAATTAATAAAATATAGAGAGAATTGACTCAAATTGATAAGAATACTAAACTACAATTCTCCTACTGATAAACAATTAAAGGATATGAGCAGCCAATTTTCAGATGAAGAAATTAAAACTATTTCTAATCATATAAAAAAATTCTCTAAGGCACTATTGATCAGAGAAATGCAAATTTAGACAACTCTGAGTTACCACTACTCATCTCTCATATTGACTAAGATGACAGATACAGATAATGGTAAATTTTTGAGGGGATGTGAGAAAACTGGGACACCAATGCATTGTTGGTTATGTTGTGAACTGATCCAAGAATTCTGCAAAGCAATTTGGAACTATATCCAAGGGACTAACAAATTGTGCATGCTAGTAATGTATCTATTGGGTCTGTATCCCAAAGAAATCATTAAAAAGGGAAAGGAGCTACATGTGCAAAAATCTTTGTAGCAGTCCTTTTCATAGTGGCAAGGAAACTGAATATATGTCCATCAGTTGGTGAATGGCAGAATAACTTAAGGTTTGTCAATGTAATGGAATATTATTGTTCTAGTTTTAAAAAATAACTATTAGGATGATTTCAGAGAGGTCTGGAGAGACTTACATGAACTGGTAAAGTGAGTAGCTAGGTAAAGCAAGTAGAACCCAGAGAAAATTGAACACAGCAACAACAATATTATGCAGTGATCACTTCTGATGGATGCGGTTCTTTTCAACAATGAGGTGATTCAGGCCAATTCCAAGAAATTTGTGATGGAGAAAGTCATCTGCATCCAGAAAGAGGACTGGGACTGAAAACGAATCACTACATAGTATTTTTACCTATTTATTGTTGTTTCTTTGCTTTTTGCATTATTTCTGTATTTTTTTCTTTTTTGATCTGATTTTTCTTGTTCATTCTTATAATTGTGGGATATGTATAGAAATATTGAATATGTTTAACATATATTGAATTACTTGTTTAAGGGAGGGAGGGGGAAAGGGAAGAAAAAAAAGCTTTGTAGCACAAGGTTTTTCAGTAGTGAATGTTGAAAACTGCATGTATTTTGAAAATAAAAGACTACACTTTTTTTAATTGCCACTCTAATCAGTCTGCAGTTATCACTGCCCCAATGTCTTTTCATTAATCATCCCACATTCCTGGAATGCATTCTATTTTTTCCCATTGATCCATAGAATTACTTTCTTCCATTTAGACACAACTTATGTATCATCTTGTGATGTGAATTATTTTTGACAGACACTAAATAGTATACTATCTTTTTAATCAATTTACATTTATTTAATTCTGTATATCTGTCATCTATATATAATGCTACACATATGTATGGCATATGTATATGCACATACACCTATGTGTATATATATATATGTGCATAGATATATAACACTTATAAAACAAATATACATGCACACATGCTCATATATATAATGTATTTAACTATATAATATATTCTATGAGAGTAGAGATTGTTTCTTCATATATTTAGCTTCATCATCTAGCATAGTACCTGGTGCACAGTAAATACTAAAAATTTTGCAATGACTGAATTGTTTGCTTTGAAAACAAAATTAATACAATAAAACAATTATCTAATAAGCAAACAGTAATTATGAATGAAAGCTCTTTAATAACCAGTTTCTAAGTGGTTATTTTTCAAGATTATATATAAATCAAACAGATTTAAACTTCTCTCATTTAAGTAAGAGAAAACAAAAGAAAAAAGCAACAATAACAAAGATCCATATATAGAAATCTTACCACTTTAAAAGAATCATGGAAATATTCAGCTACAGTAAGTGTGACACATTTTATAGTTTATTGTATATTTTAAGTTTATTTTATAGTTTAAATAGGCCATTTTAAACTTTTTTTTATTCTTTAGAACCCTTTTATACACAAAAATTATGACCAGTTTCAAAGAGCTTTTGTTTAGGTAATATCTATTAACATCTATCATAGTACAAATAAAATATCTTCATTATTAAGAAAATTGATTTTGACCTTACAGAAACCTGTAAAGATTTCAGGAATCCTTAGATATCTCCCATGTCATATTCTAAGAACTACTCTATTATGCCATGCTGAATAATCTACAAAAATGTCATAATAAGGACAAAAGTAACAAGTTATTTCTCTTATAATCTTATGCTAGACAATCACACAAATATGCAAAACATTAATGAAGAGTGGAGATGTTCACTTAGAGTACAACAGTAGTGATGAACACATAGGGAATTCAAGTGGTCAAGACAACTAGCACTTCTGGTACTGGAGAATCCTGATCATTTCTTGCTGCTATACCCCTAACTAAATACAGCATATCTACTGTTGTATCACGTGGCTGTATTTCCTGAATCTGCTTCTCTATAGAAGTAGGACTCTTTGAGATCTATTTTTATCTTGAATCAACTTCTCTACTGACAGAGGTTTTGATTCTCAAAGCTACTTTCTGTTCCTGTCTCTATAATTGTATTCTCTCTGCTCTCCATTTAATCAGGCATCTCTTTCTAGGCTAGTACAGAAATGAAAGTTAATATGTATAACTAAGAAGATCATTGAACAATTTGCTTCAAAAATCAAATCTTATATTTTCATCACCTGCAGGTCAGTGTTAGGAAAGATTGCAATGTTTAGTCTCAAACATTAAGATTCAAAAGGATATCCACATAGTCATCATAATGAGCTAATACAATAGGAAATATACCTTTTTTTCTAAGGTCAGACTTTCTCAGATATTTTGTTTCTTAGTGTCTTAAACCTAAGTATATATTTACTTTGCTTGTATTTTTAATATCAACACTGATTCATTGTTGAGTTATGTTTAAGCATCTGATATTTGTCCTTCAACTGATGCAGGACCTTATCTTCTACTAGTTTATCCCTCTCATCATTTTGAAGGTGAAATTGAACATTTCTTTTTACCAGTTCTGATGTTATTGTTCAGTCCTTTCAGCTATGTCTGACTATGACCCCTTTTGAAGAATTATTAGAAAAGATACTGAGTGGTTTGCCATTTTGATCTCTGGATTATGTTATAGATGAGAAAAGTAACACAAAGAAGGTTAAGTGATTTGCTTAGGATAACATGACAAGTAAGTTTGAGGTCAAATTTGAACTAATGAAGATGAGTCTTTCTGATTCTAGGCTTCTATCTACCTAGCTGCCCATTAGAAAAGATAGTTATTGTATAATCTTTCCTCAGTCAAAGTGGGACCTATAGTAATATGTGACTCCATTGACTTCTTAACTTTAAAAGAAGTGTAAAGAGGTTAATCACACTACTCAGCCCACAAGATGACCTTTTTTTTCTTTCTTTTTCTTCAAAATGAAACCATTAAAAGTCCCAGAAAAAAAAAGGACAAAGGAGAACAGAGACCCTTGTTTTCCTACTTTGTCATTTTAAGGCTGTGGGGGAAGGATGAGAAATGTGATTTCAAAAATTCTAAGTCCTGCATATTACTTCATGCAGTCAAATCAATTTACCTGCATTGATCTAAAATTATTTAATTTTTCTCTCTTGAGAAAAGACATGTAATCTTTGTTCTGAAATCTGAGAAGACAGAAAACAAAAGAAGAGGTGTCAATTTACCAAGGTGTGAATGTATTTTCTTTTTTGTTTGTTTGTTTTCTTCACTTAATATTTTAATTTTCCTAATCACATGGAAATAAGGTTTTTAACATTCACTTTTGTAAGATTTTGAGTTCTACTTTTTTTCTCCCTTCCTTAAATATATTTCAAATTAGGCATGTTGGGAAAAAAAAAACTTAAGGGAAAAACCACAAAAAAGACAAAAAGGTGAAAATAGTATTCTGAGGTCCTCATTCAGTCTTCATAGTTCTTTTTGTGGGTGTAAATGGCATTTTCCATTCCCAGAAGAAGTGTAATTTGAAGGCAGAATTCATGTTAGAAATCTATATACAGTATCATCCATACAATTCATGGGATGCAATCTATTTTCCTTGCAATAGCAATAGTCTGGGAAGGAAAAGAATATATTCCTCAATGTTGCTGTTCCAATTAGAAGGTGAATGGGTTTTATTTATCATATTTCCAGCATTGATCAAACATATAGGCATTTCTATCTATGGGATAAGACACATAAAATGAAATACTATGTGAATTCTGAGAAAGAATGTTGTTTCTAGGGAGTTCTGGGAGAATTTACTAAGCGAGGTGAGATTTGATTTCTGTTTTGAATCACTGATATTATTACAGTGTGTTGTAAATGAAATAGGGCCATTACAGATTCAAAGTATTTTCTGTTTATTCTTTGCAGATATGATGTTATGTTTAGAGCATCTAATTGAATAGTTTTTTTTTTTAAGTTTAAACGATTGACAATTTTACCAAACTTGCAAGTTAGGAAACAGACCCATATTAATTTTTCTGTTACCAACTAAAACAAACAAGGAGAGAAAAAAAACTTCTTTTAAAATAACTACAGAGAATATAAAATACTTGCATATCTACCTGCCAAGACAAACCCATAGACTATATGAACACAATACAAAAAACTTTTCACAGAAACAAAGATGAATTCTATGTAATTTGAGACATCAGTTGCCCATTGCTAAGCTGAGTAAATATAATAAAAATTACAATTCCCCTTAAACCTGCCTAAATTAGCTAAATTCTATGTAAATTTCCTCATTTAAGGCCACACCAATCATAATACCAAAATAATTATTTTATAGGCTAGAGAAAAAAAGACACAATTCATTAAAAGAACTAAAATTCAAGAATTTTAAAATTTTAAATTTTAAAATGTGAAGGAAAAAAAGCCTAGCTATACCAGATTTCAAATGATATTTTAAAAATTGCAATCATAAAAACAATCTGGTTTTGGTTTAGAAATATACTAGTTGATTGGGTGGGGACAAATTGGATAGGCAGTGTATAGCAGGGAATGACCATATTAACCTCATGTTTAACAAACCAATATCAACTAAGTGTTGGGTTCAAGTGTTTTTTTTGACAAAAAAAAAATACTAGGAACACTAGAAGGCAGTTTGGAAAAAAGTAGGCATACATTAACACATGAAAAAAAATGATTGTCATGTATATATGGATAAAGGAAGGCTTTATGACAAAACAAGACATAGGAAGGATAACAAGAAGTGAAATGATTTTTTTTAAATACATGAAATTAAAAGTTTTTTTTTTTTTTACAAACAAAATCAATAAAACAAAAATCAGAGGGTAAATAGGAAATTGGAATGGAAAAGAATAATAACATATTTCTATGATAAATGCTTCATTTTTTAATTCATGAGGATTGAGCCAAATTTATAAAAATAAAATCCCCAGTTGAAATTCATTAAAGGATATGAATGGGCAATTTTCCAAAGGGAAAAAAAAAGCAGAGCTATGAATAGTCAAATAAAAAATTGTTCTAAATCACTATTGATTAAATACAAATTAAAACTATTCTGAGATACCACTTCACAGCTATTATATTGTCTACTATTATACAAAGAAAAAATATCAAATATTCAAAGAGATATGGAAGCCTAAGAACAAGAATTTACTGTTGGCAAAATTGTAAAGTACCCCAGTTCATCTAAAAAACAATTTAGAACTATCACCAAAGGGCTATAAAACTGTGCATACACTTTGACCTAGCAATACCACTTCTAGTTCTACATCCCCAAGAGACCCAAAGAGAAAGGGAAAGGATCTATCTATACAGAAATATATAAAGTATCTTTCTTTGTAGTGTCAAAGAGCTGGTAATTGAGGAATTTCTAATAAACTGAGGAATGGTTGAACAAGTAGTGGCATATGGTTATGATGTAGAACTATTATGCCATAAAAAATTATAAAAAAATGAAGGCAAATTCAGAGTTAGTTTTCCTAACAGTGAATTTGAATGAGATGATGAGTTCACTCATTATATGGAAACAGATATAACATGGATTACAAACTATGAAAAGTGGTGAACAAATTAATAAAATTTAGAGTTGATTTTATGAAAAAAATAATATAAATAAAGGTTTGATTGACTTGATTATAAAAAGGAAAGGAAAGAGACAAAGTAGCATCATCAAAAATGAAAAGGTTGAACTTATCATCAATGAAAACAAAAGAAATAATTAGAAGATATTTTGTCCAACTGTATGCCAACAAATCTAACAATCTAAGTAAAATGGATGAATATTTACAAAAAATATAAGTTGCCCCAGAAGAGGAAATAAATTACATAAATTGTCTCTTTTTAGAAAAAGAAATTTAACAAAACATCAAAGAAATCCCTATGAAAAAATCTCTAGGACTTGATATTTTTCCAGGTGAACTCTACCAAACTTTTAAGAATAATTAATTCCAATATTACGTAAAATATTTGGAAAAATAGGTAAAAAAGGAATTTTGCCAAATTCCTTCTATTACACAAATATGTTACTGATACCTAAACCAAGAAGAGCCAGAACAGAAAAAGAAAATTATAGATCACCTCCATAAAAATGTTGATGCAAAAAATTTAAATAAAATATTAGCAACGAGATTATAACAACTTATCAGCAGGAAAATACACTGTGACTAATTTTCACAGTGTATTTAAACTAGGAATTTAGAATTTAAACTAGGAATGCAGGGTGGTTCAAGATCAGTAAAACTATTGCCATAATTGATTATATCAATAACAAAACCAACAGAAATCATATTATACTCCCAATAGATGAAGAAAAAAAAACTTTTGACAAAATACAGCATCCATTCCAACTAAAAGACCGCACTGCATAGGAATAAAGATAATTTTCTTTAAAATCCTTATCAGTATCTATCTAAAACCAGGAGCAAGTAATGAAGAGAAGCTGAATGCATTCCCAATAAGATCAGTGGTAAAATAAGGATATCCATTATTACTCCTAAGTTTTTATTATTGTTCTAGAAATGTAGGCTTTAGCAATAAAAAAAGAAAGAAAGAAATCAAAGGAATTAGAATAGGAGACAAATGAGCAGACAAAACTCTGTTAAGATCGTATATTTTAAGATCAGCAAGAGACAGGAATTCAGGTTAGGGGAAAATCGTCAGTCTTTATTCTCAGTGAAGAAGGATCGGAGGTGGAAGAGAATCGGCAATAGCAATGTGTGCAGCTGAGTCAAGAAGCTAGCTCGACCAGCAGCCACACAACCAGCAGCTCGGAGTCTCAAACCCAGCCCAATCTCTCCCAGCTTGTCTTCCTCCCTCTCTCTCTGCCTCCACCCACCAAAATCATCATTTCCTATACAACACATCAGGACTTGCACGGAGAGTGGGCAGGGACCATTCTTTATCCAATCATGTATATTAATAGAGTATAGCCCAATTACTATCTAGCCTCATGTACTTGGGACCTCAGTGCATCAGCTCAAACCTCAGCCCATTACATTTCCCGCTTTCTTTTATTTTAGAACACCGGTGGTCATGCCATCCCTGACTCCTCAGGGAGGTCAGAGCCCCCAAGGGGAGGTGATCACAGCCTCCCTAACTTCTCAGGGAAGGAGGTGAAAGCACCGAAAAGGAGGTGATCACCGCCTCCCTGACTTCTCAGAAAAGGCGGTGAAAGCACTAAAAAGGAGATGATCACGCCCTACCTGACATCTCAGGAAGGGAGATGAAAAGCACCAAAGGGAAATGGGGGTTGCTAGCGGGTTTCTGGGCTGAAGGGTCTTATTATGCACAAACCCATCAGCATGGGAGGTATTACACAAGCATATAGCAATAACGCAGAGGTTATTAGGGATGACCCTCCCCTCAGTTAGTGCAGGCTCGATGTGGTGTAACAAACATGAATTGTACACACAAGTAGCGGAATAGCAAACAATATAAATCAACATGGTGTTGGAAAAGATCACCAGAAGTCCTAGAAGGTGGGTATGTAAACAACAGTCACACATACAACTTCTTCAGCAGCCAAGAGATAGTCCAAAACCAATCTATTGTCCATTGTTTCACATGTCAAGGAATCCAATGATCCCCCTGAGTTTTTGAAGTCCTGAAAAAGTCTTTTTATGTGTTAGGGAATCCAATGATTCCAGCAGATTTTGAAGTGTTGTAACAATCTTATCATTTCTCAGAGAATCCAATGATTCCTGAGAGTTTTCAAGTCCTATGTCTCAGAGAATCCAATGATTCCTGACGGTTTTCAAGTCCTATGTCTCAGAGAATCCAATGATTCCTGAGAGTTTTCAAGTCCTATGGCTCAGAGAATCCAATGATTCCTGAGGGTTTTCGAGTCCTATGGCTCAGAGAATCCAATGATTCCTGAGGGTTTTGAAGTCCGACAATCTTTGATGTCCATGAGTCAAACGCCATAACTGCCACGCTCTTTCAATGGTGAGCACAATACAACACATCAGGACTTGCACAGAGAGTGGGCAGGGACCATTCTTTATCCAATCATGTATATTAATAGAGTATAGCCCAATTACTATCTAGCCTCATGTACTTGGGACCTCAGTGCATCAGCTCAAACCTCAACCCATTACAAAACTCTTTGCAGATGACAAGATGATATTAGAGTATTCCAACCCAAAAACTTGTTGGAAACAATTAACAGCTTAAGCAAGGTTTCAGGATACAAAATAATCCCAAAGAAACAATCAGCATTTCTACATATTACTAAAAAGCCCAGCAGAAAGACATAAAAAGAGAAATTCAATTTCAAAGAATTGTAGATAAAATAAAATATTGGGGTATCTTCATGCTAAAGCAAAACCAGGAATTATAAAAACACAATTAGAAAACATTTTCCACAAATAAAGTCAGATTTAAACAATTGAAAAAATATAAAGTATTCATGGCTGGGCTGAGATAATATAATAAAAATGATAATTGTACCCAGATTTGTTTACTTATTCATGTCATATCAATCAAACTGCCAAAAAATTGTGTTATAATCATGCTTCATTGTTCATTTACTAACAAAATTCACCTGGAAGAAGAAAAGACAAGAATATCTAGGAAATTAATGAAAGAAATGCAATGGATCTAGGAGAGATAATCTGAAAATTATTGGACTTTCCAAAAATTATGATGAAAAAAAGAGCTTAGATACTATTTTACAAGAAATCATCAAAGAGAACTGTCCAGAGGTAATGGAGTCAGAAGGTAAAATAGGCATTGAAAGAATTCATCGAACACCTTCTGAAAAAGACCCTAAAAAAAAAAAAAAACCAAGGAATATTGTGGCCAAATTTCAGGACTATCAGATTCAGAAAAAAATTTACAAGCAGCCAGAAAAAAATCAATTTAAATACCGAGGTGCCATAATAAGGATTATTCAAGATCTGGCTGCCTCCACATTAAAGGATCGAAGGGCCTGGAACCTGATATTCTGAAAGGCAAAAGAACTTGGAATGCAGCCAAGAATAAACTACCCAGCTAAGCTGAGCATTTTCTTCCAGGGAAGAAGATGGACATTTTATGAAACAAATGAATTCCATTTGTTTCTAAGGAACAAATCAGAACTAAACAAAAAATTTGATCTCCAACCATAGGACTCAAGAGATACAGAAAAGGTAAAAGGAACTCTTGAGAATTGTATTTCTGTTGTGGATATACAAAAAGACTACGTGTATAATTTGATTTTACTGACATAACATAAAAAAGGGAAGTAGATATGGAAAAGGGATGATGGCAGAAGAGGGTAAAGGGGGGATAAAAAGAGGGAAACCACATCCCACAAAGAGGCAAAGGAAACTTATCATATCTGAGGGAATTTAGAGAGGGGGGGAGGAACATTGTGTGAATCTTACTCTCATCAGAGTTGGCTCAAAGAAAAAAATAATTGACATACTTGTTTTAGAGAAAATCCTCTCTTGCCTCATTAAAAATGGGGAGAGGAACAGGAAAAAGAAAAAGAGTAATAAGGGAAGGATACAAGAAAAAGGAAGAGATTCAAAGGAGGGGAGGGAGGGATTCTAAAGAAGGTGACCGTCGTGATACAAGTGGGGAACATAAGTTCAAAATGGGAAAAGAGGGTTGGGGGCAAGAAAAAGAACAGAATCTGGGGATATTAGGATGGCAGGAAATACAGAATTCGTAATTTTAACTTTAAATGTGAATGGGATGAACTCTCCCACAAAGAGGACGCATATAGCAGACTGGATTAAAAGTTAGAACCCTACAATATGTTGATTACAGGAAACATTTAAAGCAGAGAGATACATACAGAGTAAAGGTAAAAGGCTGGAACAGAATCTATTATGCTTCAGGTGAAGTCAAAAAAGCAGGGGGAAGCCATCCTTATCTTAGATCAAGCAAATTGATCTCATTAAAAGACAAAAGGAAGGAAACTATATCTTGCTAAATGATAGCATAGGCAATGAAGCAATATCAATACTAAACATATATGCACCAAGTGGTATGGCATCCAACTTCCTAAAGGTGAAGTTAAGAGAGTTGCAAGAAGAAATAGACAGCAAAATTGTAACAGTGGGAGATCTCAACCTTGCACTCTCAGAATTAGACAAATCAAACTACAAAACAAATATGAAGTTAAAGAGGTAAATAGAATATTAGAAAAATTAGGTATGTTAGATCTTTGGAGAAAATTGAATGGAGACAGAAAAGAATATAGTTTCTTCTCAGCAGTTCATGGAACCTATTTAAAAATTGACCATATATTAGGACATAAAGACCTCAAAATTAAATACAAGAAGGCATAAATAGTAAATGCTTTCTTTTCAGATCATGATCCAATAAAAACTACATTCAATAAAAAGTTAGGGGTAAATAGACCAAAACATAATTGAAAACTAAACAATTTCATCTTAAATAATGATTGGGTGAAACAGCAAATTATAGATACAATTAATAATTTCACTGAAGATAATGACAATGATGAGACATCATACCAAAATTTGTGGGATGCAGCCAAAGCGGTAATAAAAGGGAATTTTATATCCTTAGAGGCTTACTTGAATAAAATAGAGAAAGAGAAGATCAATGAATTGGGCTTGCTACTAAAAAAAAAAAAAAAAAAAAAAAAAACCAAATTAAAAACCCCCAATCAAATACTAAATTTGAAATTCTAAAATTAAAAGGAGAAATTAATAATATTGAAACTAAAAAAAAAACTATCGAACTAATTAATAAAACTAAGGTTGGTTCTATGAAAAAGCCAATAAAATAGATAAGCCTTTGGTAAATCTGATTAGAAAAAAAGAGGGAGGAAAATGAAATTAGTAGCCTTAAAAATTAAAAGGGAGAACTTTCCACCGATGAAGAGGAAATTAGAGAAATAATAGGGAGTTATTTTGCCCAACTTTATGCCAATAAATTTGATAACCTAAGTGAAATGGATGACTACCTCCAAAAATATAGACTTCCCAGATTAACAGAGGAGGAAGTAAATTGCTTGAATAGTCCCATTTCAGAAAAAGAAATGGAACAAGCCATTAATCAACTCCGTAAGAAAGCATCCACAGGACCAGATGGATCTACATGTGATTTACAAGTAGGTGGGGAAAAGGATAACTGAGGGCATGGTGAGAATGGTGATGGAAGGGTAAATTATGATAGGTAAAATAGAGATAAACTACTCACATATAAGCAGGATAAAAGGAATAAAAATAGAATAAACAGGATAAAATTCAATGGAGGGAAATTCACTTTAATCATATCTGTAAATTTTTTAAATGAGACAATTAAGAATTTTAGAAAAGTTGATGAATTAAAAATAAACTAACATTAATAATCCAAATTTATGTATATTATCAGAAAATCCTTTGGAAAGTCTTTTCTATCTTTATATTCTTTAAATCCTCTTTAGAAAGAGATAGAGGGGCAGCTAAGTGGTGCAATGGATAGACCACCAGTTCTGAAGTCAGAAGGATTTGAGTCCAAATCTAGCCTCAGACACTTAACACTGCCTACCTATGTGACCTTGGGCAAGTCACTTTGCCCCAATTGCCTCAGCAAAGAAAAAAAATATAAAGGAAAGAAAGAGAAAAAATTCCATGAAAAGTAAAGAAAACAGAAAACCATTAATAGTTATGGCATTTTAAAAAGTTTGAGATAATTTCTCAACAATTTTATCGTTTTATTAACAATGACAACATTTTACTAAAAGGACGGTACTATGGCCATATCTCTCTTAGACCAAAGACAAACATGGCAGCAGGTTCCTGTTTCAATGCTTAGAGTAGCATTCAACCCTGATTGATGAACAATTAATAAGAGAATGAATATTACAATGAAAGGCAGGTCTTTACCTTTGATTATATCATTTACTTATTAAGTTATCCACAGCTTTCCACAATATATCCTGAGTATTTATTCCCACTCAAACCATGATGGAATCTGAACAAGAAAACTAGTCTAATATTATTATCAGTACTGTCTTTTAAGGGAATGAAATTTTAAGGCAGTGGGTGGGCCAAGATGGCAGAGACCAGACATGGCTTTCTGTGACCTCCTCTGACCTTCTGTCAAATTAACAGTAGAATAAATCTCTAAACTGGTTTTGGAGTGACAGAACCCACAAACAATTAGAGTATAACACATATCCATAAGAAGATACCTTGAAAGAACTTCCGAACAGGTCTGTTTCAATTGGGCAGGAGGACAGACCACACCTTAGAGAACCAGAGGCAAGGAGCTGAGGCAGGAAGCTAGAGTGTTACAGTGCCTGCCACTTGGGAATCTTGTGTGAAGCTCTTGGATTACTCTGTTCTGGTTGCAAGCAGATATTAGCAAGTTTTCTATAAACACTCACCCCCCAAAAAAAAAATTAAAAAGGCAAAATAGTAGCTGGTGAGCTTAGGAAGTATACCTGTCCACAATTACCCAGCACAAAAAGTCGATCAGAAACACTGACCCCAGGTCAAATTAAAGCATATGTCAATCCTTTACCATAAGAGCAGATCTCTAGGCAGAACTAAGGTTGTGGAGAAGACACATGTTTCTTTCTGATCTTCTCCCATGATCCTCACATTAATTACCTAATCCAACATCTGAATTAGTTCTAGACTGGCAGAACCCACAAATATTGAGAGTGTAACAAATTACCAGCAGAAGAAAATTTTGAAGCTCTCCAGAAAAAGTATTTTTCAATTGAACATGGAGACAGGCAGGCCAAATGCAAGTAGGGTGAACACAGATGTGTAGTGCAGGCAGCTCAGACCAGGGGCAGTGATGGACTCTTGGGCCAACTAATCTACGGGGAGGAATATACAGCAGAGTTGCCTACTCTGTCCTGGTTGCAAGCCAGTAGATTAGCAGAGAAGTTATAAAACATCCAACATAAACACAGAAGGTAAATAGTGAACCCCCAAAAACCCAGAATCTTACAAGACCTGCCCACGCTCATTCCCCACCAGGACTGAGTCATCACAGACTCTGTGCAGTCACTGCCATTGCAGAGGAAGCTTGGACAACCTCCCTTGACCTAAAAGTATATATCAACTTAAAAAATGAGTAAAAAAAAACAAAAAGAGCTCTGACCATAGATAGTTTTATTATGGAAAAAGAGAACAAATTTCAAACCCTGAAGAAATTAAAAGCAAATCATCCAAAGAACAAAACAAATTTTTATGTGCTATAGTTTTGCTGTCATTTCAGATCAAGCAAAAGCAAAAATTAATCTGATCAAAAGAGATAAGTAAGAAAATTATATCTTGCTAAAGGGTAATGAAGCAATATCAATATTAAACATATATGTACCAACTGGTGTAGCATCTAAATTTCTGAAGGAAAAGTTAAGAGAGTTGCACAAAGAAATAGACAACAAAACTATAATACTGGGAGTTCTCAACCTTGCTCTCTCAGAACTAGATAAATCAAACCATAAAATAAATAAGAAAGAAGTTAAAGAGGCAAATAGAATGCTCGAAAAACTAGATACGTTAAATGTGTGAGATGCAGCCAAAGCAGTAAAAAGGGGAAAATTTATATCTCTAGAGGCTTATTTGCAGAAAATAGAGAAAGAGGAGATCAATACGTTGGACTTGCAACTAAAAAGCTAGGAAAAGAAGAAATTAAAACCCCCAATGAAATGCCAAACTTGAAATTCTAAAACTAAAAGGAGACATCAATAAAACTGAAACTAAAAAACAAGTATTGAATTAATAAATGAAAGTAAGAGTCAGTTTTGTGGAAAAAAATGGATAAATTTTTAGTTAATTTGATAAGAAAAAGGAAAGAGGAAAATCAAATTGTTAGTCTCAAAAAAAAAAAAAAAAGAGAACTATCCACCAATGAAGAGGAAACTAGAGCAATTATCAAGAGTTACTTTGCCCAAATTTATGCCAACATATTTGACAACCTAAGTGAAATGAAGGAATACCTAAAGAAATATAGATTGTCAAGATCAACAAAAGAGGAAATTAATTACTTAAATAGTCCCATTTTAGAAAAAGAAATAGAACAAGCTGTTAATCAACTCCCTAAGAAAACTTTTCCAGGACCAGATGGATTTACATGTGAATTCTACCAAACATTTAAAGAACAATTAACTCCAACACTATATAAAGTCTTTGAAAAAAAAATGAAGGACTCCTACAAAACAACTTTTATAATACAGACATGTTAATGATCCTTAAACCGTGTAGGAAGAAAACAGAGGAAGAAAATTATAAACCAATCTCCCTAATGAATATTGATGCAAAAATCTTGAACAAAATATATCAAAGAGATTACAGATAATCATCCCCAGGATAATATATCATGACCAGGATTTATACAAGGAATGCAGGGCTGCTTCAATATTAGGAAAACTAATAACATAATTGACTATATCAATAACCAAATTAACAAAAAAAATGATTATCTCTCAATAGATGAAGAAAAAGCATTTGATAAAATCCAATATCCATTCTTATTAAAAACACTTCAGAGTATAGGAATAAATGGACTTTTCCTTAAATAATCAGCAGCATCTATTTAAAACCATAAGTAAGTATCATATGTAATGGGGAAAAACTGCAACCATTCCCAAAAAGATCAGGAGTGAAACAAGGTTGCCCACTATAACCATTACTATTCAATTTTGTATTAGAAATGCTAGCTTTGGCAATAAGAGTTGAGGAAGAGATTAAAGGAATTAGAGTAGGCAATGAGGAAACCAAACTATCACTCTTTGCAGATGATATGATAGTATACTTAGAGAATCCCAGAAAATCAACTAAAAAGCAATAGCTTTTTAATAATCCATAACTTTACCAAAATTGCAGGATACAAAATAGATCCACAAAAATCATCAGCACTCTTATACATCACTAACAAAATCCAATAGCAAGAGATACAAAGAGAAATCCCATTTAAAATAACTGTTGATAATATAAAGTATTTGGGGATTTTTCTGCCAAGGGAAAGTCAGGAACTATATAAGCAAAACTATAAAACACTTTCCATACAAATAAAATCAGATCTAAGCAATTGGAAAAATATCAATTGTTTTTGGATAGGTCAAGCAAATATAACAAAGATGACAATACTACCTAAACTAATTATTTATTTAGTGCTATACCAAAGAAATTCCCAAAAAAACTATTTTACTGAATTAGAAAAAAATAATAAAATTCATCTAGAATAACAAAAGGTCAAAAATTTCAAAGGGATTAATGAAGAGAAAAACCAATGAAAGTGGTCTTATTGTACCAGATCTAAAACTATATTACAAAGCAGTGGTCATCAAAACCATTTGGTACTGGCTAAGAAATAGACTAGTTGATCAGTGGAATAAGTTGGGCTAACAGAACAAAATAGCCAATGATTATAACAATCTAATATTTGATAAACAATCCCCCACCTTTTGGGATAATAATTCACTATTTGACAAAAACTGGTGGGAAATTTGGAAACTAGTGTGGCAGAAAGTAAGCATAGACCCACACTTAACACCATATACCAAAAGAAGATTGAAATGGATTCGTGATCTAGACATAAAGAATGCTACTATAATCAAATTAGAAGAACATACAATAGTTCACCTCTCAGATTTGTGGAGGAGGAAGGAATCTATGATCAAAGAAGAACTACAAATCATTATTGATCATAAAACAGATAATTTTGATTATATTAAATTAAAATGTTTTTGTATAAACAAAACTAATGAATACAGGATTAGAAAGGAAGCAATAAACTGGGAAAACATTTTTATATCCAAAGGATCTGATAAAGGCCTCAATTCTAAAATATATGGAGAATTGACTCAAATTTATAATGATTCATTCCATTCTCCAATTGATAAATTGTCAAAGACAATTTTCAGATAAAGAAATTGAAATTATTTGTACCCAGATGAAAAAGTGCTTCAAATCACTATTGATCAGAGAAATACAAATTAAGACAACTCTGAAATACCACCACACACCTGTTAGATTGGTAAGATGACAGGAAACGATAATGATGAGTGTTGGAAGGGATATAGGAAAACTGAGACACTGATACATTGTTGCTGGAATTGTGAATGGATCCTACCATTCTGGAGAGCAGTTTGGAACTATGCTCAAAAAGCTATCAAACTGTGCATACCCTTTTATCCACCAATCTTTCTTGGGATTATATCCCAAGGAGATCTGATATAAGAAACCACCAGAAGGACAATTTCAGAGAGGCTTGGAGAGACCTACATGGACTTATGGAAAGTGAAATGAGCAGAACCAGAAAAACATTATACACAACAACAAGACTATATGATGATCAATTCTGATAGACTCTCTTCAACACTGAGATGATTCAGACCAGTTCCACTTGTGCAGTGATGAAGAGGACCATCTACACCCAAGAGAGAACCAAAGGAACAGAGGGTGGTACACAGCATAGCATTATCACACTCTCTGTTATTATTTGTTTGCATTTTGTTTCTTTTTTTCTCAGTTTTTCTTTTTCTTCTTTCTTGATCTGATTTTTCTTGTATAACAGGATGGCTGTGTGGATATGTATACACAATTGGATCTAGCATGTATTTCAGCATATTTGGCATGTATTGGATTGCCTGCTGGGTGGGTGAGGGGATGGGGGGAAGACGGGGAAAATTTGCTGCAGTGAGTTAAGCAGGGGTCCTTGTTGGAAAAATTACCAATGCATGTGAATAAAAGCTTTAATAAACAAAAAAAGAAGAAGAAGAAAAATTCTGGGGATCAGTAAAAGGGGGAAGAAAAGAGAAAAATAAAATCTGGGATTCGTAGGATAACAGGACATATGGAATTATTAGTTTTAACTCTAAATGTAAATGAGATGAACTCTCCCATAAAGCAGAAGTGCATAACATACTAGATTAAAAGAAAGAATCCTACAATATGTTGTTTAAAATCAACACATATAAAACAGAGTGATACAAACAGAGTAAATGTAAAAGGCTAGAGTGGAATCTCCATTATTATACTTCAAGTGAAGTAAAAAAAAGCAGGGATAGCCATCCTGATTTCTAGATCAAGCAAAAACAAAAATTGATCTAACTAAAAGATATAAGAAAGGAAACTATATCTTGCTGAAGGGTACAATAGATAATGAAGCAATAGCAATTATATATATGTTAGGATCCTAGTGTTAACTCAATGGAATTAATACAATGCTTATTGGTTCACACATTAGAGCAAATCCTTTCAAGGTGTTAAATCCCTAGTATTGATATAAACAATGCTTAAGTTAACACCTTTGAGAGTTCACACATTAGCTCCCACATTAGTTCACATGTTTGGGAGATTTCAGGGTTCAGTATGAGATATCCAAATTCACAACTCCCATAATCCCACTCTCAGAGAAGGAGTCAACCTTTGAGTTTACACCTCTAAAAGAGCACAAAAACAGCTGAGCTCAGTCAGGACAGTTCAGTTGAAAACATTGAGAGGGGAGCATCAGTTGGATATTGAGAAGCACAAGTCAGAGTTGAGCTAGAGGCAGAAGCTGGAAGAGCTAAAAGACAAGCTGCAAGAGCTCTTGGAACCAAGGAGGAAGAGAGGCCTCAAAGAAAACTAACCGGGCCCAAGGAAAAAGACAAGACTTGGAAGGAGAAAATAAACGTTTGGATTTTATCAGCTGGTTGCATTTGAAGTGATAATTACTCTGAACTAAACTGAAAGTAAGGCTGCCTCCAGAAACCTCCCCAAGAAACCTGCTCCCAGCGAGAACCATTATCTTCTAGAAAAAGAAGAGAACACCATAGGAGAGGTGCAGCATTTTTATTGTATTTCCTTCAAAATAGTTCTTGGAAATAATTAAGACATTGACAGCTAATCATCAAACAAGTATTTTTAATATCTACAATATTCTCTTGGTTATTTTCATTTCATGTAAGTCTTTTCATCGTTTTATAAGAACATCCTACTTATTATTTTTATAATACAAGAGTATTCCATCACAATCACATACAATTTCTTATTCAGCCATTCCAGAAAGGATAGGTATCCCATTAATTTCCTTTTTTTTTAAATTTAATAGCCTTTTATTTACAGGATATATGAATGGGTAACTTTACAGCATTAACAATTGCCAAACCTCTTGTTCCAATTTTTCACCTCTTACCCCCCCACCCCCTCCCCTAGATGGCAGGATGACCAGTATATGTTAAATATATTAAAATATAAATTAGATACACAATAAGTATTCATGACCAAAACGTTATTTTGCTGTACAAAAAGAATCAGACTCTGAAATATTGTACAATTAGCTTGTGAAGGAAATCAAAAATGCAGGTGGGCATAATCCCATTAATTTCCAAATTTTTGTTTTCTTTTCTGTTTTGTTGGTTTGCTTTTTAAAAATCTCTTTGGCATATGCATACTTTTATAGCCCTTTGAGAATGATTCAAATTCATCTATAACATTATTGTGTACAATTCTATCAAAAGTGAATTTATGGTTGAATTTTCCCACAATCCCTAAAAATTTATATATTTTTTCTTTTTTTCTTTCACGTTAGTCAATTTGAGAGGTATGAGATGGTATCAGAATTATTTTAACTTGCATTTTAAAAAAAATAGTAGTTATTTTGAACATTTATTATTCATAACTTTTGTTATTTTTTCTAAAAATTTTCTGTTCTTTTTAAAAAAAATACTTATTAATTGAGGAATGGCTATTACCTTTATAAGTTTAACTTAATTCTTCAAATATTTAAGACATGAGATTTTCATCTGAGAAACTTGTGCATGTTTTTTCACAATTTTAATGCTAACTTTATTACATTTTTTTTCATTTGTCATTATTTTTAGTATGTTGGACTGATATTTGCTGTCTCACAGGATCATTAGCTTCCATTTGCCCTATTTTAATTTTTAATGTATGATTTTCTTCAGTTATATTTTGTATTTCTTTTTTCCATTTGGTTAATTCTAATGTTTAAGAAGTATTTTTCTTTAGACAATTTTTCCTTCCTTTAACAAACTGTTGACTCTCTCTAATGCATACCTTTCATTTCTTTTCTCATTTTTTCTTCTGCCTTTCTTATTTGCCTTTTAAAGTCTTTTACGAGCACTTCTAAGAAGCCTTTTTGAGCTTGAGACAAATTCATATCACTCTTTGAGATTTCCTTTGTTGACAGTTTGTCTTCCTTTGTTCGTATTTTGGTCTGCCCTGCCACCATAGTAGCTTCCTTTGGTCAAGATTCTTTTTTGTTTCTTGCTCATTTTCTTTCCTTTTCTTTTGTATTTCTCCTTTTTTTTTTACTTTTAAGGTTGAGTTCTGTTCCTGTGATAAAGGGGCTTCTATCCTAAGTTTCTCTGCAATTCTGAACCTTGACTTTGAGCACAGGAGACCCTTATGTTTTCAGGGTTAGCTTTGCTACTATTTTGGGGAAACAGTCTGATTTCCCAGTTTGCTTTCTGATCTAGGACTGGAAACTGCACCACTGGTTTGTCCCTCCACTGAGCCAAGACTGAAGTTCTTAATAGCTAATTTTATGTGATTAAGATCCACTCTCTGCCTTTCCCAGAGTCTATCTGACCTGGGCAGAATACTTTTTTCACCCCAATGTGACTGACCTTTCTTGAAGTTTCTTTAGTCTGTCTTGAGCTAGAGTTGTTTCCTTCAATCAGACTATGTTCAGAGACCTGATTTCATGTAATTTTTCAAGGGAAATTCGGAGAGCTCAAGCAACTTCGTGACTTTACTCTGTCATCTTTGCTTCCCAAAGTAAATTTCTAAATCCAACTGCATATGGATGCTATTCATTCTTTGAGCTAATTCCAATAAAAACAACATTCAAGCATTTCTTCCAACCTCCTCCATTTTCCTCTCCACTATAAAAATTATTTCATACATTTTTAGTGTGAGAAAATTTACCTTATTCTACTTTTCCATTTTCCCTTCTCCCAGTACATTCTTCTTTATCATTTCTTCCATTAATTACTTTTGTATATTATTTCATAATACTTAACTCTCCTTTATGCCTCTGTCTATGTATACTCTTTTTAACTGCCTTAATGATGTTAAAGTTCTTAGGAACTAATGCTGTGGGTCTATAAGATTAAATTTCTTCAAAGATTGTATTGTCTTGGAAGAAGTGTCTTTTTTAAACTTGTAGTCTGTGCTCTTGACTATGAGTGAATACATGAATTCTTTTTTATATTAAAACTGACTAGCATCTGCAGTCCCTTGTGGCCACAAACTCTGTTATGCTATTCCATTAACTTTATTTGAAGTAATGAACCAGATTTGAGGATAAGCACCATCACAAAATGCTTTGCCCAGTGACATCAGAGGGAATTTTATGTTTGTTCTAACCATTTGTCAATCTCCCTTAATCTCTGGATTGAGAGCTCTATAAGTAGTCATTGCCAGTGCTGATTCATTTGTCACTAAGTCTTGCTCCTAATTTTTGGTGCTTTGTAGGGGCTTATCCTCTGGCCATGATAACCCATTCAATTGCTTTGGGATGTAACATTGCTTCATCCCTTCCCTTTGTTGTATCTTCCACTCCAAAATTTGTTTTGAGACATTATTTAAAGTTGTTTGGAAGAGAATTTTGGAGTGCTCAGGACAGTTCCTGCCTTTTCTCTGCCATTTTGTTTCTGCCTCCTTCAAACAAATTATTTTATAATAAGAAATAAGAGAAATGAGAATTGAAAGTGGGAATTGTAGACCTTAGGAGAAGATGGCACAGTGACAAGATCCTTAAGATGGCAGCCTTGAAATGAGAATTTTGTGGAGATAGAAGAGGAAACAGAAGAGAATTTTGAAGCATAATACACAATGACCCTCTCTGTCTACAAACTGTATATTAATATTTGGAGCTAAGTTACAATAGCCTCTTAGTTATTACCAGGCTTATACAGGCAATACCCATATGCCATTCTCTTAACCACATAAAAACTCACACCTCTTCATTCTCTCCTATTGTAGGCACATTTTTCTTCGCACTCCTGCTACATATCTAGGGGCTAATCACCACTTCTAACATTGTCTCTGAAAGCAGGGGTAAAAATAGGTTCCCACACTTTCTAATGAAGGCACAATTGTAAGCTGTATTCAGCCATGTGATGCTACAGCCAAAGTGTATAACTCTTTTTGCTGGGTACAGCTTTTTTTCCTTATTATTAAAAATGAAAACAAACAAAAGTCACTCCTATTTAATTTCCAATTGCTAATTTTGGAGAATCTTTTATATTTAATAATATTGTAAATTAAAATAAAGTTTTAAAAATGACATAGGAGAGACTTAATTGAGAGCTGATTTTCTGAACATGTATAACATACACATAGCCTTGTCATGATATTTTAAGAAATCAGAAGAACAAATTATAAATGAAGAGTCAATTGTTACTGATTTTATTTGTATATGTTTTCAGTTTCTTTAACAAGTCAATTGCTATCATGTGGCAAACTTCCAAAGATTCAAGAAAGCTGACCAATCATTTTTATATAATAATCCAAAAATTTAATACTGGACTTTTTGTACCATCTGTTATATAAAGCTTCTGAAAAGAAGGGGAATGAAAACACTTCTGGATATTCGTGTTGAAATTCAATTCAAAGGGATATTGTGTATCCAAGGAAAATGTGACCAACATAAATAGGACTTACAATTAGCTGCAGGTCCACTGAAGGATAGAAATGGTGAAAATTTTAGTTTATCCTCTGAATTCTCTTAATTTTGCCTGAAACTGGCCATGAAGAATAATCTATAGCAAAATTTATCACGTAAAAATAAAGTATCACCAAACTATTGTATTTAGTGTTTATGGAAAAAAAGAAAACAATGTTCTGCCATATTTACCAATTAAATGTTTTGTGAATAGTCCCACATTTAGAGAATATGAAAACAGATTTTTTTAAAAATATATTTTTTGCAATAATTACTTAAATATTTGTAGAAAACAAACAACTCATGAGAATCAAACTGTTATATTAAAAAAAATATGTTCTGTTTTCTCTAACTACAGATATTTTGATATCAAGCTCTTTTTATGGCATGTTTCCAATGAGTGTTTTAGATAGCAGTAATAACATTCTCCTTCTTAGATAGTCTCAAAGCACTTAACATAATAGATCAGATACAGCCTAGATTGGTACAATGGAAGAATTTGAGGTGGGAATGGGATTGTTTCTTTCTTTTTAATTATCAGAGAGTCTTTTCTCATATTACTCTATTACTCTATTTCTCCTAACTTCAATATTCAAGACATTCTGTTTCTGAAAGAGTCACATTTTCTGTCACAGAGTAAAGATGTCAATCATTAAGTGTGCATTCATTTATTCATTCCCCTACTTTCTTGTAGAAACTCAGGACATTATTACTTAATTTCCTTTTTTCATTTAAAAAAAAAAAAGCTTAGAATAAACTAGTTAAAATAAAAATATCCATTTATTTGGATCTGTGTGTGTTTATGTCTGTGTGTGTGTATGTGTGTGTGTTTAAGGTAAAACTTGCATAGATGCTCAAGGTAATAAAAGAGTTTCACCTCAAATAACTAGGGGGCACAATGCCTGACCGGGAGTCAGGAAGACTTGAGTTCAAATCTGACATCAGACACTTAAGCTTTGTGACCCTTGACAAATTACTTAACCCCATTAGCCTCAGTTTCCTCATTTGTAAATGAGCTGGAAAAGGAAATTGCAAACTACTTCAGTATCTTTGATCCAAAAGGGATCATCAAAAGTCAAATATGCCAGAAAATAACAGCATTTTGCCACATATTGCTAAGAAATTTCAGATAAAATAATACTAGTATATTTTTATACAATTAACAGATTGTTAGACAATTATAATCCCATAAATTATTTTGTTTACTTGTGTAGACATCACAACTAAAGATATAAAAAAGTACTGATATTAAAAGCCACATAAATATTAATTGATAAAAGGAAGCATTTTTAGTATATAGCTTTTGCATCTATCTTTCCAATGTCTTCAATCTTACATGCATCCTTCCCTAATTACTCTGATATGGTGACCAACTTGCTGGAGCCTGAACCTGATGTTTCATCTCTTGGCTCTGGGTATTTTCTCACTTGCCCATGTACACCCCAATGTTTTCTTCACTTCTATCAAGTTCCAGCTAAAACTGTACATTTTATAAGAAGCCTTTTCCAATTATTCTAGTGTCTTCCCTCTTTTAATCACCTTGCCTATAAACTAGAAAGAGTACGCTTCTATAACTTCAGTACATATAAACACTATTGTGTATAAATTTGATTAGATATAAGCATGAAAACTCTTCTTTGAGCTATTCACCTTTGCAGTTTATGATAAGGTTGTGATTACAAATAACTTAAGTAGACAAGAAAGTTGTTAGGACTCCCATCCGTTGTGTATAACTCCTTTTGACCTATTATTTATCTATGGTCTCATTGATATAGGTACTTTCTATAATAAGATAGACCATAACCTTTATAAGATGACCAATGCCATAATTCTTTCCACATATTCACTATTGAGTTGATGTAGTGAAGACCAACATCTCATACAAATAAGTTGTCTATTTTGCATATTTTTTAATGATGAGAATTGAACTTATATGCTTAAAAAATCAATTTCTGAAAGATAATGATAAATGTTGGAGGGAATGTGGGAAAACTGGGACACAAATACATTGTTGGTAGTGTTGTGAAGTGATCCAACCATTCTTGAGAGCAATTTGGAACTATACCCCAAGGATACCTTTGGTCCAGCAATGTTTTTACTGGACTTATATTCCAGAGATCTTAAAGGAGGGAAAGGGGTCCACATGTGCAAAAATATCTGTGGTAATCCTCTTTGTGATTGCAAGAAACTGGAACCTGAGTGGATGCCTATCAGTTGGAGAATGGATGAATAAGTGATGGTATATGAATTTTATGGAATATTATTGTTCTATAAGAAACAATCAGCAAGATGATTTCAGAGAGGCCTGGAAAGACATACATGAACTAATGGTAAGTGAAATGAGCAGAACCAGGATGTTATTGTACACAGCAACAACAAGATTATATGTTAATCAATTCTGATGGATGTGGGTCTTTTCAACAATGAGATGATCCAGATTGGTTCCAGTGATCTTCTGATTATGAGAGCCATCTACACCCAGAGAGAAGACTGTGGGAACTGAGTGTGGTTTGTAACATAGCATTTTCACTCTTTTTGTTAATGTTTGCTTGTATTTGTTCTCATTTTTAACTTTTTGATTTGATTTTTCTTGTGCAGCAAGATAATTGTATAAATATGTATGCCTATATTGTACTTAACATATTTTTTTTTTACCATGACTAACATATATTTGATTACTTGCCATCCAGGGGAAGAGGTCAAGGAAAGACAGGAAAAAATTGGAACATGAAATTTTGCAAGGGTTAATGTTGAAAAATTATCCATGCATATGTTTTGTGCTTTAGTAAATATATAAGAATTAAAAATAAATAAAATAATATTTTCTAAAATTATACTACTCAATAAAGTATGGAATTCCAAACATTAAAAAAGTCATGTTGTACATAACAATTTGCTAAATGTAAAGGACATTCAAAATAGGGACATATTTATTACATTTTTATTAAGTTGTTTAGTAGTTGCTTTGTGATAAAAGGCTCTAATAATATAATTATATACATTAAAGGTTAGTTTTGTTAAGGAGAAAATGTGTGGCTTAAGTGTCACTTCATAAAAAGATCTCTCAACTTTGATAAACCAAATCTGTAGAGGCATAAGTTTGTGACCTGGTAATTTGTGATCAAGGTGGGAGTTGGCTTCTAAAAAATGTGGAAAATTAAATATCAGTAAAGTATGTAAAATAATCAGTTGAAAAAAGGGTCTAAACTTTCACTCTCATTCTATCATAAGGGAAATTTCTAATCGGGCTTTCAATTTTTTAATATCTCCTAAAATTTCAATCTATACTATTGATTGGTATTACAGATTGGCACATTTGATCTTCAAAATCTTTGTACTACAAATTAACAATTGTATATGGGTCATCTCTATCTTCTTCTGCTGCTGCCCATATCTTTCAAGTTCATGTGATATACAAGCCTAAGGTTCTTCTGTAGCAGAGATTATAGGCATGAACTTATATGTATTAGACAATTAAAGAAGGTTAGCATGAGGTTATCTGCCATAAAAGTAGCATTGCTGGTTTCTGTTCCTACCAATACATCTGTCCCAATAATATCTGGGGACAGTCATTAATTCCTATTACCCTGAATAACTTAGTATTATTTAGATCAAGGAAAGAGTTGAAAACGTTGCCATCATGCCCATGCAAAAAACTACATGTTTTATATATGTCATATTAACAACTAAATTTAAAATATGCACAAGAAAATATAATCTTAAACCAGCATTAATTCACTCCTTAACAAATTAAAAATGACTTCACACATTAAATTATTGAAATAATGCTTCTAAAAGCTAGCCCTTCAAATGAGATATGCAACACATTGATGATATAACATCAATTAAATAAATGATAATTGAACTGATCTTTCTTAAATGTTAAAAAAAAACATCAAAAGTGTTTAGATCATTTTCTTCTTTTTCACAATGTTATTGTGGAAACAAGTAAAAGAGGCATAGGTTCAGCAGTAAATTTGTGTATATGTAAATGTGTGCATGTGTATATGTAAAGCATAATGCTAACAAAGCAATAAAACACAGTGGAAAGTTCCCTGATTGTCTCTTTCTCTTTTTGTGACCCTGTTGCCTTTCTAGATCTGACTCCATTCTTGAGAGCAATTTGGAACTATACCCAAAGGATACCTTTGGTCCAGCAATATTTTTACTGGACTTATCTCCCAGAGATCTTAAAGGAGGGAAAGGGGTCCACATGTGCAAAAATATCTGTGGCAATCCTCTTTGTGATTGCAAGAAACTGGAACTTGAGTTGATGCCTATCAGTTGGAGAATGGATGAATAAGTGATGGTATATGGGAAATTGGGAAATAATTTCTAGATTCCATGGTAGCTCTAAATACTATAATCTTACTCTAGACGTTGGAAGGTTTACAATTCATTATCAGGCTTATCACTGTCCCTTCTTTGAGTACAATTCTAAGGTAGCTTAACTAGAAAAACTAAAGCAAGGTAGTTTGTTACATTAGTCAGATATGTCATATTTCCCATTTGTTTTGTATCAATCAAGCATTCTTATGAGAAAAGAGCTTTGTAAAAGTACTCTTTAAAAGTTCAGTATTACCATCATTATCATCAGCACCTGAAATAAATATATAAATTCTTTTTATAGGAACCTCTTGATTAAGAAATCCCCTTTGCCAATCTGGATGAGAATTTTCTTGGTAACATACTCTTAGTTTTTTTTGTTTTGTTTTGTTTTGTTTTTAGAATGCTACTACTGCTATTACTACTGCTGCTGCCACTACCAGCACTACAACCACCTAACACAGCAATAATGAAGATAATGATATTAATGATTGACCACAAAGATTAGATTCATAAAGCATCTTATGCTGTACTTATTTTTAACCTATTAATATCAATTATAAGCAACAGATTTTTAACTGTGGTACAACAGAACAATGACTGTGTTCATATTTTTTAAGATTCAAAACTGTATGAAATGGAAAAAATTTATAATTGAATAAAATTTATCTTAATCATGTTATGTGATTTTATTTAGACTTCTTTCAAAGAACCAAGCAACATAAAAGAAAGAAAAGTGATGTTGATGTCAGAATAAATTATTCAATCAATACTCATGAATTAATCACCAGCCATGAAACAAGCACTGTCAGTTCATTGATAAGCATTTATTAAGCATTTTCTATGTACCAAACACTGGTACATAGGTAACAGGGAAACAGAAAATAGAAATGAAACTATCCTTATTCTCAAGGAGTTTGTATTAGATTGGTGAAGACACCATATATATATAAACATGCATATGTATACATATATAAACATGTATATATACATATATAAACATACATATATAGTAAATATACCCACATATAAATATATAGTATGAATATGTAATGTGTAATTGTATACTGTGTGTTTACATACATGTATAGGTATGTGTATACAGAATAAGTAAATAGAAAATAAAAGAAGGGAGTTCACATTCAGAACTTAGAACACTATTGATTGGGTACATCTAGAATGGGAGTATAAAACATCATGCCTCTGCCACTGTACTTTGACAAAAGAGAAGGTATGAGACATATGACTGCATGAGGAAGGCAAGCACAATAAGTCTTTAGGTGTAATATTCTAAACCTGATTCAGCAATTTTTTTCTTTTAGGAAAATCATTCATCAGATCAGATTCAGTTTCTAAATTTTTAAACAAGTAGAGATAATATCCATTCAAGGTTCTTCACATGATTGAAACAGCAAGAGTTGATAATTTTGTAACAAATGTATAAGTTAGAGCATTATCCAAATTTAAGATTATGATTACTATTCTGACTGCTAGATAATTCAGTTTTTCCCTCTTTTTCAATTCATCTTTTTTTTTTTTAATAGATTACTGTAGCCTTAGGATTAAGTCAGGTTGGGACAGCTAAGTGGTGCAGTGGATAGAGCAGCAGCTGTGAAGTCAAAAGCACCTGAATTCAAATCTGATCTCAGACACTTAAAACTTCCTAACTGTGTGACTCTAGGCAAGTCACTTAACCCCAATTTCCTCAGGGGAAAAAAAGATAAGGTCAGGATGGTTTCAATTACAAGATTTTATTCACCAGATACAGGTCAGAAAGCTCTTTTTTAGCTTGATGGGGTTTCAACACTCAGCTAGAAAACTCTACAACCAATTGAGTTTCTACTTTCATCTTCATATGTTGCCATTATTTGTCAGATGTCCATGAATAAGAAATTTAAAATAATTGAATCAATTTGAACTTTGTAGAGAACTATACATAAGTAGCCTTCTTTGTAGCAGAAAGTTTTTTGTTATTGTTGTTGTTGTTGTTGTTTTTTTTTTACAATTGCCATTTTAATACTTCTTAACAATTGAATTTAGGCCAAAAATTTTGTCTGGAGTGATGCTTTTATTTGGGTTGAATCATGTTGTCATGGAAGTATGCTTTTAACTAGAATTCCATTCTGGTTAGCACTTTGCCAAAGAAGCAACCATTTGTAATCATTATCACACTTTGCAGTTTGGTGTCCTGCCCTTGCCTAAGTGTCTTCATTCAGCCTTTCCCTGGCTTTTTTTTTTCTACAAGAAAACTTATTCTTGCTCTACTTTAAATGTTTTTTCTTATACACCTATATGTATATAAAAGGTAATATATCTGAATTTGAATTTACAGACCAATGAGCTGAGCATATTTGTCTGCCTGATCCATTAGACATTGGAGAGTAGAGATCACTGCAGCAGGCAAACTCAGCTGATGCCTTCCCATTTTGCTAATATCAGGTTTTTAACTGACATCAGCACTGTGTGGCAAAATTGCTTCCATGCTCATTTAAACAGCTGCAAGTTGGAACATACTTAAAAGATGGGTTTTACTAAGTTAGTGAAGCATAAGTTGGGAAATACATAAATTAACCTAGAAAAAAACCAATTTTCAAGAAATTGATTTTATTTAGATGATTTTCCCCCATTTCTAAAGGAGATTCATGTGAAATTTGGAGTCATATGGAATAGCATGGAATGAAACCATCCAATGTTTCCACATCACTGGCTTGCCATTGGTTTGAGGATAAAGGCAGTAGGTTTTTACATCAAGATTATCAACTGCTCTGCTCTATTTGCTTAGTATTCAGTGAACTGAAAGGACTCTGTAACACATCTTATCCTCTCAGTAATGCTGCTGCAACATTATGAATTGTTGCTTCTTTGTTATTAGTGTGTCTATTTCATCTCTCTTCCTCCCTCTCTCTCTTCCTCTCTCCCTCCTTCTCCTCCTTTCCTCCTCTTCTCTATCTCTCTTCCTTCTTTCCCTCTCTCTCTCTCTCTCTCTCTCTCTCTTCTCTCTCTCTCTCTCTCTCTCTCTCTCTCTGTTCTTTGTGATACAAAGCTTGGAAGTGTGAGAAATTGACTTTAAATATGTGTCAAATCACAATTAAAAAGAATATTATATAAAAGTAAAATTTATAATTCTATGAGCAAAATCTGTTTTATAAGATCTGTTTTTTTTATATGACCTCATATTATTTTTCATTATTCAATAGGGAATTTTAAATAAAGTAATCAAAGAGAGTTTAGTTCATTACATAAGAAAAAAAGTTATTTTCCCCTTTCATTATAGATATACACTTTCCCAGATTTTTCTTCTATCTTTTTTCCTCTTATTACTATTTTAAAAGAAAATTTGTAATGAAGATGGTGGTGGTGGGGTGATCAAAACAATGTCTTTGGAGGATTGTATGCACCATCTAGTGGAATGATTGAGCACTGGAAAAACTTATCACATGTAAAACTAAAAGATTATAAGGTTTTGTTTTGTTTGTTTTCTTTTTAAGACATTTGGTTGTACTGAGGATGAAATGTGCTGAGAAATAAGATTTAGTTTCTAAGTGTATAATAATCTTGTATCTTTCTTTTTTTTCTTTGCAAAGTACTGTTGTACACGAAATATCCTAGAAACATATTTTTGTAAAAAATTACTTATGCTATTCATTTGTTTCTTTGCTGCTAAGGCATAACATCATGCATTCCTATTAGGAATTTAAAATAGTTCTGATACATACAAAGTAATGACATTTTTATGGTTATATAGAACCTTTAAAAAATTTCAGAAGCATATCAATCTATTATATACATTTTGGGTTATAGAAGAAACAGTTTTTTCCCTAATTACCTCCAAGGTAATGATTTCCCCCTCAAAGTAAATGTTTTCAGAGAAAAGTTAAATCATTTTAGATGGGGATTATGTAGAATATTTCTTCTGACCAATTTATATTTATTCTTGTTAATTTTGTTCATTTCATTTATACACAAAATCATCATGTTCAAATGAATATAAAAATACAACATAAATTATTTTTAGTATTTTTTTTCTATCCTGGTTTATTACATGGTTGTCAGATTGAAAATAGAGTCAATAACTCTAAGAAAGAAAAAATAAAAATTAAGTTTCAATTTTTTCAAACAAAATAAGAGCAGAATCTTATTAAATTTTACATTTTAACATTACAGAAATTCCTTAGGAAAATTGATTATATTCACTTACAGTGTCTTTTACTAAAAAAGTGTTCTACCTAATAACATGACAGAAAGCTGTCATGGATGTCAAGAAACTTAAATGAGACAGAGTACATGTAAATAAAAAATAGGAAATACTTCTATTTAGGAAGCCACATTAGTTTTAGAAAGGGTTTCTTTGATATCTCAAAAGTTGGTGATTTCATTGATAAGATTCCCTTCCTTTTGCCTTAATAAATCATTTCACAAATTTCTGTGGCTTGCTGGGAAAAAAATGCTAACAGAAATACTATTAATAAGATTTTTGTTAATATCTTGGTGATGAGACTAGAAAATAGTGCAAAACTCTTCAGGTAGATAGTTTTTTGGCAAAGCTAGTGAATTAGCACAAGTTTTGAGAAAAGCAGCCTAACTTGATGAGGTTTTGAAAAAGGAAAACCTACATAAAGTGGAACTTATTTTAGCTACTATTGATTTTGTTTTCTTTCACATATTGATTGTTGTTTGGGGAAATGTATGAAAAAATACAATCAATTTGATTACTCATTCAATCTTTAAGACATTAAACATTCATTTCTTGTTATGTGCCAAATACTGTATTAGGTACTTTCAGAAGTTGGCATAAAAATGTATTATTTCCTTCTATCATGCATATGACATTATATTTTAAAAAACAGGTGGAGTTACACCGTGTATGCAAATTATCATGTCTATGATTAATAGATATGAAATTTATATTTCAAAACTGAATACAAGGTAATTTTAACAAGGGAAACAAAAGTATCTAGGGAATTTGGGAAAGAAAGTATAGGTAAAAAATAAGCTTGACAGAAACTATAATTAAGAGGTAGATATGAAATGCTTATTTCTGCAAAACAAATGCTAAAATTGGAAAGATGCAGAGGCTAACATGGCCTTGGCATAAGAATTAAAAGCAGATTCATAAAGAAAAAAAGAGAGATGGATAGGAAGAAGTACATTTCAGACAAAAGGGATTGATAACCCATTTAAAGAACAGAAACAGAAGATGTAGTTACCTATTTGTGAAATGTTAATAAGCAAAGTTGGCTGGAATCCAGAGTAACTGAAAGGGAGTAATGTATAATAAGAAAAAAAAGGTAGCATTGAATAATGAAAGAATTTAAATACTATTTTGAGGCCTGTTATTTATGCTAGAGTCAATAAGGAACCAGAAGAGCTTTTTGAACAGGGAGATGACATGGATAAGCCTGAGCTTTAAGAAAATAACAGTTGTGAAAAAGATGAATTAGAGAAAGGAGGGGCATTAGGCAGGGAGAGGGATGTTTTGTTGGTAGAATCATTAAGACTTGGAGATTGGTTGGATAACAGAGATGGCCATAGAGGAAAATCAAGAGTCAAAACTGAAGATGGGTAACATTGAATGGTACCAACCTCAAAAGAAAATCTAGAACTAGTATAGCCAAATCTGATACAAAGATTTACCTACATGAAAAGCAGCACACTTTTAGTTGTGAATGTAATGAAAACAATGTTATATAGAAATGACAGTAAGTATAACTCTCCTCTCCCCAAAACTAAGGTTTAATTAAAGAGGTTGTACCACCCCTTAAGTGTGCTTTTGGGGAGTTGTACTTCTATTCTAGTTCAGTTTGGAGGGTAAGTATCCCAGGATAGGGAAAAGCAGATTGACAGGTAGGTGGCACAGTAGATATAGGTAGCATTCTGAATAAAGACTTATCTCTTTGATTTCAAATGTCGCCTCAGACACTTACTATGTGATCCTGGGCAGGTCACTTCACTTTGCTTATCTCAGATCCTCATCTATAAAATGATCGGGAGAAGGGCATGCCAAACCAATTCAATAACTTTGCTCCAAAAGGGGCAACTTTTCCAAAAAGAATCAACAACACTGAAGAGGTTACAAAGAGTCATACATGACTCATACAATTGAAAAAACAATAACATTGGAGGGGGAAAAAAGAAGGGATGGAATGGGAGAGAGGGTCACACACACACATACACACAAACACAAAGAAAGAGGTAGGTCTTGCTATCTTCTTCCTCTCCTTTCTTCTTTTCTTCCTTTCTTCCATTTTACCTTTATTTCACACATAGAAAAATTGCATGTGTTTGCATGGGTAGTTTGATGTAGTAAATAGAATCAGTATAGAAGGCAAGAGGACCTTTGTTCATGTATAGCATGTAATACTGTGACCCTGGGCAAGTCACCTTCCCAAACAGGTAAGTCTATAAAAATATGAATTTCAGAGTAAGTGTTGATCTGATTTGGTAAAGGATTTTCCCAATCTGAAGTCCTGACATCGGTGAAATCACAGGTTCATGGTCTCCCCCCTGCAAAATAAAAATATATATAATAAAATCATTAAGTCATGGGAAACATATAGCTTAGGAGGAATCTGCAGTGATGTCAGTGAGAAACCATCAATTATTGTATCCAAACTAAAAACTTTTAATCAATATCATGCATTCATAATGAAGAATATTCTCTATAATCTAACTAAACCAGGGATGTAAACAAACTATTGCCCTTTTAAAAAGTATTCAGTATTTGAAGATACCATTCACTGATATAATCACCTTTGTTTGCTTAGTGTTAAGGAGTTAATTGCAGAGCAGAAAAAGCATATATTCAATATTCATTAGATGGGATTCTTTTCACAAACAATTTAATGAAATGCATGTCGTGTATGAAAAAACCAACTTATGGGAAATCTACCTTAGGCTAACCTTATTCAAAAACTGTTGTGACTAAATTTTCTGCAGTATGATTCACATAACATTTTAGTAATCCTAAAATGAAACAATTAAGGAGGGTCAAACAGGTGCATGAAAATGATTGAAAATACAGAATAAATAATACATTCAGGTTTTGTAAGTTGCATTAATAGAGAGTGTTAGTCTAAATTTGACATAACATTCTAGCTGATTAATGTTTTTAATGTTAGAATAAATTTTAAAATATTACTTTGTTTTAGAACCAGTAAGTCAATACATGACAAAGGATATTAATTTTGTGATTCTAAGCCCAAATGTATTTACAACCAAATAATCTAATGTGACAACAGAAGAATACAGATTTATAAAAAGGAAGGTAATTCCTTATCTAATGCCTGACAAATGTACTATTCTTCAATTCAAAAAATGACACCAATGACCTACCAATAGTCCAATATATGTTTTGTGTAGGTTTTCAAAAAAAAAAAAAAAAAAACAAAGATAGGCATAGTTCTTGCCTAGTCTCCATTATGATCAATAAGGGCCATTTGAGAGACAACTAGTATGAATCATGGTTGCAATGTGTGGCCTTAGGAAACAGTTCTTTATATTTTTTGACCTTCAAATTTCATTTTATTTTATTTTTATTTTCAAAATATATGCATGGATAATTGTTGAACATTGACCCTTACAAAGTCTTGTGTTTCAAATGGTCCCATTTCCCCCCTTATTGGAATACATGGGAGCTGTAAGAATACACAGGAGCCACCTGAAAGTGGCTGCTGGAAATCCAACCCAAAGTGGATCTCCTCTTGTAAGAGGATGATACAAGGAGACTGAGAGGCAGTTGCTGTTCTCTGTCCACTCTGACTAAGAGGCTGGCTTAGTCTGGGTTGGATCTCTAGCAGTCACTATCACATGGCTCCCATGGATTTCAACATTCCCCACATCCTCCCCTAGATGGCAAGCAATCCAATATATATATTATAGATGTTAAAATATGTTAAATCCAATATGTGTAAATATTTATACAATTCTCTTACTGCACAAGAAAAATCAGATTAAAAAGGCAAGTAAATAAGTAAGAAAAAATAATGCAAGTGAACAACAACAAAAAGAGTGGAAATGTTATGTTGTTATGCACGTTCAGTTCCTACAGTCCTCTTTCTGTGTGTAGATTGTTCTCTTCCTCATAACATCATTGGTATTGGCATCAGTCATCTCATTTTTGGAAAGGGTCATGTGTATCAAAATTAATGATTGTATAATATTGATGATGTTCTGTACAATGATCTCTTGCTTCTGCTCATTTCACTTAGCATCACTTCATGTAAGTCTTTCCAGACCTCTCAAAAATAATTCTCCTAATCATTTCTTATAGAATAGTAATATTCCATAACATTCATATACCATAACTTATCCAGGCATTCTCCAACTGATGAGTGTCTACTCAACTTGCAGTTTCATGCCATTATGAAAAGGACTGCCACAAACTTTGTGAGTCCCTTTCCTTTCAGATGTCTTTGGGAGATAGGCCCAATAAAAACACTGTTGGATCAAAGGATATACACAGTTTGATACTTTTTGAGCATAGTTCCAAATTGCTTTCAAGAAGGACTAGATCCTTTCACATTTCCACCAGCAGTGTCTTAGTATCTAGTTTTCTCACATCCCTTCCAACATTCATAATTATCTTTTCCTATCATCTTAGCCAATTTGACAGGTGTGTAGTAGTATCTCAGAGTTGTTTTGATTTGAATTTTTCTAGTCAATAGTGATTGAGAGAACCTTTTCATATGACTAGAAATGGTTTTACTTTCTTCATCTCAAAATTTTCTATTCATATCCTTTTATCAATTAAAGAATGGCTTGAAATTTTATAAATTAGAGTCAATTCTCTAGATATTTCAGAAATGAGGCCTTTATCAGGACCGTTGGATATAAAAAATCCTTTCCCAGTTTATTGCTGCCCTTCTGATGTTGTCTGCATTAGTATTGTTTGTTAAAAACAAACAAACAAAAAAAACTTTTCAACTTAATATAATTAAAATTATCAATTTGGTGTGCAATTGTGATGTCAGTTCTTCTTTGAACACAAATCCCTTCCTTATACATAGATCTGAGGTAAAGTATTGTATTTCTTTTAATTTGCTTATAATACCACTCTTTATGTCTAAATCATGAACCGATTTGAACTTATCTTTTTATGTGATGTTAGTTGTGGGTCAATGCCTAGTTTCTTCTATATTGGTTTCCAAATCACTAACAATTTTTGTCAGATAGTTAGTACTTATCCCAAAAGATGGGGTCTTTGGGTTTGTCAAACACTAGATTGCAATAGTTATTGCCTATTTTGTCCTGTGATCCTAACCTATTCCACTGATCAACTATTCTATTTTTTAGCCAGTACCAAATGGTGTTGATGACCATTGCTTTATAATATAGTTTTAGGTCTGGCAAGCTAGGCCATCTTCATTGTAATTTTTTTCACTTATTCCCTTGAAATACTTGACCTTTTCTTCTTCCAGATTAATTTTGTTTTTAATTTGTTCTAGATTTGTAAAATAATTACTTGGAAATTTGCTTGGTATGGCAGTAAATAGGCAGATTAATTTAGGTAATATTGTCATTTTTATTATATTTGCTTGGCCTATCCTTGAGCAATTGATATTTTTCACTGGATGTATCTGAGTTTATTTGTGTGAAAAGTGTTTTGTAGTTGTGTTCATATATTTCCTGACTTTCCCTTGGCAGATAAATTCCCAAATAATCTATACTATCGACAGTTATTTTGAATGGAAGTTCTTTTTGTATCTCTTGCTGCTGAGCTTTGTTGGTATTATATGAAAATGCTTATGATTTATGTGAATTTATTTTGTATTCTACAACTTTAGTAAAGTTGTGAATTGTTTCTAGTATTTTTAGTGGTTTCTCTAGGATTCTCAAAGTATGCCATTATATAATCTTCAAAGAGTGACAATTTGATTACCTCTTTACCTACTCTAATTCCTTTAATCTCTTTTTATTTCTCTTTTTGCCAGAACTAGCATTTCTCTTACAATATTGAATGGTAATGGTGATAGGAGGCAATCTTGTTTTACCTCTGATCTCATTGGGATGGTTTCAGTTTATCCCCATTACATATGATGCTTCCTGATGGTTTTAAATAGATGCTACTGACTTTTTTTCAAATTCATTGAGGAGACAAAAAGGAATATACTTTCTTCTCAGCAGTTCATGGAACCTATTCAAAAATTGACCATATATTAGGACATAAAGACCTCAAAATTAAATGCAAGAAAGCAGAAATAGTAAATCCTTTCTTTTCAGATCATGATGCAATAAAAACTACATTCAACAAAAAGTTAGGGGGAAATAGACAAAAAAGTAATTGGAAACTAAACAATCTCATCTTAAAGAATGATTGGATGAAGCAGCAAATTATAGATACAATTAATAATTTCACTCAAGATAATGACAATGATGAGAGGTCATACCAAAATTTGTGGGATGCAGCCAAAGCGGTAATAAGAGGGAATTTTATATCCTTAGAGGCTTACTTGAATAAAACAGAGAAAGAAAAGATTAATGAATTGGGCTTGCAACTAAAAAAACTAAAAAAAGACCAAATTAAAAACCCCCAATCAAATACTAAATTGGAAATTCTAAAATTAAAAGGAGAAATTAAAAATATTGAAAGTAAAAAAACTATTGAACTAATTAATAAAACTAAGAGTTGGTTCTATGAAAAAGCCAATAAAATAGATAAGCCTTTGGTAAATCTGATTAGAAAAAGGAGGGAGGAAAATGAAATTAGTAGTCTTAAAAATGAAAAGGGAGAACTTTCCACCAATGAAGAGGAAATTAGAGAAATAATAAGGAGTTATTTTGCTCAACTTTATGCCAATAAATTTGATAACCTAAGTGAAATGGATGACTACCTCCAAAAATATAGACTTCCCAGACTAACAGAGGAGGAAGTAAATTGCTTGAATAGTCCCATTTCAGAAAAAGAAATAGAACAGGCAATTAAACAACTCCCTAAGAAAAAATCCCCAGGACCAGATGGATTTACATGTGAATTTTACCAAACATTTAAAGAACAATTGGCCCCAATGCTATATAAATTATTTGATAAAATAGGGAATGAAGGAGTCCTACCAAATTCCTTCTATGACACAGACATGGTACTGATACCTAAACCAGGTAGGTTGAAAACAGAGAAAGAAAATTATAGACCAATCTCCCTAATGAATATTGATGCTAAAATCTTAAATAAGATATTAGCAAAAAGACTACAGAAAATCATCCCCAGGATAATACACTATGATCAAGTAGGATTTATACCAGGAATGCAGGGCTGGTTCAATATTAGGAAAACTATCAATATAATTGGCCATATTAATAACCAAATTAACAAAAACCATATGATCATCTCAATAGATGCAGAAAAAGCATTTGATAAAATCCAACATCCATTCCTATTAAAAACACTTGAGAGTATAGGAATAAATGGACTTTTCCTTAAAATAATCAGTAGCATCTATTTAAAACCATCAGTAAGCATCATATGTAATGGGGACAAACTGCAACCACTCCCAATAAGATCTGGAGTGAAACAAGGTTGCCCACTATCACCGTTACTATTTAATATTGTATTAGAAACGCTAGCTTTGGCAATAAGAGCTGAGAAAGAGATTAAAGGAATAAGAATAGGCAATGAGGAAACCAAATTATCACTCTTTGCTGATGATATGATGGTATACTTAGAGAACCCCAGAGATTCTACTAAAAAGTTATTAGAAATAATCCACAACTTTAGCAAAGTTGCTGGTTATAAAATAAACCCACATAAGTCATCAGAATTCTTATATATCACTAACAAAATCCAACAGTCAGAGTTACAAAGAGAAATTCCATTTAAAGAAACTACTGATAATATAAAATATTTAGGAATCTATCTGCCAAGGGAAAATCAGAAACTTTATGAGCAAAATTACAGACCACTTTTCACACAAATTAAGTCTGATCTAACCAATTGGAAAAATATTAAATGCTCTTGGATAGGGCGAGCAAATATAATAAAGATGACAATATTACCTAAACTAATCTATTTATTTAGTGCTATACCAATCAGACTCCCAAAAAACTATTTTAATGACCTAGAAAAAATAACAACAAAATTCATATGGAAAAACAAAAGGTCAAGAATTTCAAGGGAATTAATGAAAAAAAAAAATCAAATGAAGGTGGCTTAGCTGTACCAGATCTAAAATTATATTATAGAGCAGCAGTTACCAAAACCATTTGGTATTGGCTAAGGAATAGATTAGTTGATCAGTGGAATAGATTAGGTTCAAGGGACAAAACAGTCAACAACTATAGCAACCTAGTGTTTGACAAACCCAAAGACCCCAGCTTTTGGGATAAGAATTTACTGTTTGACAAAAATTGTTGAGAGAATTGGAAACTAATATGGCAGAAACTAGGCATTGACCCATACTTAACACCGTACACCAAGATAAGGTCAAAACGGATTCATGACCTAGCCTTAAAGAGTGAGATTATAAATAAATTAGAGGAACACAGGATAGTTTACCTCTCAGACCTGTGGAAGGGGAAGGAATTTATGACCAAAGAAGAACTAGAGATCATTACTGATCACAAAATAGAAAATTTCGATTATACCAAACTGAAAAGTTTTTGTACAAACAAAACTAATGCAGACAAGATTAGAAGGGAAGCAATAAACTGGGAAAATATTTTTACAGTCAAAGGTTCTGATAAAGGCCTCATTTCCAAAATATATAGAGAATTAACTCTAATTTATAAAAAATCAAGCCATTCTCCAATTGATAAATGGTCAAAGGATATGAACAGACAATTCTCAGATGAAGAAATTGAAACTATTTCTAGTCATATGAAAAGATGCTCCAAGTCATTATTAATCAGAGAAATGCAAATTAAGACAACTCTAAGAGACCACTACACACCTGTCAGATTGGCTAAGATGACAGGAAAAAATAATGATGATTGTTGGAAAGGATGCGGGAAAACTGGGACATTGATGCATTGTTGCTGGAGTTGTGAATGAATCCAACCATTCTGGAGAGCAGTTTGGAAATATGCTCAAAAAGTTATCAAACTGTGCATACCCTTTGATCCAGCAGTGTTACTACTGGGCTTATATCCCAAAGAGATCATAAAGAAAGGAAAGGGACCTGTATGTGCACGAATGTTTGTGGCAGCACTCTTTGTAGTGGCTAGAAACTGGAAACTGAGTGGATGCCCATCAGTTGGAGAATGGCTGAATAAATGAATATTATGGAATATTATTGTTCTGTAAGAAATGACCAATAGGATGATTTCAGAAAGGCCTGGAGAGACTTACACAAACTGATGCTGAGTGAAACGAGGAGGACCAGGAGATCATTATATACTTCAACAACAATACTATATGATGACCAGTTCTGATTGACCTGGCCATCCTCAGCAATGAGATCAACCAAATCATTTCCAATGGAGCAGTAATGAACTGAACCAGCTTTGCCCAGAGAAAGAACTCTGGGAGATGACTAAAAACCATTACATTGAATTCCCAGTCCCTATATTTATGCCCACCTGCATTTTTTATTTCCTTCACAAGCTAATTGTACAATATTTCAGAGTCTGATTCTTTTTGTACAGCAAAATAACAGTTTGGTCATGTATACTTATTGTGCATCTATTTATTTTAATATATTTATCATCTACTGGTCATCCTGCCATCTGGGGGAGGTGGTGGGGGGTAAGAGGTGAAAAATTGGAACAAGAGGTTTGGCAATTGTTAATGCTATAAAGTTACCCATACATATAACCTGTAAATAAAAGGCTATTAAATAAAAAAAAAGAAAGTTAAAAAAATCCATTCATTCCCATATACTCTAGTGTTCTAATAGGAATGGGTATTGGATTTTATCAAATGCTTTTTCTGCATCTATTGAGATAATCATATGATTTTTATTAGTTGGTTATTTATATAGTTGATTATGCCAATAGTTTTCCTAATACTGAACCAACCTTGCATTCCTGGTATAAATCCTACTTGGTCTTAGTGTATTATTCTTGGGATGACTTTCTGTAATTTTGTTGCTAATATTTTATTTAAAAATTTTGCATCAATATTCATCAGGGAAATTGGACTATAATTTTCTTTCTCTGTTTTCACTTTGCTTGGTTTAGCTATTAGCATCATATCTATGTCATAAAAAGAATTTGTTAGAACTCTTTCTTTCCCTATTTTTTAAATATTTTATATAGTATTGGAATTAATTGTTCTTTAAATGTTTGGTAGAATTTGCATGTAAATCCATCTAGCCTGGGAGATTTTTTAATGGATTTGATTAATAGCTTGTTCTATTTCTTTTTCTAATCTAGGACTATTTAGATTATTTATTTCATTTTTTGTTAACTTGGACAATCTTTATTTCAGTAGATATTCCTCCATTTCATTTAGATTATCAAATTTATTGCTATATAGTTGGGCAAAATAACTTTCAATTATTGCTCTAATTTCCTCTGCGTTGTTGGAAAGTTCTCCCTTTTCATTTTTGAGACTAACAATTCAATTTTCTTCTTTCTTTTTGCTAATTAAATTAACTTGGGGTTTATCTATTTTGCTGTTTGTTTTTCATAAAACCAACTCTTAATTTTATTTATTAATTCAATAATTTTCTTATTTTCATTTTATTAATTTCCCCTTTTATTTTCAGAATTTCAAATTTGGTATTTAATTGAGGGTTTTTACTTAGTTCTTTTTCTTTTTTTTAATTGTAAATCCAGTTCATTGATGTTCTCTTTCTCTATTTTATGCAAGTAAGCATCTAGAGATATAAATTTCCCCTTATTATCACTTTGGCAGCATTACACAAACTCTTTTAAGATCCTGTATGCAATCTTTCAAGAAAGCCTTGTGAAATGGGGATTAGCTCATATCTCCCTTTGGGGCTTCATCTGGAGTTAATTTGTTTTTAGGGACTTCAGGATTTGAGATCTGTTCTCTATCTTCATAAAAGCTGTCTATGGTGAGAGTTCTTTTTTAGATTTTTGCTCATTTTTTAACAGCTTTTGGTAGGCTCCTACCTAAAAGGAGGGATAGCCATTTTAGTTTTCCCTGGGGTAATTCTGCTGATTGACTCCTGGTCCTGGGTAATCATAGCTAGGTCCTGCATTCTTCTGGGGCTCAGTGGCTTACAATTTGCTTTTTGTAGCAAATCTGCCAAACCATTTGCTTGCAATCAGGAGAGAGTAACCTAAAAGGCTCACAGAAGATTTCCAGGTGTGTGGAAGCTCTGTCTTCCACCCTAGCTCTTTGCCCTAATCTCCCTGTGCTGTGGTCTGGGCTCAGCAGATTGTTTCCCTGCCCGTTTCAAACAGACCTGTTCTGAGGTTCTTTCAAGATATATTCTTCTGGAAATGTGTTGTACTCCAAATATTTGTGGGTTCTTTGATGCCAAAACCAGTTTTGAGGCTTAATCTAATGTTGGTTTGAGAGGTCACACAAAGTCATGTCTGCTCTCCATAATCTTGGCTTCACCTCTCCTTCCAGAGTTCTTGGTTTGAACTTAACTGGCCTTCCATGGGGACTGAAATCTTGTAAAATTTTATCTACCCTAGCTCCATATTCCAATCAACTGAAATAACTTGTCCAAATGGGGCAAATAGGAATATGTCATGCAATTTTACAAATAACATTTATAAAAATGAAACACAAATAATTGCCATTATTCTTGGGGGTGATGTTAAATTTCCTTTGCCCTAGAACTGTAAAAGAAATTGGGATTAACAATTTAAGAGATCAAGTTTTAAATTTAAAATTATTGTTAACAATCAAGACTAAATATTCTCAATTTTTGACCTAGTAGAGATAAATCATAATTCATTTTGGGTTGTCTGGACTTAGGTTTTCATCATTAATTTATATGAAACTATATTAGATACTGATATGTACATGTTGTTGTAACTGAAAAATATTATAATGGAAGGATTGTTTCAAAGGTTTCTATCTAAAATATATTGGCTTATTTGTAAAAGGAGGTTGAATTTGATGACAGATAAAAACCATTTCAAATCTATGATCCTATGAAAAACTTCCAATGTTTTACACTGACATGATCATGATAATATCTTTATGATATAAAACATACAAAAGCATCCAACTCCAGAAAGGACTATTTTATTATTCAGAGGTGTGTTTAAGAAAAATTAGTGTTGCTGGTGCAAGAGATGCTAAGCCCTTTTCTGCATTGCATTCTACCTTTGAGTCCACCTGATTTTTCTCACTTTCTACTGTGACTCTACGAAGCTATGGCATGCACAGCAGCAACACTGCTATTTTTTTTTTTTTGGAATACAGACTGAATGAGAGTACCTGAAGGATTTCACACCCTTCAGTGAACTGGAAGTAACTACTCCAAACATGTGAAGACTTCCTCCCAGCAAAATGGGTAAATTAGAACATTATGTTCCAGGAGCAGCCATGAATATTCCTGAAGCAGGAGTTCTTCTCCTGCTATAGAAGGAGAACTTCTATAGAGTTCTTTGAGCTTAGACATCAAAGATGACAAAGTCATTCATTGTATCCCAAGACAACTCCAATTTTGTTCATTTCATTTTGTCACTGTACTTCAATGACTTTGAAAGAATTTGTTCAACTCCCTTTCATTTTAATTCAATTTATGTGAGAACCAAAAAAAAATACCTATAACATTTTGCTATGTTTTTTACCTCAAAGTCCTGGGCAATAGGCAAGTGATGGATCAGCACTGTGGATATACTGAGATCTGTATTCACACAGGCAACCCAGACCATAGGGTCATCTTCTCACTGGACTATAGCAGCAGTGGTATTTAGCAGCTCGGTGGGTATCTCAGCATTCTGTAAAAGTACTGCATGCCACCTGATATGATGAAGGGGCTAAAAAAGATGCCCTAAAAATTATCAGCTTCACCCAACCCTCATCTACTTATTGTAGCAAGTAGGTATCTCACACTGTGATTAAAACACACAAAAATATTTTAAAAGATGATTTCATTCACCATTGCTACATAGAATGTGCACACACTTAAGGACAACATGAAATCCCACAGACATGGAAGATGAACAACTCTGAAACAAAACTCAGCATGTATTGCATCAAAATAAGAGCCTCAGGTGAAACAACACTAACCAATGAAGGTCAGCTAACTGGAATCAAAGCTGGATACATTTTTTTCTGGGGTATCTCCAGTGAAGGGTAAAAACATGAACCTGGTATAGGCATTTTGGGCAAAATTATTATTCTTAACAAGCTTTTCAAAAGGAGTGAATGATGAGCAATGTGAATGACAATGTGAATGCTACTTGCAGAGCTGATGGCAATGTGAATGGTACTTGCAGTAGCTCTGCAACTGTCATCAGTTTGCATACTCCCACCATGATGATGATTACTGAGATATAGGAAAAATGTTATGAAGACCCGGAGACCCTTATTATCAGTGTACCAAAAGAGGACAAGTTTATAATCCTAGGTGACTTTAATTCAGAATTATGCCCAAATAACCAGGAATATTAAGGAATCCTTAGGAGGATTGCAGCTGGAAACAGCAACAGCAATGGACACTTAGCTACTAAAGACTTCTGTAATAAAACTTTATTATTGCATGCTTTCTGCAAACTTTGTTATTTAGTAGACCGTGTGATTGTAAGCAGAGACATACAGAATGTAATAATGATGAAAGTGATCTTTGGTGTACAGGAATTAAAGAGTCTTAGACTTAGTCTGTTGCAAGCTAAATATGTGCATTCACCAAAAGTGGAATTCCCAAAAATATTAGACTTAATTTCAACCAATTAGATAATTTCTCTGAGTGGGAAAAAAAAGGATGTTATTAACTCAGAAGGAAAGGTGAGCAATACACAGTTGACAACAGTGGAGAAGAAAAGAAGTGGGCAACTTTCAGATATTTGCTGTACAGTACTGTACAGAATACTAGAAAGCATCAAAATTGTTTTAACAAAAACAGTGGGGATATTCAGATGATGTTAAACACACAAACATAAACTAGAACTCCATAGAATTTACCAGAAGGAGGAGTGTATCTGTTTCTAAGGAGGTAGCATTTAACTCCATTAAAAATAAAGTGAAAAAAAATTAGATTCTAGATTCTTGACTCAATAAGAAGACAGATGACATTTAGTTTTACACTGATAACAACAAATCAAAATGTTTTTGTGGTATCCTAAAGGTTATTTATAGACCAAAGAACTATGGCACTTTTCAATTTTTTTTGTTGCAGGTAGTCACATTGCTTAGTGATAAAAATGTGATTCTGGAGAGATGTACAGGGCTGAAACTTTTGAGTAGATGCACTGAGGTCAGGGCAGATGAGCACTGAGGCTAACTACTGATTGGACAATATTTTAAGGGTATATGTTGGAAAATTGCCCTTCCCATTATCCTGTGCTGGCTAAATGATTGATGTATACAGAGGATTGTAGGAGGGACTAGGGGGTGGAGTAAGACTAGCCAGAGGCACTTTGGCCCTCTACTTCCATCCCCTTTACTTCTACCCCTAAAGACCAAGAATAAAGACTAAGGACTTTTGCTTATCTTGATACAGGCTGATTCTAAGGTATCCTGGGTGCTAATGTGGTCATCACAGAGAGATGCACTGAGAATTTCCATACTACTTTCAATAGACCATCATAAATCAGTGCTGAAGACATAGACCTTATACCTTAGTTTGAAGTCAATTCTTAGGGAGTCAAACTTCCAACTAAAGAAGAGATTTTGAATACATTTGAGATCGTCTCTTATGACAAATCACTTGGTGCCGATTTTATTCCAGCTGAAATTTATATGGCAGAAAGTACACTACTCATAACTAAAATCTTCCACATTATATGTCGAGGATACTATCTTCTGGGATTTTAAGGATGTCTTCATTATCCATCTCTATAAAGGAAAGGGAAAGAGATTGACCTGTAACAGTCATGGTAAAGGGAGAGTTGATAAGAGGGGGCAAAATATTTTCTCTTAATCATTACAAGCAAGATTCTTCACAGAATCTTCCGTAATAAAGTAATTCTTATTAATAAGATAATTCTTCTGCTGGAAGATAATCATTTTGCCAAGAATCAATGTGGCTTCAGAAATTTTTAAGGAATGGCCAATATGGTGTTTACTGTTCACCCATTCCAGGAGAAATGTCAGGAATGACAGAGTTCTATATACAACATCCATATATCTAAGAAAGGCCTTTGATATCATCAATCATGAGAACTTGTGAAAAACCATGGAAAAATTTGGTTCCCCAGAAAAGCTCATAAATATTGTAAAGCAATTATATGACATGTTTTCTGGATTTGGGATGATGTTTTTAAATTTTCCTAGACACTAATGGAATGAAGCATGACTATGTTCTTGTTCCCACACTTTTTAAACTGATATTTTCTGCAATGTCATTAGATGCCTTCAGAAAGAATAAAAAAAAAAAAAGCAGCAATATTGGCTACCTCACTGATCGTAAATTATTTGACTTGAAAAGGCTACAAGTCAAGACAAAAGTTAAAGGAGAGTTAGTGAAGGATTTTTTGTTCACAGATGATTGTGCACTCAATTCAGTCTCTGAGGCTGATACATAACTGTTTTCTGCCAATTATGATAATTTTGACCTAACAATTGACCTAATAAAAGGCATATTCTCCAAGATGTAAAGGAGTGGAGTCAACATGGCAAAGTGAAGCTGGTAAGCTGCCTGAGTTCTCTGTTTTCCTCAAAAAACATATTAAAAACTAATCACTAAAAAGTCTGATGGAAAGAAGTCACTCTCCAGCTTAAGATGGATTCGAAAAACTTCAAGAAAATGTAGTCTCACTGGAGTAAAAAAGGTGGTCAGCCCAACTCAGAGGAAGCTTGGGAAAGACAGTAAGAGGGTTTTAATCACATTAGATTAACATCTGAGACCCTTGGTTCTGTACCAATAGTAATACAGAGGAGTGAGACAGTCTTCAGTCCCACCTTTGAAGGCAAATTCTTTGGAAACCAGAGTTTTCTGGAATGAGTAGGCAGGGTTACTCCATGCAAACACAAGGGGTACCTGTGCTTAAACCAAGGCTCACACAGTAAGCATGGGGATAGCTCTTTCTTCATCCAGGAAAAGAGCTATCCTATAAAAGAAAAAAAAAAAAAAAAAAAAAAAAGTAGAAGAAAGACAAAAAAAAAAAAAAAGAAAATGATAGAAAGAATAGAAAAGAAAAGAAAGATAGAAAGAATGATGGAAAGGAAAGGAAAGGAGAGGAGAGGAGAGGAGAGGAGAGAAGAAGAGAGGAGAGGAGAGGAGAGGAACCTGGATCATAGAAAGGTACTATGATGAAAGGGAAGAGAAAAGAAAAGAATCTGGACCATAGAAAGATACCATGATGAAAGGGAAGACTAGAATGCCAAGTTAGACAAGGACAAAATGTCCACAGAGAAAATCTCAAAGACTGGTATGGATTGATCTCAAGCCTAAAGACACTTCATGGAAGTACTTATAAAAGATTTTAAAAGGCAGATAAGAGAGATAGAAGAAAAAATGGTACAAAAAAAAAAAAAAAAAAAAAAACGTGAGAGGTATGCAAGAGAGAGTCAATAACTTGAAAAGAAAAGTAATGACTTTAAAAATTGCAATGGGACCAAAAAACAATCCACTAAAGAAAACAATACCTTGGCAAATAAAATTAATCAAATGGAAAGAGGTACAAAAATTAATTGAATAAATCACACATGAAAAACCAGAATAGGGCAAATGGAAGCTAATAACTCTGTGAGACATCAAGAGTAAGTCAAACAAATTAAAAAGAATTTAAAAAAATGAAAGAAAATATAAAATTCCTAATGGGAAAAACAGCTGATCTGAAAAACAGATTCAGGAGAGACGATTTAACAATCATTTGTCTACATAAAGGCCATGACCAAAAAAAAAAAAAAAAAGCCTGGATACAACTTTTCAAGACAAAACAAAGGAAAACAGTCTTGGTGTTCTAGAAACAGAGGGGGAAAGAGTTCTTCAAAAAAAAATTTCAATCACCTCTAAAAAGGCATTCCATAAGGAAAATTCCAAGAAAAATTGTGGCAAAACTACAGAAATACAATCTCTAAGAAAAAAGATATTGCAATCTGCCAGACAAAAGCAATTCAGGTATCAAACAGGAACAAGGGGGGCGGAGCCAAGATGGCGGAGAAGACACACACGACTTTCTAAGCTCTTCTCTTACCCTCTTTACCAATATTATATCGAGCCTCAAAAATAGTCTTGACTGCTACAATTCGTAAAGATAAGAAGTAGAACAACTCACCGGCCGAAGAAAATCTGCAGTCTCGCCAAAAAGGTTGGTTCCTGGGCCAGGGGGGATTGGCGCAGACTGGGAGAGAAATTAGTCTGAGGAGAGTCCTCAAACTGAGGTGAAGGCCAGATCCTCAGCATGCTGCAGCAGCCCCAACCCGCAGTACGAGCTTCTTCCTTGGGGCAGTTGTGATCCTGCACAGCAGGAGGACGCAGCCCGGGTTAGCCTCCAATCTGCACAGTGTGGAGCTCGGCTGGGGGCATAGAGCTTTGCCAGGGCTGATTTGCATCAGGCAGAGACACTGGGCAGAGTTTGTGGCGGTCTGCAGTCTGCATTCAGCTGCTAATACTCACAGTCCCACAAGAGGCTCCTGCCTGGGGCAGTGACACTTTCACCACTTAGTCTCTAGCCAAGGGCAATCAATAATCCACTCAGCCCTACTAAGCAGTTTGATAGCTCAGCCAGTGCTGAATCCACTTCCTGTTGGAGGAAGGGAAAACTCTCACCCAGAGCACCCTCGATACCCTGAGCTAGAAATCGGTTTACATCTTTCCCTGCTCTGCAGAGGAAGCTGGTAACCCCTGCCTAGGAGACCTACCCTAAAGGCTTTAAAACATGAATAAAAAGATGAAAGAACAATCTACAGCTTCTATGCAGAAAAAGAGCAGGTCAGCAAACCTGAAGAGACCCTCAAACAGCAAAATGCATCAGACTGTCCTCCTTTACATAATGCTCTCATGAAGAGACCATTAAAAGTCCCAAAAGAGAGTTAGAAGATAAATGGGAAAGGAAAGAGAAGCCTTACAAGAGAGCAACAACTTCCTGAAATACGAATTGAAAAAATAAAGAATCACTACAAAGTAGGATTTGTGAATTGAAAAGACAAAGAACTCTGCAAGAAAGTAGGATCCTGAATTGAAAAGACAAAGAACTCCCAAGAAAGTAGGATCTGTGAATTGAAAAAGAAAATAATCTCACTAAAAAAAATTAGTGAAATGGAAAAAATCTACAGACCAAAACAATACATTCAAAAACCTCAATTGGACATATACAGAAAGAAGTAAAAAAGCATTGAAGAAAATAATTTTTAAAATTAGAACTGAACAAATTGAAACTAATGATTCATTGAGACAGCAAGAATCAGTCAAGCAAAACAAAAAATGACAAACTGAAAACCACTGAATTATCTACTTGCAAAATGACAGACGTGGAAAATAGATCTGAGAGATAATCTGAGGATTATTGGACTTCTGAAAAACTATGATGAAAAAAGAGCCTAGATACTATTTTACAAGAAATCATCAAAGAGAACTGCCCAGGATGTAATAGAATCAGAAGGTAAAATAGGCATTGAAAGAATTCATCGAACACCTTCTGAAAGAAACCCTAAAATAAAACCCCAAGGAATATTGTGGCAAAACTTCAGAACTATAAGATTAAGGAAAAAATTTTACAAGCAGCTAAAAAACCATTTAAATACTGAGGTGCCACAATAAGGATCACCCAAGATCTGGCTGCCCTACATTAAAGGAAAGAAGGGCCTGAACATGATATCTGAAAGGCACAAGAACTTGAGATGCAGCCAAGAATAAACCACCCAGCTTAAGCTGGAGCATTTTCTTCCAGGGAAGAAGATGGAATTAATGAAACAAATGAATTCCATTTGTTTCTGAAGAAAAACCAGAACTAAACAAAAATTTGATCTCCTAAGAATAGAACTCAAGAGATGCAGAAAAGGTAAAATAACTCTTTGAGAATTGTATTCTGTTGTGGATATACAAAAAGAATACATATAATAATTTGATTGTACTGATATAACATAAAAAGGGAAGTAGATATGGAAAAGGGATGATGGCAGAATAAGGTGGGAAGGAGGGATAAAAAGAGGGAAACCACATCCTACAAAAGAGGCTAAGGAAACTTATCATATCTGAGGGAATTTAGAGAGGGGGAGGAACATTGTGTGAATCTTACTCCTATCAGAGTTGGCTCCAAAGAAAAATAATTGACATTTGTTTTAGAGAAAATTCTCTCTTGCCTCATTAAAAACGGGGAGAGGAAAAGGGAAAAGAAAAAGAGTAATAAGGGAAGGAAAGGGAAAGACTCAAAGGGGGAGGGAGGGATTATAAAGAGGATAAGTATCATGACACAAGAGGGGTACATAAGTTTAATAGGGGAAAGAGGGTTGGGGGAGCAAGAATAAGTAAAGCACAATCTGGGGGTTATAGGATGGCAGGAAACAGATTTAGTAATTCCAACTGTAAATGTGAATGGGATGAACTCCCCACAAAGAGGAGGCAGATAACAGACTGGATCAAAAGTCAGAACTCTACAAATGTTGTTTACAAGAAACACATTTAAAGCAGGGGATGGTATAGAGTAAAAGTAAAAGGTTGGAGCAACATCTATTATGCTTCAGGTGAAGTCAAAAGAGAGACAGCTCATCCTTATCTCAGATCAAGCAAAAGTAAAAATTGATCTAATTAAAAGAGATAAGGAAGGTAACTACATCCTGCTAAAGGGTACATAAAACAACGAAGCAATATCAATATTAAAATATATGCACCAAGTGGTATGGACTCAACTTCCTAAAGGAGAAGTTAAGAGAGTTGCAAGAAGAAATAGACAACAAAACTGTAATAGTAGGAGATTTCAACCTTGCACTCTCAGAATTAGACAAATCATACCACAAAACAAAAAAGAAAGAAATTAAAGAAGTAAATAGAACATTAGAAAAATTAGGTATGTTGGATCTTTGGAGAAAATTGAATGGAGATAGAAGGGAATATACTTTCTCTCAGCAGTTCATGGAACCTATCTCAAAATTGACAATATTAGGACATAAAGACTTAAATTAAATTCAAGAAAGCAGAAATAGTAAATGCTTTCTTTTCAGATCATGATGCAATAAAACTACATCAACAAAAAGTTAGGGGAAATAGACCAAAAAGTAATTGGAAACTAAACAATCTCATCTAAAAATGATTGGGTGAAGCAGCAAATTATAGATACAATTAATAATTTCACTCAAGATAATGACAATGATGAGACATCATACCAAAATTTGTGGGATGCAGCCAAAGGGTAATAAGAGGGAATTTTATATCCTTAGAGGCTTACTTGAATAAAACAGAGAAAGAAAAGATTAATGAATTGGCTTGCAAGTAAAACCAAAAAGACCAAATTAAAAACCCCAATCAAATACTAAATTGGAAATTTAAAATTAAAAGGAGAAATTAAAATATTGAAAGTAAAAAAACTATTGAACTAATTAATAAAACTAAGAGTTGGTTCTATGAAAAGCCAATAAAATAGATAGCTTTGTAAATCTGATTAGAAAAGGAGGGAGGACAATGAAATTAGTTGTCTTAAAATGAAAAGGGAGAACTTTCCACCAATGAAGAAGAAATTAGAGAACAATAAGGAGTTATTTTGCTCAGCTTTTATGCCAATACATTTGATAACCTATGAAATGGATGACTACCTCCAAAAATACAGACTTCCTAGACTAACAGAGGAAGAGGTAATTTTGAATAGTCCCATTTCAGAAAAGAAATAGAACAGGCAATTAAACAACTCCCTAACAAAAAATCCCCAGGACCAGATGGATTTATAGTGAATTTTACCAAACATTTAAAGAACAATTGGTCCTAATGCTATATAAATTATTTGATAAAATAGGGAATGAAGGAGTCCTACCAAATTCCTTCTGTGACACAGACGTGGTACTGATACCTAAACCAGGTAGGCTGAAAACAGAGAAGGAAAATTATAGACCAATCTCCCTAATGAATATTGATGCTAAAATCTTAAATAAGATATTAGCAAAAAGACTACAGAAAATCATCTCCAAGATAATACACTATGATCAAGTAGGATTTATACCAGGAATGCTAGGCTGGTTCAATATTAGGAAAACTATCAATATAATTGGCCATGTTAATAACCAAATTAACAAAACCATATGATCATCTCAATAGATGCAGAAAAGCATTTGATAAAATCCAACATCCATTCCTATTAAAAACACTTGAGAGTATAGGAATAAATGACTTTTCCTTAAAATAATCAGCAGCATCTATTTAAAACCATCAGTAAGCATCATATGTAATGGAGACAAACTGCAACCATTCCTAATAAGATCTGAGGAAACAAGGTTGCCCATATCACCGTTACTATTTTAATATTGTATTAGAAACGCTAGCTATAGCAATAAGAGCTGAGAAAGAGATTAAAGGAATAAGAATAGGCAATGAGGAAGCCAAATTATCACCTTTTGCCGATGACATGATGGTATATAGAGAACCCTCAGAGATTCTGCTAAAAGTTATTAGAAATAATCCACAACTTTAGCAAAGTTGTGGTTATAAATAAACCCACATAAGTCATCAGCATTCTTATATATCACTAACAAAATCCAACAGTCAGAGTTACAAAGAGAAATCCATCTCAAGTAATTACTGATAATATAAAATATTTAGGAATCTATCTGCCAAGGGAAAAATCAGAAACTTTATGAGCAAAATTAAGAACACTTTTCACACAAATTAAGTCTGATCTAACCAATTGAAAAATATTAAATGCTCTTGGATAGGGCAAGCAAAATACAATAAGATGATAATATACCTAAACTAATCTATTTATTTAGCGCTATACCAATCTGGACTCCCAAAACTATTTTAATGACCTAGAAAAATAAATCAACAAAGTTCATATGGAAAACAAAAGGTCAAGAATTTCAAGGAATTAATGAAAAAAAAATCAAATGATGGTGGCTTAGCTGTACCAGATCTAAAATTATATATAGAGCAAGCAGTTACCAAAACTATTTGGTATTGGCTAAGGAATAGATTAGTTGATCAGTGGAATAGATTAGGTTCAAGGGATAAACAGTCAACAAATATAGCAACCTAGTCTTTGATAACCCAAAGATCCCAGCTTTGGGATAAGAACTTACTGTTTGATAAAATTGCTGGGAAAATTGGAAACTAATATGGCAGAAACTAGGCATTGATCCATACTTAACGCCGTACACCAAGATAAGGTCAAAATGGGTTCATGACCTAGGCATAAAGAATGAAATTATTAATAAATTAGAGGAACATAGGATAGTTTACCTCTCAGAACTGTGGAAGGGAAAGGTCTTTAGACCAAAGCAGAACTAGAGATCATTATGATCACAAAATAGAAAATTTGATTATACTCAAACTGAAAGTTTTGTACAAACAAACTAATGCAGACAAGATTAGAAGGGAAGCAATAAACTGGGGAAATATTTTTACAGTCAAAGTTCTGATAAAGGCCTCATTTCCAAAATATATAGAGAATTAACTCTAATTTATAAAAATCAGTCATTCTCCAATTGAAAATGGTCAAAGGATATGAACAGACAATCCTCAGATGAAGAAATTGAAACTATTTCTAGTCATATGAAAAGATGTCCAAGTCATTATTAATCAGAGAAATGCAAATTAAGACAACTCTAAGATAACTACACACCTGTCAGATTGGCTAAGATGACAGGAAAAAATAATGATGATTGTTGAGGGGATGTGGGAAAACTGGGACATTGATGCATTGTTGGTGGAGTGTGAACTGAATCCAACCATTTTGGAGAGATAGTTTGAACTATGCTCAAAAAGTGATCAAACTGTGCATATCTTTTGATCCAGCAGTGTTACTACTGGATTATATCCAAAGAGATTATAAAGAATGAAAGGGACCTGTATGTGCACGAATGTTTGTGGCAGCCCTTTTGTAGTGGTAAGAAACTGAAACTGAATGGATGTCCATCAGTTGGAGAATGGCTGAATAAATTGTGGTATATGAAAATTATGGAATATTACGTTCTTGTAAGAAATGATCAACAGGATGATTTCAGAAAGGCCTGAGAGACTTCTACACGAACTGATGCTGAGTGAAATGAGCAGACCAGGAGATCATTAATACTTCAACAACTAATACTAGATGATGACCAGTTCTGATGTATCAGGCCATCCCTCAGCAACGAGATCAACCAAATCATTTCTAATGGAGCAGTAATGAACTCGAACTAGCTATACCCAGAAAAGAACTCTGGGAGATGACTAGGAAACCATTGCATTGAATTCTAATCCCTATATTTATGCACACCTGCATTTTTGATTTCCTTCACAAGCTAATTGTACAATAATTCAGAGTCTGATTCTTTTGTACAGCAAAATAATGTTTTGGTCATGTATACTTATTGTGTATCTAAGTTATATTTTAATCATATTTAACATCTACTGGTCATCCTGCCATTTAGGGAGGGGTGGGGGTAGAGGAAAGAATTGGAACAAGAGGTTTGGCAATTGTTAATGCTGTAAAGTTACCCATGTATATATCCTGTAAATAAAAGTCTATTAAATAAAAAAAAAAAAAAACAAACAAACAGGAACAAGTAGGATTACACAGATCTGACACCTTCTACAATAAAGAATCAATGGACCTGGAATACCATATTCCAGGAGATAAAGAACCTGGGGATGCAACTAAGATTTAAGTACTTATCTAAGCTTAAAGATGATGATTCAGCTTGGATAAATTGTGGTATATGAATGTTATGGAATATTATTGTTCTGTAAGAAATGACCAGCAGGATGAGTACAGAGAGGCTTGGAGAGACTTACATTTCACTGATGCTAAGTGAAATGAGCAGAACCAGGAGATTATTATACTTCAACAACGATACTGTATGAAGATGCATTCTGATGCAAGTGGATTTCTTTGACAAAGGACCTAACTCAGTTTCAATTGATCAATGATGGATAGAAGCAGCTACACCCAAAGAAAGAACATTGGGAAATGAATGTAAACTGTTTGCATTTTTGTTTTTCTTCCTGGATTATTTCTACCTTCTGAATCCAATTCCCCCTGTGCAACAAGAGAACTGTTGGGCTCTGCACACATATATTGTGTCTAGGATATACTGCAACATATTTAACATATATAGAACTGCTTGCCATCTAGGGGAGGGGGTGAAGGGAGAGAGGGGAAAAATCAGAACAGAAGTGAGTGCAAGGGATAATATTGTAAAAAATTACCCTGGCATGGGTCCTGTCAATAAAAAGTTATTATAATAATTTTTTTAAAAAACTTAATAAGAAAAATTAAAATAAATAAATAAATACTTCACTTAAAAATACACAGTGGGAGTTATATGCAATTATTACTATATTGCATACCACTCAAGATCTGCTTAATATTTTTCAAATAGCAAATTTTCCATTTTTTGAAACAGTCCAAGTCCTGAAGATTTTGCTGATTAAAAGATTTCTTAACAGTATTTTTTTTTTCTTGATGCTTGTGCAAGTAATAATAATCATGTTTTTTTAATATATCTCAAGTTTATGGCATTATACAAAGTTGGGGCAATTCTCTTCTATGTCACTTTTTTGTGTGTGTCTATGTTTCTTTCTGCTCAGAATGTGTGTGTAAGCTAGATTTTGGAAAGACTCATAGGCAACTAGCGAGGGAAAAAAACAAAAAACAAACAAAAAAAAAACCTCTATGTTGTAATTTTTATGCTGAAAAATGACTTAATCTCTTTTTTTTCCTGTGAATTTAAAACCTCTGGCCAAAGGCTTAAATATGCACAGAAAAGTGATTAGAAAATAAAATTAAAATAATATTTTATAGATTCTCAAAAATTTCATGAGCAAAACACCTTAGTAAACATCTCAAAATTTTGAGAAAATTGATAATGGAATTTGGAAATTGGTCTAAAACAACAATTAGGAAAATAGCAGTTTTTCTTTGAATCTGTTCTTGTATGGAGGGAGCCAAGATGGCAGAGAAGGCACACGCGACTTTCTAAGCTCTTCTCTTACCCTCTCTATCAATATTATATGGAGCCTCAAAAATAGCCTTGACTGCTACAATTGTTAAAGATAAGAAGTAGAACAACTCACCAGCTGAAGAAAATCTGCAGTCTCGCCAAAAATGGTTGGTTCCCAGGCCAGGGGGGAGATCAGCTTAGACTGGGAGAGAAATTAGGTTCCGAGGAGAGCCTCAAACCAAAAGTGAAAGCACAGATCTCAGCACAAGCTCACAGCCCCAACCCGCAGTATGGGGCTTTTCCTTGGGGCAGTTGTGATCCTGCACTGCAGGAGGACACAGCCTGGGTAAGCCTCCAATCTGCTCAGTCTGGGGCTCAGCTTGGGTCCATAGAGCTTTCCCAGGGTTGATTTGTCAGGCAGAGATGCTGGGGCAGAGTTCCAGGCAGAATTCAGTAGAATCAGCTGTCTGCACTCAGATGCTAATACAGTCCCACAAGAGGCTCTGGCCTGGGGCAGTGACACATTCACCCCTTAGTCTCTAGCCCAGGGCAATCGCTAACCCACACAGCCAAACTGGGCACTTCCATAGCTCGACCAGTGCTGAATCCACCTCCTGTTGTGGGAAGGGAAAACTCTAACTCAGAGCACTCCCATACCTCAGAGCCAAAACCGGTTTACATCTCTCCTGTTCTGCAGAGGAAGCTGGTAACCCCTTGCCTAGGAGGCATACACTAAAGGCTTTAAAACATGAATAAAAAGATGAAAAGAACGATGGACAGCTTCTATGCAGAAAGGAGGTCAGCAAACCTGAAGAGGCAGCAAAAGCAAAATGCACGACTGTCCTCCTTACATGATAGCAGACCATTAAAAGTCTCAAAAAGAGAGTAGAAGATAAATGGGAAAGGAAAGAGAAGCCTTACAAGAGGAGCAACAACTTACTGAAATACAAATTGAAAAAGATAAAAATTCTCAGGAAGTAGGAAACAAAATTTGTTAACGGAAAAATAAAAAAATCTCAGGAAAGAAAGAATTTTGAATTGAAAAAAAAGAATTCTACTAGAAAGTAGGATTTGTGAATTGAAAAGACAAAGAACCCAAGAAAGTAGGATCTGTGAATTGAAAGAAAATAATTCACTAAAAAAAAAATTAGTGAAATGGAAAAAAATTGACCAAAACAATAATTTAAACACTAAATTTGACATATACAGAAAGAAGTAAAAAGCTAATGAAGAAAATAATTTTTAAAATTAGAACTGAACAAATAGAAACTAAGATTCATTGAGACAGCAAAATCAGTCAAGCAAAACAAAAATGACAAACTGAAAAAAACATGAATTATCTACTTGAAAATGAAAGACTTGGAAAATAGGATCTAGGAGAATAATCTGAGGATTATTGGACCTTTCTGAAAACTATGATGAAAAAAAGAGCCTAGATAATTATTTTACAAGAAATCATCAAAGAGGAAACTGCCCAGATGTAAAGAATCAGAAGGTAAAATAGGATTGAAAGAATTCATCGAACACCTTCTGAAAGAAACCCTAAAATAAAACCCCAAGGAATATTGTCCAAATCTGAACTATCACATTAAGGAAAAAATTTTACAAGCAGCCAAAAAAAAAAAAAAAAAAACAATTTAAATACCAAGGTGCCACAATAAGGATCACTCAAGATCTGGCTGCCTCCACCTTAAAGGAGGGAAGGGCCTGGAATCTGATATTCTGAAAGGCACAAGAACTTGGGATGCAGCCAAGAATAAACTACCCAGCTAAGCTGAGCATTTTCTTCCAGGGAAGAAGATGGACATTTAATGAAACAAATGAATTCCATTTGTTTCTGAAGAAAAAAACAGAACTAAACAAAAAATTTGATCTCCAACCATAGAATGCAAGAGATGCAGAAAAGGTAAAAATAACCTTGAGAATTGTATTTCGTGTGGATATACAAAAAGAATACATGTATAATTTGATTTTACTGATATAACATAAAAAAGGAAAGAGATATGGAAAAGGGATGATGGCAGAATAAGGTGGGAAGGAGGATAAAAGAGGGAAACGACATCCCACAAAGAGGCAAAGGAAACTATATATCTGAGGGAATTTAGAGAGGGGAGGAACATTGTGTGAATCTTACCTCATCAGAGTTGGCTCAAAGAAAAATAATTGACATTTGTTTTAGAGAAAATTTCTCTCGCCTCATTAAAAACGGGGGAGAGGAAAACGGAAAAGAAAAAAAGTAATAAGGGAAGGAAGGGGAAAAGATTCAAATGGGGGAGGGAGGGATTATAAAGAGGGTAAGCATCGTGATACAAGTGGAGTACATAAGTTCAAAAAGGGGAAAGAGGGTTGGGGGATGCAAGAAAAAGTAAAGCATAATCTGGGGTTATTAGGATGGCAGGAAATACAGATTTAGTAATTCTAACCATAAATGTGAATGGGATGAACTCCCCCATAAAGAAGAGGCAGATAGCAGATTGGATCAAAAGTCAGAACCCTCTACAATATGTTGTTTACAAGAAACACATTTAAAGCAGGGAGATACATATAGAGTAAAGGTAAAAGGCTGGAGCAAAATCTATTATGCTTCAGGTGAAGTCAAAAAAGCAGGCATAGCCATCCTTATCTCAGATCAAGCAAAAGCAAAAATTCATCTAATTAAAAGAGATAAGGAAGGTAACTACATCCTGCTAAAGGGCAGCATAAACAACAAAGCGATATCAATATTAAACATATATGCACCAAGTGGTATGGCATCCAACTTCCTAAAGGAGAAGTTAAGAGAGTTGCAAGAAGAAATAGACAACAAAACTGTAATAGTGGGAGATCTCAACCTTGCACCTGAATTAGACAAACCAAACCACAAAACAAATAAGAAAGAAATTGAAGAAGCAAATAGAATATTAGAAAAATTAGGTATGTTAGATCTTTGGAGAAAATTGAATGGAGATAGATAGGAATATACTTTCTTCTCAGCACTTCATGGAACCTTTTCAAAAATTGACCATATATTAGGACATAAAGACCTCAAAATTAAATGCAAGGAAGCAGAAATAGTAAATGCTTTTTTCAGATCATGATGCAATAAAAACTACATTCAACAAAAATTAGGGGAAATAGACCAAAAGTAATTGAAACTAAATAACTCATCTTAAAGAATGATTCGGTGAAGTAGCAAATTAAATATACAATTAATAATTTCACCCAAGATAATGACAATGATGAAACGTCATACCAAAATTTGTGGGATGCAGCCAAAGCAGTAATAAGAAGGTCTTTTATATCCTTATAGGCTTACATAAATAAAACAGAGAAAGAAAAGATTAATGAATTGGGCTTGCAACTAAAAAAACTAAAAAAGGACCAAATTAAAACCCCCCAATCAAATACTAAATTTGAAATTCTAAAATTAAAAGGAGAAATTAAAATATTGAAAGTAAAAAACTATTGAACTAATTAATAAAACTAAGAGTTGGTTCTATGAAAAGCCAATAAAATAGATGAGCCTTTGGTAAATCTGATTAGAAAAGGAGGAAAATGAAATTAGTAGTCTTAAAATGAGGGAGAACTTTCCACCAATGCAGAGGGAAATTAGAGAAATAATAAGGAGAATTTTGCTCAACTTTATGGCAATAAATTTGATAACCTAAGTGAAATGGATGACTTCCTCCAAAAATTCACTTCCCAGATTAACAGAGGAGGAAGTAAATTGCTTGAATACTCCCATTTCAGAAAAAAGAAATAGAACAGGCAATTAAACAACTCCCTAAGAAAAAAATCCCCAGGACCGATGGTTTAATGGAATTTTTACCAAACATTTAAAGAACAATTCCCCAATGTATATAAATTATTTGATAAAATAGGGGAATGAAATTCTACCAAATTCCTTCTTTGACACAGACATGGTATGACACCCCAAATGGTAGGTTGAAAAAACAGAGAAAAAAAATTATAGACCAACTCCTAATGAAATTGATGTAAAATCTTAAATAAGATATTAGCAAAAAAGACTCAGAAAATCATCTCCAAGATAATACACTATGATCAAGTAGGATTTATACCAGGAATGCAGGGCTGGTTTAATATTAGAAAACTATCAATATAATTGGCCATGTTAATAACCAAATTAAAAAAACCGTATGATCATCTCAATAGATGCCGAAAAGCTTTGGACAAAATCCAACAACCCCCTATTAAAAACAGGGAATAGGAATAAATGGACTTTTCCTTAAAATAACGAGATTTTTAAAAACCACCACAACATATGTAATGGAGACAAACTGCAACCATTCCCAATAAGATCTGGAGGAAACAAGGTTGCCATATCACCGTTACTATTTAATTTATTGTATTAGAAACGCTAGCTATAGCAATAAGAGCTGAGAAAGAGATTAAAGGAATAAGAATAGGCAAATAGGAAGCCAAATTATCACTCTTTGCCGATGACATGATGGAACTTAAGAACCCAGAGATTCTGCTAAAAGTTATTAAAATAATCCACAATTTTAGAAAGTTTTTAAAAAATAAACCCAAAAGTCACAGCATTTTATATATCACTAACAAAATCCAACAGTCAAGTTACAAAGAAAATTCCCATTTAAAGTAACTACTGATAATTAAAAAATTTGGGGAATCTATCTGCCAAGGGGAAATAAGAAACTTTAGAGCAAAATTACAGACCACTTTTCACACAAATTAAGTCTGATCTAACCTATTGGAAAAAAAAATGCTCTTGTATGGGGCAAGCAAATATCATAAAATGACAATAACCTAAACAATCATTTATTTGGCGCTATAAATCAGACTCCCAAAACTATTTTAATGACCTAGAAAAAAAAAAACAAAATTCATATGGAAAACAAAGGTCAAAATTTCAAGGAATTAATGAAAAAAAATCAAATGAAGATGGCTTATGAAGATCTAAAAAATTATATTTAGAGTAGAGTTACCAAAACCATTTGGTATTGGCTAAGGAATAGATTAGTTGATCAGGGAAATTAGGTTAGGGGTTTAAAAGGAAAACCCAAAAGTTTTGGGAAAGAACTTACTGTTTGATAAAATTTTGGGGAAAATTGGAAAAATATGGCAGAAAGTAAGTTTGATCCACACTTAACACGAACCAAGATAAGGTCAAAAGGGTTCATGAACAGGCATAAAGAATGAAATTATTAATAAATTAGAGGAACACGGATAGTTTACCTCTCAGACCTGTGGAAGGGGAAGGACTTTATGACCAAAGAGAACTAGAGATATTACTGATCACAAAATAGAAAAATTTGATTATATCAAACTGAAAAGTTTTTGACAAAAAAAGTAATGGGCAAGATTGAAGGGAAGAAAAACTGGGAAAATATTTTTACAGTCAAAGGTTCTGATAAAGGCCTCATTTCCAAAATATATAGAGAATTAACCTAATTTATAAAAAATCAAGCCATTCTCCAATTGAAAAATGGCAAAGGATATGAACAGACAACTCAGATGAAGAAATTGAAACTATTTCTAGTCATATGAAAAGATTCCCAAGTCATTATTAATCAGAGAAATGCAAATTAAGACAATCAAGAGACACTACACACCTGCCGATTGGCTAAGATGACGGGAAAAATAATGATGATTGGGGGGAGGGGAAAACTGGGACATTGATGCATTGTTGGGGAGTTGGGAATGAATCCAACCATTTTGGAGTAGTTTGGAACTATGTCAAAAGGATCAAACGGCATACCCTTTGATCCAAAGGGACTTACTGGGCATATCCCAAAAAGTTATAAAAAGGGAAAGGGACCTGTTGTGCACGAATGTTTGTGGCAGCCCTTTTGTAGTGGCTAGAAACTGGAAATGAATGAATGTCCATCGTTGGAGAATTGAATAAATTGTGGATATAATTTATAATATTTGTTCTGTAAAGAAATGATTCAGGAGATTTCAGAAAGGCCTGGAGAGACAAAGAACTGATGCTGAGGAAATGGAGAACCAGGGAGATCATTATATACCAACAACAATACCTATGATGACCAGTTTGATGGACCCCAAATCCTCAAAGAAATCCCAAATATTTTGGATCAGTAATGAACTGAACCAGCTTTGCGAGAGAAAACCTCTGGGATATGACTAAAAACCATTACATTGAATTCCTAATCCCTATATTTATGCCCACTTGCATTTTTGATTTCCTTCACAAGCTACTTGTACAATATTTCAGAGTCTGATTCTTTTTGTACAGCAAAATAACGTTTTGGTCATGTATTAAAAAAAAAAAAGAATCTTTTCTTGTTTGGAGTAATTTCCCACTCCAGGTAGGAGTGAGATTTTGGAGGAATTGCTGATGGGATTGTTGATATCCTTATCATTATTTCCTAACTTCTATCATATTTAAAAGTATTGAAGAAAAAGCCTTAATCTTGGTAGACTCAAAACCTTGCAAAAAACTCCTGCCTAACCAAGCTTGGAGAAATGTAGATCCGGTGGGTGTCAAACTCTGCCATTCTCAGAATCCTGTCTCCAGCTACCCCACCCCAGCTTCATCAGCTTCTGTCTAGCAATTGCTTCAGAAGAACCTGGGTCCCCCTGGCTGCACTCAGCATGGCACCTGGAGTGTTTAAGACACTCAGCATCCTTTCTTTTTTGTAAATTCGCCATTTTTTATTTCAGCTACAGAAATGGACTAGCTATGTAATCTATGGCAAATTAATTCATATCTGACCAATTTTCTAATTTGTAAAGACAACTAATGTTGTTTGTTGCTTAAAAAAACCAAATGACATATGAATGTTAAATTGCTTTATATTTTGATCACTCCATGGGTTTTTAGATGTGATCAATATGCATTGCAAATGTTGAGATATAATTTTTTGGGATGTGTAAATTACATTAAGCAAATTCAACTAGGCCTCATTTGACTTAGGAAGATAGTGTATAGAATCTCTTTCTCTTTCCTTTTTCCTTCCCTACCTTGAAGAAGGGATACAAGGGAGAGAAAGAAAATATGGATAATGCAATATAATTTGTTATTTGAGATATGATAATAAAAGTGGTTTAAAGGAACTTCAACCAAAGCCCATTATAAGAATATATAAACTGTAATCTATTTGCATTAAATTTAGGAAAACAGAAAAGCGGTTCACAGCTAATTTAAAAACTGTCAAAAATCAGCCTTCTTTTGAGTTATCTAGATTCAGCCTTCTCAGGGTTCAGACACACAAATCTTAACTCTTTGCTGACTCACCAAGGAAAAAATTATTTGTGTAAAATTGGAAAATCTTCAAAATAGATACTCAGTTTGTTCAGAACATTTGAATGATATTTAGGAAATTTCATGAATTAGTCATGTAAATCTCAAATCTGTTTTAGCTCAACAAAAAATATATGTATGCATATATAATATATGTGTTTGTGTGTTTGTGTGTGTGTGTGTAGATGTGTATCTATTTATCTATTTATCTTCTATCTATCTACACATACCTTCTCTCTAAACAAAAAGGTAAAATTATTTAAAGCAAAGAAAACAATCTCTGAAAACCTCTCAGCTCAGCAGTTGGAGACAAAATAGATCTAGCAGCTATTAAGAAAATGAAAAGTCTATTTAGTCTTGTTTATCCTATCTCAAATTATTATGTAAATGTAAATTAAGGAATTAGGCATGTTTCACTGCTGCTAGAAAATTAATAAAAATTTTACAACAAAAACTCTTTTGTTATTCTCAGGGAAAAAATAAAAAAAATAATTTGTTAACTAAGTAATTTGTAACTATTATCATCATGTTAAACCTAAATCTGATAATCACTGTATATGACATAGCCCATCAAAATAGAATGAAGGATGGGGGTTGGTCAACAAACAGCTTAACTCCTTCCCTGGGACCACTTCCCAACCTTTTAACTCTAAACTTGTCAGTTTTCTGAAACTTTTACGATAGATAAGGGCATCAGCCCTGAGAAAAGAGCCTATTTAAGAGATATAGTAACATATATAATAAGGGAATTATATATAAAAATTCTGTAAATTCATTTAATGATCAATCCTTTATACCAAAATGAGTTTAACATATGAAACAATTTAAACAATCTTTTATGTGTTTAAGTTTAGTAAGTTTTGGTGAACTTTGGTAAAAGAGATAATTTATCTATCCTTAAGTTGCAGTTATTAGGATTTGATATGTGAGATGAAACATTGGGACAGCAATTGATATATTATTTCTGAGTTTTGAATTTGATTGCCTGATCATTAAGACAGTAACCTACCACTTGAGAGAAATTTCTTAAGCTACTCAGAGAAATGTGATCCTGAACAAATAGAAGTCTAATAGGATAAGAGTTGGGAGCTTTTGCTCAAAGTGAGATCTTTCTGACTCAGTTTCCCAATTCTGTTTCTTTGTTTCATACTTGATTATTCCTGAGTCTGATAAAGTAAAACTATTAGAAATGGATATCAATTTAAACTAAGGAAGTTTTATTTTGTCATATGTGTGCTCTCAAGCTGAGGCCTGAATAATTAGTTTTGATGGTATTATCATAACTCCATAGTTTCCATTTATGACAAAATCCTATATAAGAGCAAATGATCAACACAAATTCAAATCTATAATATCTTGTTTTCAAAATGAAAATATGTAGTCAATATATCCTAAATAATTTGATGAATGAGTACTTGGCCTAGTCATCCATTTGTTATAGATATATAAATGTTTGGTGAAATAAATTCTTTATAGTTTTCCAAAATAATGTAAGAACAATTAGCATGCTTATCCATACGAATGAACTGTTATTTTATTGTTCATTTGAAACTAAAACTGAAACATCTTTAAGATTGATATATACTGTATGTCCCGTGATACAAATATATTCCATTACCTGAACATTGTTGCTCAATATACATTGGTCTTTGTACATCTTATAGAAGTCCTTGTGGATTTGTCTTTTTATCTTAAATCATCTTAATCTGTATTTGTTAGAATTGATTTTTATTCTAGAATTTTGTCAGTTACAGCTATATTGGCCAGTTTCAAGGAATTAAATCAATCTTTGGACACTTCAGTCAGCTCAAATTTGCCACCCCCTCCATAAAAAGATGGGACTTTGCAAATGACTCAAATCTATATATATTTTCAGCAGGAAGCAGTTTCAGAAGATGCGATCATCACCTGGCACCTAAAGGGCTTTGAGTCCCATTTGTTTAAAGGGAGGGAATTGGAACTGATTGGTAAATGAACCTCAAGTTATCCAGTCTCTTGATGGGTCTCCTGTTACAATGTATTTGGGACTTAAAATGGCACAAATTTTCACATTTTAGATAGGGGATTCCATGATGTTTTTCAGATCCCTTAGAGATATACTGTACAGAATATTTTTAAATAACCACAGATTTTTTAAATTGCAGATACTGTTTTAAGGAATGGCACTTGAACCCAAATCATAAAATGCAAGAAGGATATATTGTAAAATGTTACAATTGCATTTTATCCAATATCTTACGTCTAGTGAAATGTTTGTCAAATTCTATAGCTATGATTGTTATTATGAAACATCCATCCTATGTGATAATGCCTAATAAAATTAATCACAATTGGTAAAAGTCAACAGGAGAACAGGTTTGAAACATCAAAGAAAATTCGAAAATAGCAGTAGTAGAAAATATTTGTGGAATTACTCGCTGATGGAATTCTAGCAGATATATCAACTATTACAACACTTGCTGTTTCAGCTGCAGCTCTTACAAAACAGACTGCTCAGTTCTAAGATAAATCAGCAAAAAGCATATCATAAGCATTTTAGAACAAATTAATATAGATTATGAGTTAAAACAACAATTAAACTTAGTGGAACAATAATTAATATAGTTAGGGAATTAAGTGAACAATTTGGAATCTTGATTACAGCTAACATTTTAGCAAAAAAAAAAAAAAAAAAAAATCCATGGCAAGAACCAGTGTCCATGAAATTCATCCTGATAGTGTAACTAACCAAATATTTGAGTATTTAAAAAAATTAAATCCTATAAATAATCTGACCTCTCTGTTTTTGCATTTTATTCCTCTTGCATGTTTTATTTTGCTACTGATTGGCTTAGCCCCTTGTGCTGTCAAGTATGTTTTGCAATCATTCTCAACTATGAGAACTGAAGTCCATAGACTTCATTTTTAATTTAAAAAGGGAAGAAGTATAGAGGACCATTAGGTAAAACTCCATTCCAGGTTTTGAGTCTTAAAGTAACTTGGCTCACCAAAATTTTCTTGTTGAAATAGTACATACTGCTTGTCAATATAATAAATTATCTAGCAACTGAAGAAAAATGCAAACACTACTCTTTGAATTAAAAGCTAAATCTTTGAACTTAGGACAGGAAGGAGTATTGACTAGAAGACTAAAGGTATTTGGGATAAAGATACCTGCAACAATGGTATAATAAACTTTACTCTAATGTGTATCTCAACGATATGCATCTCTGTCTAAGTAATCAAGATCCAGGGCTTAAGGGAGGTTAATCATTTACATCACAGTAGATTTTGTTAAGCTATAGGAATTTTAAAAGAGTGTACTTTGTATTAAACCTATGAGCATTTGAATTACATATATATATATATATATATATATATATATATTTTTTTTTTTTTTTTTTTTTTGGTCTCTCTGATCAATATTTTAAAGAATCCTTAAACAGAATTTCTCCACCTGGCCCCAGTATGTTTTCACATCCTTCAACTCATTACAGGATCTGGACTCCAACAGATACATACAGAGTAAAAATATGAGACTGGAGCAGAATTTCTTATGCTTCAGCTAAAGCCAAAAATGCAGTGGTAACAATTCTGATTTCAGATAAAGCAAAAGGAAAAATACATGTAATTAAAAGATATATGGAAGGAAAATAAATTTGAGAAAGAATACCATAAACAATGAAATAGTTATTTTACTAAATGTGTACACACCAAGTGATAGAGCAGCCAAATTCCTAAAGATCTTAAGCCAGTTACAGGAAGAACTAGATAGCAAAACTGTATTAGTGAGGTACATCAACCTTCCCCTCTCAGAATGAGACAAGTATAACCACAAAATAAACAAGAAAGAAATTGTGAAGGTTAATAGAATTCTATAAAACTTAGGTCTCATATTTCTGGTGAAAATTGAATAGGGAAAATTCAGAAAGGAATATGCTTTATCCATGGCACTGCTTGACAGCTACACAAAAATTGATCATGTATTAGGCATTAAAAACCCCACAACCCAATTTAGAAAGGCAGAAATAATAAAATTTTCATTTTCAGACCCTGATACAATAAAATTTGTTTTCAATAAAGGGAAAGGAAAAGGTAGACTGAAATTCAAATGGAAATTAAATAATCGAATTCTAAAGAATGAGTGGGTCAAACACCAAATCATCGTGATTAACTATAAATTCATCCAAGAGAATGATAATGCAGCCAAACCAGTTCTTAAGGAAAATTTAATATTTTTAAATAGTTACATGAATAAAATAGAGTAAAATTGCCATGCAACTAAAAAAGCTAGAAGGATATAAATTAAAAAAAAACAATTTAATAACAATTTAGAAATTCAGAAATTCAAAGGAGAAAATAGTAAAAAGGAAACTATGAAAACTGGTGAACAAATTAATAAAATTTAGAGTTGGTTTTATGAAAAAAATATAAATAAAGCTTTGGTTAACTTGATTAGAAAAAGGAAAGGAAAGAGACAAAATAGTATCATCAAAAATGAAAAGGTTGAACTTATCATCAGTGAAAAAATAAAAGCAATAATTAGAAGATATTTTGTCCAACTGTATGCCAACAAATCTAACAATCTAACTAAAATGGATGAATATTTACAAAAAATATAAGTTGCCCCAGAAGAGGAAATAAATTACATAAATTGTCTCTTTTTAGAAAAAGAAATTTAACAAAACATCAAAGAAACCCCTATGAAAAAATCTCCAGGACTTGATAGTTTTACAGGTGAACTTTACCAACTTTTAAGAATAATTAATTCCAATATTATGTAAACTATTTGGAAAAATAGGTAAAAAGGAATTTTGCCAAATTCCTTCTATTACACAAATATGTTACTGATACCTAAACCAAGAAGAGCCAGAACAGAAAAAGAAAATTATAGATCACCTCCATAAAAATGTTGATGCAAAAAATTTAAATAAAATATTAGCAATGAGATTACAACAACTTATCAGCAGGAAAATACACTGTGACTAATTGTCACAGTGTATTTAAACTAGGAATTTAGAATTTAAACTAGGAATGCAGGGTGGTTCAAGATCAGTAAAACTATTGCCATAATTGATTGTATCAATAACAAAACCAACAGAAATCATATTATACTCCCAATAGATGAAGAAAAAAAAAAACTTTTGACAAAATACAGCATCCATTCCAACTAAAAGACCGCACTGCATAGGAATAAAGATAATTTTCTTTAAAATCCTTAACAGTATCTATCTAAAACCAGGAGCAAGTAATGAAGAGAAACTGGATGCATTCCCAATAAGATCAGTGGTGAAATAAGGATATCCATTATTACTCCTAAGTTTTTACTATTGTTCTAGAAATGTAGGCTTTAGCAATAAAAAAAGAAAGAAAGAAATCAAAGGATAGAATAGGAGACAAATGAGGAGACAAAACTCTTTGCAGATGGCAAGATGATATTAGAGTATTCCAACCCAAAAACCTGTTGGAAGCAATTAACAGCTTAAGCAAAGTTTCAGGATACAAAATAATCCCAAAGAAATAATCAACATTTCTATATATTACTAAAAAGCCCAGCAGAAAGACATAAAAAGAGAAATTCAATTTCAAAGAATTGTAGATAAAATAAAATATTGGGACATCTTCATGCTAAAGCAAAACCAGGAACTATAAAAACACAATTACAAAACACTTTCCACAAATAAAGTCAGATTTAAACAACTGAAAAAATATAAAGTATTCATGGCTGGGCTGAGATAATATAATAAAAATGACAATTGTACCCAAATTTGTTTACTTATTCATGTTATATCAATCAAACTGCCAAAAAATTGTGTTATAATCATGCTTCATTGTTCATTTAATAACAAAATTCACCTGGAAGAAGAAAAGGACAAGAATATCTAGGAAATTAATGAAAGAAATGCAATGGATGGTGGCCTTGCAGTACCAGATGTTAAACTATGTTATTAAACTAGCAGTCATCAAAACTATTTGGTACTAGCTAAGAAATGGAATACAGAATAAGTGGAATAACTTAGACATACATGACACAATAATCAATGACTAAAGTAATATAGTATTTGATAAACCCCCAAATTCTAATTTCTGCTATAAGAAATCACTATTTCACAAAATTTCTGGGAAAACTGGAAAATAATGTATCAGAACTTCAGCATAGATTTATATCTCACACTCCCTCCCAAAATATGGTTAAAACAGGTACCTAATTTGAACAAAAATATGAATCCATAAGCAAATTAGGAGAGTAAGGTTTAATTTACCTATCAGCTTTTGGAGAAAGGTATAAATTATTTTTGGTTTATGTTCATTTTTTACAATTGTTGTTTGTCCTTTCTTCTTTTTTATTGAAGCTTTTTATTTTCAAAGCATATGCATGGGTAATTTTTCCGCCATTGACCCTTGCATAACTTTTTGTCCCAAATTTTCCCCTCCTTCCCCCACTCACTCCCCTAGCTGGCAGGTAGTCCAATATATGTTAAATATGTTGAAATACATGTTAGATCTGATACATGTATACATATTTAGATAATTATCTTGTTGTGCAAGAAAAATCAGATCAAGAAGGAAGAAAAAGAAAAACTGAGAAAGAAAGCACAATGCCAGCAAATAACAACAGAGCAAGTGAGAATGCTGTTCCCACAGTTGTGTTCCCATGGTTCTTTCTCTGGGTATAGATGACTCTCTTCATCACTGCACAAGTGGAACTAGTTTGAATCATCTCATTATTGAAGAGAGCCACTTCCATCAGAATTGATCTTTGAGTAGTCTTGTTGTTGCTATGTATAATGATCTCCTGGTTTTGTTCATTTCACTTAGTATCAGTTCATGTAGGTGTCTCCAAGCCTCTTTAAAGTCATCCTGCTGGTTGGTTCTTACAGAACAATAGTATTTTATAGCATTTATATACCATAATTTATTCAAGCATTCTCCAATTGATGGGCATCCACTCAGTTTGCAGTTTCTTGCCACTAAAAGGACTGCTACAAACATTTTTACACATGTTGGTCCCTTTCCCTCCTTTAGGATCTCTTTAGAATATAATCCCAGTAGAAACACTACTGGATCAAAGGGTATGCACAGTTTGATAACTTTTTGAGCATAGTTCCAAATTGCTCTCCAGAATGGTTGGATGTACTCACAGTTCCACCAACAATGTATTAGTGTTCCTGTTTTCCCACATCCCTTCCAACATTCCACATTATCTTTCCCTGTCATTCTAGCCAATCTGACAGGTGTGTAGTGGTATTTCAAAGTTGGCTTAATTCGCATTTCTCTGATCAATAGTGATTTGGAGCGCCTTTTCATTTGGCTACAAATAGTTTCAATTTCTTCATCTGAAAATTGTCTATTCATATCCTTTGACCATTTATCAATTGGAGAATGGCTTGAATTATTATACATTTGAATCAATTCTCTGTATATTTTAGAAATGGGGCCTTTATCAGATCCTTTGGATGTAAAAATATTTTCCCAGTTTATTGCTTTGAAGGGAGGAATTTATGACTGAAGAAGAATTAAAGAACATCATGAAAGGCAAAATGAACAACTTTGATTGTTTTAAATAAAAAAATTTTGCACAAAGAAAACCAACATAAACAAGATTTAAAGGGTTGAACAAAGCTGGGGAAAATTACAGCCAATGTTTCTGATAAAGGTCTTATTTGTAAAAAATGTATTAAGAGCTGTATCAAATTTATAAGAATATAAGTAATTCCCCAATTGAAAAATGTCAATTTTCAGACAATTTTCAGATGATGAAATTAAAGTCATCTCTAGGCATTTGGGGAAAAAAATGCTCTAAATCATTATTGATTAGAAAAATTCAAATTAACCAGGAAATCATTATATACCTCAACAACGATACTGTATGAGGATGTATTCTAATGGAAGTGGATTTCTTCAACAAAGACAAGATCTAACTTAGTTTCAATTGATCAAGGGTGGACAGAAGCAGCTACACCCAAAGAAAGAACACTAGGAAATGAATGTAAACTGCTTGCATTTTTGTTCTTCTTCCCAGGTTATTTATACCTTCTAAATCCAATTCTCCCTGAGCAACAAGAAAACTGTTCGGTTCTGCACACATATATTGTATCCAAGATCTATTGTAAACTATTTAACAAGTATAGGACTGCTTGCCATCTGGGGGAGAGGGTGGAGGGAGGGAGGGGAAAAATCGGAACAGAAGTGAGTGCAAGGGATAATGTTGTAAAAAATTACCCTGGCATGGGTTCTGTCAATAAAAAGTTAATTTAAAAAATTCAAATTAAAACAACTCTGAGATTAAAACACCTCTCAGATTGGCTAAGATAATAGGAAATGATAATGATAAATGTTGAAGAGGATGTGAGAAAAGTGCAATACTCATGCATTGTTGGTGTATTTATGAAATGATTGAACCATTCTGGAGAGCAATTTGGAACTATGCCTTAATGGTTAAAAAAAAAAAAAAAAAAAAAAAAAAAAAAAACTGCATACCATTTAATGCAGCCATGTCAACACTGGGTCTGTATGATTAAGAAATCATAAGCAAGGGAAAAATACCCACATGTGCAAAAATATTTGTAGGGACTCCTTTTGTGCTGTCAAAAAGTTGGAAAGTGAGCAAATGCCTATCAATTACAGAATGGCTGAATCAATTGTGATATATGAAGGTAATGATATACTATTGTTCCTTAAAAAGGGTGAACAAGCTGATTCCATTTTTTTTCTTTTATGTATTCATTTTTATTTTTATTTATTTTTATTAAAGCTTTTATTTTCAAAACATATGGATAGTTTTTTCAACATTTACCCTTGCAAAATGTGTTCCAAATTTTCCCCTCCTTCCCCATCCCCTTTCCTAAATATATACCCATATTTATACAATTACAAGATAATTGTACCAACTTTATATTTTATACTTTATTTATATTTTATACTTCATATATTACAATTGATTCAGCCATTCTGTAATTGATAGGCATTTGCTCACTTTCCAACTTTTTGACAGAACAAAAGGAGTCCCTACAAATATTTTTGCACATGTGGGTATTTTTGAAGGTATTTTTACATGTATACATGTGGGTATATATGAAGGTAATGATATACTATTATACCAACTTTGATATAAAGTATAAAATATAAATAAAGTATAAATACCAAATACCAATTATACCAACTTTGTTTTGTGGGACTTTAAATAAAGAAACTTCATAGTACTGGGTGAGGGGGATAATCATGCTCAGCTGCCACATCTGGCCCACGGGTTCTAGTTTGAGGACCCCTGCCATAACTTATTCAGTCATTCTTCAACTGATGGACATCCACTCAGTTTGCAGTTTTTTGCCACTACAAAAAGGGTTGCTACAAATATTTTTGACATGTGGGTTATTTTTCCTCCTTTTGGATCTCTTTGGGATGTAAATTCAGTAGAAACACTTCTGCATCAAAGGGTTTGCATAGTTTGATAACTTTTTGAGCATAGTTCCAAATTGCTCTCCACAGTGTCTGGATCTGTTCACATTTCCATTAACAATGTATCAGTGTCCCAGTTTTCCCACATCCCCTCCAAAATTCATCACTATCTTTTGCTGTCATCTTAAACAATTTGAGAGGTGTGTAGTGATACCTCAGAGTTGTTTTACTTTGCATTTCTCTGATCAATAGTGACTTTAGAGCACCTTTTCATATGACTAAAATGGTTTTAATTTCTTCATCTGAAAATGTTCTATTCATATCCTTTGATAATTTATTAGTTGAAGAATGGCTTGAATTCTTATAAATTTGAGTCAATTCCTCATATATTTTAGAAATGAAAACCTTTATCAGAATCCTTAAATATAAAAATGTTTTTTCCTAAAATTTACTGCTTCCCTTATGATTTTTTCTGTATTAGTTTTGTTTATTTCTAAAATGTGACAGTTTAAATAAATTATTTCATCTTTTGTTAATCTGGACAATCTCTATTTTTGTAAATATTCCTCCATTTCACTTAGATTGTCAAATTTATTGACATATAGTTGGGCAAAATAACTACTAATTATTGCTCTAATTTTCTCTTCATTGGTGAAAGTTTTCCCTTTTCATTTTTTAGACTAATAATTTGATTTTCTTCTTTCACTTTTTCTAATCAAATTAACTAAATATTTATCTTTGGTTTTTTTTTCATAAAACCAGCTCTTATTTTTATATATTCATTTGATAGCTTTTTTACTTTCAATTTTATTAATCTGCACTTTTATTTTCAAAATTTCAATTCTCACCAAATTCAAGTTTGGTATTTAATTAAGGTTTTTAATTTGTTCTTTTTCTAGCTGTTTTAGTTGTAAGCCCAATTCATTGATCTTCTCATTCTCTGTTTTATGCAAATAAGCATCTAGACTTATAAAATTTCCTCCTTAACCTCTTTGGCTGTATCCCACAAATTTTGGTATATTATCTCATTATTGTCCTTTTCTTGGATGATGTTACTGATTGTATCTATGATTTATTGTTTTACCAATTCATTCTTTAGGATTAGATTATTTAATTTCTAATTAATTTTTGGTCTGTTTTCTTCTAGCCTTGTATTGCATGTGATTTGTATTGCATCATGATCTAAAAAAATATACAGTTACTATTTCTACCTATTTTTACTATGCATGCATTTGATTTTAAGTTTTTATTTACTGATATATGGTTAATTTTTATAAAGTTCCATGAACTTCCAAGAAAAAAAGTATACTCCTTTCTTTCTTCATTTAATTTTCTCCAAAGATCTATCATATCTAACTTCTCAGTTTACCTCCTTAACTTCCATGAAGACACAAATAGTCTAATAAACATTTGGGATGAAGATGTCTCTATATTTCCATACACTTCCTTGAAGCAGGAGTCATATTGCAATATTTTTTAAAATGTCTTTTTAATTTTTTCCTGAGACAACTGGGGTTAAGTGACTTGCCCAGGGTCACAAAGGTAGGAAGTATTAAGTGTCTGAAGCCACATTTGAATGCAGGTGCTCCGGACTCCAAAGCTGGTGCTCTATCCACTATATCACATAGCTGCCCCTTTATGCATTATTTCTTGAAAGATTGATAAGATTGTGATTGTTGAAGTAGGACAGCAAGGATGTCTTCCAGTTACAATGATGACACAATAAAATTGAAAATATGAGTGATGAGTAAGAGCTGAAGGCATATGTCTATCAATTTATTTCTTTTAATGAAATTACATTCAATTATTTTTTATAAATGAAATGGAAATGTGTATGTTTAAATCTATAAAAGAAATATTTTATAAATATGTAGCAATTATTTTCAAATATTTTTAATAACTTGAACTACCTTATGTATTTAAAGTTCCCTTTGTGAACTGTGCAATAAGTAAGTACAATAAGTAAGTGCAATAAGTTACTTTTTAAAAATCATATTGAATTTGTCTAAACTACTTGAAAATTTTATTCCCTTAAGAAAGCTAAATATTTCTAGTATTTTTATTGGCAATATTCGTTTTCTTCTCAAAAATTCACATTCTCATAAGTTTTTAAAAAAAGTTAGATTTACTTCTTACTAATTTTCATAACAGTAGAGGCTAAATTAATGATATTTCACTTTTTAGTTATTTATCTAATACAGTTTTACATAATTCAATGGAATAGCCAGTAGCCATCATTTTATTTTATTTCAATTCAATTCTGAATGGCATAAGACATTTCTTGATCAATTTTTAGTGGATGCATTTCTCAGTTGCCTTTGTGAGAAGTGATGGGAGTAATAGAGATAAAAAACTGCTTTATTAATAACTGCTTCAAAATTCAGCTAATTGCCAATATACTTTAGTGAAAAAAGATTGAATCTTCATCCAGATTACTTAGATTTACATCTCCTATTTACTAGATATGTGATCTTAAACAAATCAGTTTCCCTCTCAAAATCTCAGTTTTTTATTATATAAATTTAAGGTGTAGGACTAAATGAATTCTAAGATTCCTTTCAGTTCTAAAGCATATAATATTTTCCCATTAAAAAAATTATTGAAAGAAACAGAATAAGAAAAAAGAAAAACAGAAAAGGAATACAAAACAAAATATAAAAAAAAAGAGAACACATACATATATGTAGTAGAAATTATATTCATGAGTGTTCTTTTTTTTTTACTTCCTTGTAAATTGCTCTTTTGTTCTCTGCTGTGCACCAATTTTTATCTATTCTTTTTCCTTGTTTCCCCCTCCCACTCTAACACTCTAAGCAGGCTATAGTTAAGAAAGGATATATATATAATATATATATATACACACACACACACACACACACACACATACACATATGTAGATATATACATACATATACATATACACATATACCCATACACATGGACATACACATATCTTTCCTATTCCGGATGAGACTTTGCTTTAATTCTGATCCCACCTTTTCATGCTATTACTTAATCTTCCTCTACTCATGGATCCCTCCCTTATCTCCTTCCCTCACCCTAACTTCCCTATTTCTTATTCACTCCTTCATTCTCCCTTTATTTTTTAATAGATTTTGGAGAAACTCTTCATGGTATATATGTAATATTGTATATTTAGTCCAATCCTTTTGTAAGTTTCAGAACTATGATCCTCCTCCCTCCAGTGCCTCTTTTTCTGTACCTCATTTATAGGACAAAATTAATATTTTTAATTTAACTCTGTCCCAACCTTTTTTTGACTCATCATATTTTATGGCAGTCTTAAAAACATTAATCTCCCATATAAAAACAAACATAAACAATTTATCCATATTGTTTTCCTTGAAATTGATCTTTGACATTGGCTATTATATGTTAAATTTTCTATTAAGTTCAGGTTTGGTTGATAGAAAGTCCTGAAAGTCTAAAAATTTGTTGAATATCAATTTTTTTCTCATCCAGTATTATAGATAATTTTGCAGGATATGATATTTTTGGCCACAGACTTAGTGGTTTTGATTATAGGTAGATATAATGCCAGGACTTGTAGTCTTTTATTGTGGCAGATTATAAATTCTGTACAATTTTAATTGTAACTTCAGCATATTTGATATTTTTCTTGTTTCTTGCAAAATGTTCTTTTTGGTCTTCCAATTTTAAAATTTGGCAATAATGTTCCTTTGTATTTTCCACAAAAGATCTCATTGATATGATGATTGATGATTTTTTTTTCAATTTCTTACTTTGCCCCTGTGTTCTATCACCCCAGGACAATTTTCTTGGATTATGTTTTGCATTATTGTGTTAAGGTCTTTTTTTGGTCTTCAGGAAGTCCAATTATATTTAGATTTTCTCTTCATTTTTTTTTTCACATCTGTCATTTTTCACATTCTATTCTATTATTTTATTCTTTCTATTTTTTTTTTTATTTCTTGGTCTCTCATAGTTTCATTGGCTTTCCCTTGCCCAATTCTATTTTTTAAAAAAATTGTTTCCATCTTTGAGACTCTATCTCCTTTTCTAGTTGGTTAATTTTTTTTCACAATGTTCTTGTTCTTCTTGGAAGTCTTTTTTTGTTTGTTTGTTTGTTTTTCCTTAATATCTGAAGTTTGATGTTTAATTTTTTTTGTTATTCTATAAATTTTCTTGGGGTAGGAAGCATTTCATATTACTCTTTGGGATAGAAGCATTTTTATTATTATTTTACTGTTATCTTCTGGAGATGAACCTCAGTCTTCTCGGTTCCCATAGTATGTTTCTATGGTACGGCTCTTTCTTCCTTTCCAGTTCAGTTTTTTTAAAAATAAGAGATATTAGTATAAGCACTTCTAATCCTGGATGGGGGGATATAATGTCTTTGGCTTCATTTAAATTCTCCCCTCTGACCAGGAACCCCAAACCAAGAGTTCCACCTCCCAGCAAGTGCAGCCCAGTAGCATTCCTGCCCCATTGCTTCTGCACTCACAAGTTTGCCGATTCCTTCTTAGCCAGGGTCATTTGCCAAAGTATATCTGGGTTTGGCACTCCTAATCAGCCAAGGCTACCTCAATCTGTCCTGACTGAGACCCTGATTCCACCAACAATACGGTAGGTGAAAGTTTCTGTGATGTTTGCTGAGGCTCCAGCCCAGATAGCCCCAGGGCTGCTCACTTACTGTTTCTAGGAATCAGGCCCCCTGTTCTACCCCAATTCTTCTTTTTTAGGAATTTCTATTTGCCCTGAGCTGCACTTTTTTTCTATTTGTGGGGGAAATGAGGAGTTCTGGAAATTGACCAACTTACTCTGTCATTTTCCCAGAATTCTCCTTTACATTTCTGTATCTTTAAAATGATGCTTCATTTTTTTTTCCTACATAAAATATATTGACTATGGAGTCTGATACTGATTTTGCCATTGAATAAACTTAAGAAAAGCAGTTTAACTTCTCAGAGCTTCAATTTTTCTTCAACAAAATGGGATCTGTATATTGCCTATCTCACTGAACTCTCAAATATTAAATGCTACACCTCAAAACATTACATAAGTGACACTTTGCCTCAAGCAGCAATTATCCATATGCTAATTTTCTATGCACATATTGTGTCTCCAAAATTAATTAAAACCTCTTTTTATATGTCTATGACTGACTGTCCTACCTTGCACATAGTAAGAAAACCCAAAATTCCTGCAATTATTTTTTTCTGATTTTGGAGTAGATCATCTGTGATTTAGAAGTTGAAATAGATGAATGGTAGGGTCTTGCTCTATAGTTTCATGCTTTCATGTTTGTAACTATGTATTTTAGTAGAGACTATGATTTTTTTAACAAAATGAATTTTTAAAAACCTTAGGAAGCAGGAGAGTACTACATTATGTGGAATAAATTAAATTGACTAAATTTTCTGCCCTGTTGTCATGGTAACTATGTTTTCCAAAATGTGTAGACAATTAAGTGTTAAACTAGATTTTTTCCATTAATATAAACAATATAGATGCAAGTTATATAAAAAGTGGGGTACACCAAATTTGCATCTTTTCAATAAACGATTTATTTAAAAATTACTTTTATGGAGCAGTCTAAGTCCTTTTTATATTCCACTAGTTCTAGAAATGAAACCTTACTAAATAATAACTTAGTGTCTTGGAAATAATCTGCTTGAATACATTCAAAAGAATTGCCTTAATTGGAATTGATTTACTATATAACTGTAACATTTACTCTAAACGATTTCAGCAAAAGGAAGCAGTACATCATTCATCCAATCATATGGATAATAACTCATTTAGTCATAAGACTGTGTTCTTTTTTTCCTCAATAATATTTTATTTTTTCTAGTACATGTAGAAATAGTTTTCAACATTCATTTTATCATAATTTGTGTTTTAAATTTATTCTCTCCCTCTGTTATCTCCCTCTCCCTAAGACAGAAAGAAATCTGATAAAAGTCCAAAATATGCAGTCATAAGACAATTTTCTTTTTTTTTTTTAAGATTTTTTTTTATTTAATAGCCTTTTATTTACAGGTTATATGCATGGGTAACTGTACAGCATTAACAGTTGCCAAACCTCTTGTTCCAATTTTTCACCTCTTACCCCCCACCCCCTCGCCCAGATGGCAGGATGACCAGTAGATGTTAAATATATTAAAATATAAATTAGATACACAATAAGTATACATGACCAAACTGTTATTTTGCTGTACAAAAAGAATCAGACTCTGAAATATTGTACAATTAGCTTGTGAAGGAAATCAAAAATGCAGGTGGGCATAAATATAGGGATTGGGAATTCAATATAATGGTTTTTAGTCATCACCCAGAGTTCTTTCTCTGGGTGTAGCTGATTCAGTTCATTACTGCTCCATTGGAAATGATTTGGTTGATTTCATTGCTGAGGAAGGCCAGGTCCATCAGAACTGGTCATCATATAGTATTGTTGCTGAAGTATATAATGATCTCCTGGTCCTGCTCATTTCACTCAGCATCAGTTCGTGTAAGTCTCTCCAGGCATTTCTGAAATCATCCTGTTGGTCATTTCTTACAGAACAATAATATTCCATAATATTCATATACCACAATTTATTCAGCCATTCTCCAACTGATGGACATCCATTCAGTTTCCAGTTTCTAGCCACTACAAAGAGGGCTGCAACAAACATTCGTGCACATACAGGTCCCTTTCCCTTCTTTATGATCTCTTCGGGATATAAGCCCAGTAGTAACACTGCTGGATCAAAGGGTATGCACAGTTTGATAAGTTTTTGAGCATAGTTCCAAATTGCTCTCCAGAATGGTTGGATTCGTTCACAACTCCACCAACAATGCATCAATGTCCCAGTTTTCCCGCATCCCCTCCAACGCTCATCATTATTATTTCCTGTCATCATAAGACAATTTTCTAAACTCAGTCATTCACATATAACTGTACATTACAGGGGAAAGTAGAGGAAAAGAGCAAAGCATGTTTAAGTATATTCTTGCTTTTCTAATAAAAAAAATAGCCAACAATTTTGAAATTCTCTCATGTAAGAATCCCTTGAAGGGTTTTGGTATGTTTAATTTTGGGGGGAGGGTAAGATTCTGAGAAGTTATAATAAATATTTTCAAGTTTAGAAGGATGTCAAGTAATAGGATAATTAAATGTGTTCCATTCTCTAACAGCACAGCTAATAGATGTAAGTAAAAAATAAAAAGAAATAAAATTATAGCTGTACCAAAAATTAGAATCATCTTTTTTTCGGAAACCTAGGATGTCCCTTCACAAGGCACCTTCAAATAAACATGAATAACAAATGAAATTGCTTTGAAGGATTTTTCAGCCTGAATTTGAAAGGACATCCAGTTAGCAATGGCCAGCCTGAGAAACAGACTCCACAAAGCTTGGGAGACTCTAGTCTTTCAGATCAAAAAGGGGACACAATTTTTAAAGTGATTATTTTGCAGATTAAAGGGAAGAGAATTTCATACTCCAATCATAACTACTTGACATATATATTGTAAGGGGGAACCTTAATTCTTAAAACGTGGGTGAGTTGAGGCACAAAATGACCTTTGAGAGTTTCTCAAATTCTAATATTCAGTGATGTACAGAAGTAACAATTTAGAACTGGAAGGGATTTCAGAGGACCAACCCAAATTAAAATTAAAAACCCTCATACATTATAATAAATTGAAAAAGTATTTATACAGATTATACCTGAAGATCTCTAATAAAGGGAATTCAAACACTTTACAACATATAATAATTTGTAATCTATATTTAGATAGTTCTAATTCTTAGAAAATTGTTACCCTTCCTTTTTTTCTTAACATAAAGTATAAATGTATCTTTTGGAATTTCCAGACAGACACTATTTTAATACTTCCCTATGGGGTCATATTTAACAAATCTAATCCATTTTCCTCATAACTGTACTTCACATAATTGAGTTATATATTCACCACCTTGATCTACTTTCCTCTAGTAGAACCAACTCTATCTTTGTATAACATAAACCCAAGGATTATCCTTATCCTGTTTGCTCTTCTATAATCACTTTCAAGATTTAATAAAAATGTCACTTAGAGCTGCTTGAGGAGGACTAATGGATTTAGAAGGGGAAAAAAAACAAGCAGGAAAATCATTACACCATTCCTTTTGGGGGCACACCTGATTACTGAGCACTTTGTATTTTCCTGACATTTCTGACATTCCTGACATTATCTGGATTGACTTTAAGAAAAAGAAAACAATGTGAAAAAGAAGCTATTCAAAAAGGAAAAGGGCTTCCTTCCAGATCAAATAATTTTCAGAGATATATATTTGTAGATATCTGCCATTTAGTCCACTAAAGAATGAGAAAAGTGTGTAACTATATGTATACTTACACATACTCAAACATTAATATGATTCCTTTGATTTCAATCTTCCATTCTCTAATACCAGTTGGAATTCATCTACTCTTGTTCTGGTATATGAGCCTTCTCCAAATTCTCTGAGAAATTTACCAAAGGTTCATATGGAAAAACAAAAGGTCAAGAATTTCAAGGGAATTAATGAAAAAAAAATCAAATGATGGTGGCTTAGCTGTACCAGATCTAAAATTATATTATAGAGCATCAGTTACCAAAACTATTTGGTATTGGCTAAGGAATAGATTAGTTGATCAGTGGAATAGATTAGGTTCAAGGGATAAAACAGTCAACAAATATAGCAACCTAGTCTTTGACAAACCCAAAGATCCCAGCTTTTGGGATAAGAACTTACTGTTTGATAAAAATTGCTGGGAAAATTGGAAACTAATATGGCAGAAACTAGGCATTGATCCATACTTAACGCCGTACACCAAGATAAGGTCAAAATGGGTTCATGACCTAGGCATAAAGAATGAAATTATTAATAAATTAGAGGAACATAGGATAGTTTACCTCTCAGACCTGTGGAAGGGGAAGGTCTTTATGACCAAAGCAGAACTAGAGATCATTACTGATCACAAAATAGAAAATTTCGATTATACCAAACTGAAAAGTTTTTGTACAAACAAAACTAATGCAGACAAGATTAGAAGGGAAGCAATAAACTGGGAAAATATTTTTACAGTCAAAGGTTCTGATAAAGGCCTCATTTCCAAAATACATAGAGAATTAACTCTAATTTATAAAAAATCAAGCCATTCTCCAATTGAAAAATGGTCAAAGGATATGAACAGACAATTCTCAGATGAAGAAATTGAAACTATTTCTAGTCATATGAAAAGATGCTCCAAGTCATTATTAATCAGAGAAATGCAAATTAAGACAACTCTAAGATACCACTACACACCTGTCAGATTGGCTAAGATGACAGGAAAAAATAATGATGATTGTTGGAGGGGATGTGGGAAAACTGGGACATTGATGCATTGTTGGTGGAGTTGTGAACGAATCCAACCATTTTGGAGAGTAGTTTGGAACTATGCTCAAAAAGTTATCAAACTGTGCATACCCTTTGATCCAGCAGTGTTACTACTGGGATTATATCCCAAAGAGATTATAAAGAAGGGAAAGGGACCTGTATGTGCACGAATGTTTGTGGCAGCCCTTTTTGTAGTGGCTAGAAACTGGAAACTGAATGGATGTCCATCAGTTGGAGAATGGCTGAATAAATTGTGGTATATGAAAATTATGGAATATTACTGTTCTGTAAGAAATGACCAACAGGATGATTTCAGAAAGGCCTGGAGAGACTTACACGAACTGATGCTGAGTGAAATGAGCAGGACCAGGAGATCATTATATACTTCAACAACAATACTAGATGATGACCAGTTCTGATGGACCAGGCCATCCTCAGCAACGAGATCAACCAAATCATTTCTAATGGAGCAGTAATGAACTGAACTAGCTATACCCAGAAAAAGAACTCTGGGAGATGACTAAAAACCATTACATTGAATTCCCAATCCCTATATTTATGCACACCTGCATTTTTGATTTCCTTCACAAGCTAATTGTACAATAATTCAGAGTCTGATTCTTTTTGTACAGCAAAATAATGTTTTGGTCATGTATACTTATTGTGTATCTAAGTTATATTTTAATATATTTAACATCTACTGGTCATCCTGCCATTTAGGGGAGGGGGTGGGGGGGTAAGAGGTGAAGAATTGGAACAAGAGGTTTGGCAATTGTTAATGCTGTAAAGTTACCCATGTATATATCCTGTAAATAAAAGGCTATTAAATAAAAAAAATAAATAAATAAAATAAAAATAAAAAAAAAAGAGAAATTTACCAAAGAAGACCAACCCAACATGCTAGATAACTTCCTCCTCCCTCCCCCCTTTTTTAAACATAGAAAGGATATTTGTGGAATACAGAAAACATATTCATTTGATGTCTATTAGTTTACTCTTTTCATAGGGCAAGTCCATCTTTTTAAATCATATATTTCCTGATGCCATACTTTATTCCACTTATTTTTGTTTTCTTTTTTGCTTTGTATTGTAGCCTGTAATACTCAGAATATGTCTTTCCAATATCCTATGAATGATAATTTTTAATCCATCAGAAACTGTAATTTCATGACTCACAGCCACAGAACAACACAAGTAGAATGTTATTATTAAAAGACAGACCTTAGTTAGAAATTAGTAAAAGAAGTAACAATTTCCCATAGGTAATCTAATTCACATATCTTTACTTGTTTAATTCTTGGTGAAATTTGTTCGCTATATTCAATATATATCTACTGATGGAAGAGCTCAATAGAGTGTGAATTTTTTTTCCTGTTTCAATATTTAGTCAAAGACACTTCTATATGAATATAGTTTTCTGCTAGAAAGTTCTGGATTGTATTAAGACAATTAACACATTATTATTAGAAAGAAGGAAAAAGAGAGAGAGAGACAGGGAGACAGATGGAGAGACAGAAAGGGAGGGAGAAAGGAAGTGAGGGAGAATAGAATCATTAATCTTAAACTGCTTTCCCCTTAATGAAAAAGGCAATGTAAAAAAAAAATTTAAAAATGTATGTATAAGTCAACAATGATACTGTATGAAGATGTAATCTGATGGAAGTGGATTTCTTTGACAAAGAGACCTAATTCAGTTTCAATTGATCAATGATGGACAGAAGCAGCTACACCCAAAGAAAAAAACACTGGGAAATGAATGTAAACTGTTTGCATTTTTGTTTTTCTTCCTGGGTTATTTCTACCTTCTGAATCCAATTCTCCCTGTACAACAAGAGAACTGTTTGGTTCTGAACACATATATTGTATCTAGGAAATACTAGGACATATTCAACATATATAGGACTGCTTGTCATCTAGGGGAGGGGGTAGAGGGGGGAGGGAAAAATCGGAACAGAAGTGAGTGCAAGGGATAATGTTGTAAAAAAAATTACCCTGGCATGGATTCTGTCAATAAAAAGTTACTATAATAAAAAAAAATGTATGTATAAGATATATGGAGTATAAGTATAAAATAATCTGAATGGAGAAAGCATTAACAATGAAAGAGGAACTAGAAAAATCTTAAAGAAAAGATATGATTTGTACTGGATTTCTAAAGAAGTCTGGGAAATCAGGAGGTGAGATGAGAAGGAAAATAATGCTTTAGGCTTTGGGGCAATCCATTCAAAAAACATGGAGTTGAGAGCAGCAATATATGCAAGTAACAACCTGTTGGATACTATTACTGGATCAGAGTGAGTACAGGGAAGGAAAAAAGGACAAGGAGATTGTACCAATAGAATTGGTTCAAGTATTGAAGGGCTTTTGACCCACTAGCAGCTATCAGCAATCCAGGTTCATCTCCTTTAATGGACAGATAAAATACTACAGAAATACTAATTTAAAATATTGAATTATGTATTCACTACCTTGATCTACTTTTCTCCAGTAAAAACCTAAAAAAAATCCCTAAAAAAATAAAGCTAATGCTCTATGCTTACCTTCACATATCCCTAATTAGGTAATACTTATTAGCTAAAATCACTTAATCTATTTTTATTTGAATATAGTTGTCTTTCTTATGATACAATATATTGGTAATTTTCTTACATCACTATTTTGTATTATTAAAACTCTTCTAATTAAAACCCAGTATATTTTATTTTAATTTCTGTTCCCTTACTATTATATTATAATTGCAACATAGGTTAAGGCTATCCCAAATCTGAATAATCAGTTATCATACACATTAACTGTAAAGCATCACAGAATTGTACTACAGTATCAATGTGACATTATCAATCAGAGATTTAATGGATATTGAATAGAAGAGGAAAATGGTAAGATGAACTTTAAATTAGACTTTCTCAGTTGGTGACTTCACAGAGTTCTCTTAGACCACATTAGGTTTGTCATTTTAATTTTACTCTGGAGTACCCCTTTCCGTTATGGAGTAAACTCTTTTCCTTTAAAGAGAATTGCATTCTCTGATCCCTCCAGACTTTCTGAGATTGTTTTACTAACAAACATCTAATAAACCTATACTTTATACAATGTCTCCATTAGGACTTCTGTGTAAAGATGCAAAAACCATAGAACCATTCTGAAATAAAAATTTCAAAAACCAAACAAGAAAAACTAAAATAAGAAGAGGAATAATTAGGAAAAATTATCTAGAAGGATATAATCCAAACATTCATTTGGACATGTTAACTGTGCTTTTCCTTGCGAATAATTGTCTATAATTGATAAACTATTCATGTTTAAATGTTCTAAACATATAAATTATATACACTATTATCATTTTGACGGATTATTGTTCCTTCTTAAAGGATTTGCAAGTGATAGAACTAATTTGATTTGCAGTGTATACTATTACTGTAAATTCATTTCTTAAAATGGTTTCCTTTGATAAATGATTATCTTTCTCTTTACTGTTAATTAACATTTTTTCCTTAGCTATATTACTTCTTCATAGCATTATGCTTGTATTTTGCTAAATCTCATGTAACATTAATGTTTACACACACATACAACACACACAAACCACATATATGAAGGAAGAAATAATAAATCCTCTAACATGATAATTACTAATTAGTGGCTATTTTTAAGAACTTGAAGCATTTATAAAGCAATTAACAGATGCTTTAAAAATACAAAATTATAATGCTAGAGATCTTAAGATGGCATTGTAAAAAATGTGTAAAAATGATAATTTTCCTTGTGTACTATATGAAATATATGGTGATAAAAATGCTATTTAAGAGAAAAAAAAAGGATTTGCAATAGGGATATATTAAGGGATGTGGGAAGAATTCACTGAAAAGAAGTTAATTAAATATCTAAATAAATTGAATTTTTTAGCAGCTTAAAGTACTTTTGAGTAATTAATGGGATATTTTGATATGTAAATTTTAGCAAGTCACTGATGCTCCAATTTGACTTTTTTCATAGGAAAAGTTCTAACTCATTTTCTAATGTGTAAGAATAAGATAATTACTGCTCAAAATATGACTCCCCCCATGGCTTTAATAAAGCTGGAAATAACTATCTTTTGAGGAAAACAGTATAATGACATGATTTCTTATTAAACCAATATGTTATTCTTTTTTCCTGATGGTTTATTTATTTATTTATATAATTCTTATATTATGTTTTATGTACATTTTAGGTGCAAAGTCACCTGAATTACCTTTCTACAGAGTTAGAAATAATTGATCATTTATTGAGAAAAAGAAAAACATCATATCTTGAATAATTTCAGTTTTTAAAGAAGAGAGTAACTGCATTACTTTTCCCTGTATTCTCACAGTATTGTCCTGAGGTGGGGGAAAAGCAAAACTATTTAATTCCATATAATAACTGAATTAAATATTTTAAAAAGCACTTTCTGCACACAAAATACAAAAAAAAAAAAGATGCTGGAGCTATATGCTTATGATATAGTTGATTTCAATTAAATTTTATTCAAGTAGTTAAAATCTGAAGTGAGAAAGAAGTATGTCAAATACAAGTGAGATCTTGACAAGTGAAAAGAACCATAGGAAATATGTGATGAAGGAAGAAAGGAAAAAGAAGGGAGGCAAGAAAGAAAAATGGAAAAAGGAAGGGAAGGAAGGAGGGAGAGAGGGAGGAAGAGAAGAAAGGAGAGAGGGAAACAGGGAGGAAGGAAAGAAAGATATCATTTGGTTTTTATTAGGTGTGGGAATGTCTTAGGGAAATTTTTATGAAAGATGCTTCAACTGAATTAGTTATTTTTTTAAAATTTTATTTTATTCTGAACTTAATATGAATATTTCCATACAAATTGTTATTCCTTTTAAATATTTAATAAAGTTATCACATAACTTTGTTTCTTTTCCTCACCCCATGCTAGAAATTGCTGTTATTAGACAAACACAATAATATTTATGTAAAACCATTCTATACATCCTTCCCTTTATCATATAGATTCCTTCATAGGTACCTTGTATCTGATTTGAATATTTATAATAAGAAAAATAACTTATTCACACAAAATTGCTCTTAAAACAATATTGTTGTTTCTATACAAACATTTTCTTGGTTCTGCTCATTTCAGTTTTATTTCATTCAAGTCTATCAATGTTGTTTTCTAAGATCATATTGCTCATCATTTCCTTTTTTCTCTCAATAGTATTTTATTTTCCCAAATACTTATAAAGGTAGTTTTCAACATTCATTTTTTCAAAATTTTGTCTTCTGAATTTTCTCTGTCCCTCCCTTAACTCCCCCTATCCCAAGACAGCAAGCAATCTAATACAGATTTCATATAATACTTTTAAACATATTTCCATATTTGTCATGCTGTATATGAAAAATCACCCTGAAAGGGGAAAAAAAGCAAAATAAAGAAAAAAAAAACAAACAAAAAAGATGAAAGTAATATACTTCAATGCACATTGCATCTCCAAAATTCTCTGTCTGGATATGGATGGTATTTTCCATTTCAAGCCTATTGGAATTGTTTTGAATCATTGCATGACTGAGAAGAGCCAAATCCATTACAATTGATCATCATATAATCTTGCTGTTACTATGTTAAATGTTCCCCTAGTTCTGCTCACTTCACATTACATCAGTTTATAAGAGTCTTTCCAGGATTTTCTAAAACTAGCCTGCTCATCATTTTTATAGAACAATAATATTTCCTTACATCCATATTCCATAACCTATGGACAATAAACTATTTATTGTCCAGTTGATGGGCATCTACTCTATTTCCAATTCCTTGCCACTTCAAAAAGAGCTGATATATATATATATATATATATATATATATATATATATATATATATGTGTGTGTGTGTGTGTGTGTGTGTGTGTAGTACATAGGTGTACTTGTCCAACTTTTTATGGTATCTTTGGGATACAGTGCTAGCAGTGCCAGTTCTGGATGAAAGGGCAAGCACAGTTATACTCTTTGGGCATAGTTCCAAATAAGTTCACCATTTGTCACAAAGAGAGTTGTTATAAATATTTTAAAATATATAGGTTCTTTTTCTTTTCCCCACCCATCTTGGGAAATATACTTAGCAGTGGTATTATTAAGTCCAAGAGGATAGGCCATTTAATAACTTCTACTGCATAATTCCAGATTATTCTACAAATTGGCTGAATCAGTAGGCAAATCATTCATGAATAAATTAGTGTCCCATTTTTTACACATCCCTATCAATACCTGTTGACTTTTCCTTCAATCATTTTATCCAATATAAATTAGTTTTTTGGAGGAAGTAGAGCAATTAAATATATATGCTGATAAAGGAGAAGAGATTCCCAATTCAAGAACTGAAAAAGCATTTACCCATGAACAATGTCATTGAGGAGAGAGAGTTTAAAGAAAACAAAGTACTGAGAATTCCTGTTGGAATGAAGCAAAGGATTTGTTAAAAAGAACAGGATACTATAGCACTAGGGTAAGTATGAAACTTGTGGAATTAGTTATATAGGGACTCTAATATTAGAATTATGAATATATATTTTAATGTGATTGTCAAAGATGAGCCACAAAATGTTTTGAAAAGAATGTTAGTTAGATGAATAGAACAAAGCATCATGAAGATTACCAAATAGTAATAGCAATTGGCAATATAAGAGAGTGGGCATATAATGAAGGTAAAAACTGATTTGGTGATGATAATAAGTAAATGGGAAAGGTCAAAGATGTCTGTGGGGTTATTAGTTTGACAAAAGAAACATAGAACATTTTTCGAGAAATTTATCAAATGGGTAGGCTTTGGGGGAAGAAAATGAACTTAATTTTTTACATACCGAGTTCAATATGGACAGATTGTACAGCTGTGGATAATGTAAGTTCAACAGCATGCATTAAGCACTTACTATGTGTCAGACATAATGCTAAATCTTGGGCAGGAAAAAGTAAGATTAAAAAAAGAGTCCTAACCCTTAAAAAAAATTAGATTCTTGTGGGGGGGAGACAAAATGCAAACACTTATGTACAGGCAAGTTGTATACAGGAAAACATGGAGAAAATCTCAGAAAGAAAATATTAACAATATGAAAGACCAGATAATAATCCCCAATTAATTACAAAATTTGAAATTCTGAAAATAAAAAGGCAGAGTAATAAAATTGAAAATAAGAAAACAGTTGAATTAATAAACAAAACTAAAAGTTGGTTTTATGAAAAAAATCATCCAAATAGATAAACCTTTAGCTAATTTGATTAGAAAAAGAAAAGAAGAAAATCAAATTAATGCTTTCAAAAATGAAACGAAATCACTTTCCATTAATGAAAAGGAAATTAGAGCAATAATTAGGAGCTATTTTGCCCAAATTAATATAGATTATCCAGATTAATAGAGGGAGAAATAAATTAGTTAAATTATCCTATTTTAGATCCCCAACCAGTATATTTTTACTGTCTATTTCTTCTTGCAGCTCTCAACTTCTTCTCTAAGAATTTCAGTGCTATACCACTTGGTTCATATATCTTTGGTATTGATATTGCTTCATTACTATGGTACCCGTTAGCAAGATATACTTTCCTTCCTTATCTCTTTTAATTAGATCTATTTTTGCTTTTGCTTCATCTAAGATCAAGATTGCTACCTGTTTTTTTTTTTTTTTTAACTTTACCTAAAGCATAATGTATTCTTCTCTAGTCTTTTACCTTTACTGCTTTACATATGTTCTTGTAAACAACATATAGTAGGATTCTGGCTTTTAATCCAGTCTGCTATCTGCTTCTGCTTTGTAAGAGACTTCATTCCATTCACTTTCACAGTTAAAATATTTTATTCTGTATTTCCTGCCATCTTATTGACCCCAAGTTATGCTTTTCTCTTTCCTTTCTCCCTTCCCTCCTCCCCAGTATTTTTCTTCTTACCAAATACCTCCCTCAAACAGCACTCCCCATTTAGAGTCCCTTCCCCTTTCTTACACCTTTCCCCTACTACTTCTGTTTTCCCTTCTATTAGCTCTCCCCTTTCTTTTTCTCTTCCTCCTCCCACCCTATGAGATGAGACAAGTTTGGCTGTGAAACCAAACATATCTGATATTCTCTCTTTTGAGTCAAATCTGATGGGAGTAAGATTCACACAATGTTTATATCCCTCCCTTCATTCCCTCACTTGCAATATGTCTTATTTGCCTCTTCGTAAGATGTACTTTCCCCCATTTTACCTTCATTTTCCTCTTTTTTCCAGTACAATTCCCTTTCCATCTCTAGTTTCTTTTTTTTTCATATTATCACAATAAAATCAAATTATGCCAACACTTTTTAAGTATACCCATACGAGAGATATAGTTCTCAAGAGTGCTTTTCTGTTTACCTTTTTATGCTTCTCTTGAGTTCTGTATTTGAAAACCGTTTTTTTTTTTGTTGTTGTTCAGCTCTGATCTTTTCATCAAAAATAAATGAAACTTATCTACATGGTTGAATGTCCATCTTCTTCCCTGAAAGATAATGCTCAATTTTGCTGGATAGTTTATTCTTAGTTGTAATCCAACTTCCAATCGTTTTTGGAATACCAGATTCCAGGCCTTTCAATATTTTAACTTGGAAGCTGCTAAATCTGGGGTAATTCAGATTGTGGCTCTTTAGTATTGAAATTGTTTCTTTCTGGCTGCCAGCAATATTTTTTCTTGATTCAATAATTCTGATATTGAGCTACTATATTTCTAGTATTTTTCATTTGGGGTCCCTTTCAGGAGTTGACCAATGAATTATTGTCTTCTGTCCACCATCTTGGTTCCATTCTCAAATTATCCTATTTTATTGACTGTATTTTATTTATTTATTTGCTGAAGTAATTGGGGTTAAATGACTTGACCAGGGTAACACAGCTAGGAAGTATTAAGTGCCTGAGACCAGATTTGAACTCAGGTCCTCCTTACCTCATGGCTGTTGCTCTAATCAATGCACCACCTAGGTGCATTATCCTATTTTAGAAATTATCCTATTTTCGAAAAAAAAAGAAATTGAACATGATGTTAATGAACTCCATAATTTTTTTTCAAGAGCCAGATCAATGTATAAGTGAATTTTACCAAACATTTAAAGAACATTTAATTCCAATACCATGAAAAGTATTTGGGAAAATGGGGAAACAAGAAGTCCTATCAAATTCCTGATAACACAGATATGTTAAAAATCTTAAGTAAAATATTAGCAAAGCGATTACAGCAACTTATCACCATGTTAATACACAATAAATCTTGTAGGTTTTATACCAGGAATGCAGGGTTAGTTCAGTATTAAGAAAAAGTATTAGCATTATTGACAATATCAATAACTGAACCAATAGAAATCATATGATTATCTCAATAGGTGCAGAAAAAGCATTTGACAAAATCCAATACCCATTCCTATTTAAAACACTAGACAGTATGGGAATAAATGGAGGTTTCATAAAAGTGATCACCAGCATCTATTTAAACCATATAGAAACTATCACGAATGGGGGAAAAACTATAACCATTCCCAATAAGATTAGGGGTGAAATAAGTTTGCTAACTATCATAATTACTATTCAATATTGTATTAGAAATGTTAGAAAAAGAAATTAAAGGAATTAGAGTAAATAATAAGGAAGCAAAAGTACCATTCTTTTCAGATGATAGGCTAGTATACTGAGAAAATCAACTAAAAATTCACAACTTAAGCACAGTTACAGGATACAAAATAAATACACATAAATCATCAGCATTTCTATATGTTACCAACAAAGTCCAATACAAGAGCTACAAAAAGAAAATCCATTTAAAATAACTGTCAATAACATAAAATATTTGGAAGTCTGCTTTCTGAGACAAAGTCAGGAACTGTATGAACACCATTGCAGAACAATTTCCATGCAGATCTAAACAACTGGAAGAATATCAAGAATTCATGGGGAGGGTGAGCTAACAAAATAAAAATGATAATTCAATCTAAACTTATCTACTTATTCAGTGCTGTACTAATCAAACTGCCAAAAAATATTACTTTATTGTAGTAGAAAAAATAATAGCAAAGTTCATCTGGAAGAACAAAAGGTCAAGAATTTCAAGGGAATTCATGAAAAAAATGCAAATGAATGTGACCTGGTTGTACCATATCTAAGACTATATTATAAAGCAATAGTCATCAAAACCATTTGATACTGGCTAAGAAATACAGTAGTACATCACTGGAATAATTAAGTTTTACAAGACACAATAGTCAATGACTATAGTCATCTAGTGTTTGATAAACTCATAGACCCCAACTTCTGAGGTAAGAACTCACTATTTGACAAAAATTCTGGAAAAATTGGAAAATAATTTGGCATAAACTAGGCTGTGAAGATCGCGTATTTTTAAATCAGCAGGAGTCAGGAATTCAGGTTAGGGGAAAATCATAAGTCTTTATTCTCAGTGAAGAAGGATCGGAGGTGGAAGAGAATCAGTGATAGCAATGTGTGCAGCTGAGTCAAGAAGCTAGCTCGACCAGCAGCCACACAACCAGCAGCTAGGAGTATGGAACCCAGGCCCAATCTCTCCCAGCTTCTCTTCCTCTCTCCTTCTGCCTCCACCCACCAAAATCGTCATTTCCTATACAACACATCAGGACTTGCACGGAGAGTGGGCAGGGACCATTCTTTATCCAATCATGTATATTAATAGAGTATAGCCCAATTACTATTTAGCCTCATGTACTTGGGACCTCAGTGCATCAACACAAACCTCAGCCCATTACACTAGGCATTGACCAACACTTAATACCCTATACCAAGATAAGGTCAAAATAGGTTGATTTAGGCATAAAGTGTGTTATTATAAGAAAATTAGAAAAACAAAGGATAATCTACCTCTCACATCTATGGAGCAGAAAGGAACTGATGGCCAAAGCTGAACTCAAGGACATTATGAAATAAAAAATGGAAAATTTTTATTGTATTAAGTTAAAAAAAAAATTGTACAAACAAAACCAATGCAGACAAGATTAGAAGGGAAGCAGTAAACTACAGGAAAAAAATTAAATCCAAGGGCTCTGGTCAAAACCTTATTTCTAAAACATATCAATTTGACTTAAATTTATAAGAATACAAGCCACTCTGCAATTGACAAATGGTCAAAGGATACAGACAATTTTCAGATGAAGAAATTAAAATCATTTCTAGTCATGTGAAATATGCTCTAAATCACTACTTCTCAGACAAATGCAAATTAAGAGCACTCTGAGGTATCACTACATAGGTCTCAGATTGGCTAAGATGACAGAAATATATAATAATAAATGATTAAAGGAATGTGAGAAACCTGAGACACATACATTGTTCATGTAGTTTTGAACTGAAACAACCATTCTGGAGAACAATATGTAACTACACCCAAAGGGTTGATACCTTTGTATATCTTTTGATCTAGCAGTGTCTCTACTGGACCTGAATCCTAAAGAAATCATATAAAATAGAATATGGCTTATATGTACAAAAATGTTTGTAGTAGACCTTTTTTTTTAATGACAAAGAACTGGAAACTGAGTGGATGCCAATTAGCTGAGAATGACTGATACGAATGTTATGTAATATTATTGTTTTATAAGAAACAAAAACCAAGATGATTTCAGAGAGGCCTAGAGATATTTCTATGAACTGATGCTAAGTGAAGTAAGTTGAACCAAGAGAACTTTGTATATAGCAACAAGATTATTCAGTGATCAATTCTGATGGAACTTGGCTCTTTTCAGCAAGGAGATGATTCAGGCCAATTCCAATAGACTTGTGATGGAGAGAGCCATCTGTATCCAGAAAGAAGACTGTGGGAACTGAATGTGGATCACAAGTTAGTATTTTCAATTTTTCTGTTGTTGTTTAGTTGCTTTTTTGTTTTCTTTCTCAATTTGTTTTATTTTTTATCTATTTGTTCTTGTGCAGGATGATAATTGTGGAGATATGCATAGAAGAATTGCAAGTATTTAACATATATTTGATGTTATATTTGGGGGAGGTTGTAAGGAAGTGTGGAAGGAAAAAAATATGGAATGCAAGCTTTTGCAAGAATGAATGTTAAAAATTATGTTTGCATATATTTTGAAAAGAAAAAGCTATTATTAAAAAGATCAGAAAATACATTTGGCAGAAGATAGGATTTAATTGAGACTTGGAAAAATTCATGCATTAGAAAGTTAAGGTGAAGGAAAGATATTGTTTCAGGTACTTAGCACAGCAAGGGGAAATGCATGGTTAGAGATAATCTGAATTGCACAAACAACTGTAAGAAATAAGAAGTCAAAGTGAACTTTTTGTATTGTAGTTATAGTTGAATCAAATGTTAAACAAAAGAGACTAGATGGGTTAATTCAAGTTAATATTTCATTTTTCCCCAATTAAATAAAAAGACAATTTTAACACTTTTGAAAAAAATGAATTTCCAATTCTCCCTTTCTCTTTTTTTCCCTCTTGAGATGGTAAGTAGTCTGATACGCAAAATATATTTCTATATATTTCATTTTGTGAAAGAAGAGACTGATCACAAAAAAAGGGAAAAAAACAAATTTTAAAAAATAGTATGCTTAAATTTGCATTCAGATTCCTTTCTTTTTGTCTCTGAATGTAAATAGTATTTTTCATCATGAGTTCTTTGGAACTGTCCTGGATTATTATATTATAAAGAATAGTTCAGTCATTCATAATTAGTTCTGCTTATTTAAGTTTTCATTATTTACACAAGCCTTTCCAGGTTTTTCTGAAACCATCCTTCTCATCACTTCTTATAGCACAATTGCATTCCATTAAAATCACATATCACAACTTGCATGGTCATGCCCTGATACATGGGTATCTTTTCAATTTCTAATTCTTTACACTACAAAAAAAAAAAACTGCTATAAATTTTTTTTGTGCAAGTAAGTGCTTTGTGATATGTGATAGTATAGAGGGAAAACAACATTAAGCCTGGGAAATGATTCTGAGAAGATGGCAGAGTAGGTTGGCAAATTTCCAGCTCTCCTGATTTCCCCCACAAATGGAACAAATTTGCACCTCAAGGAGAACACAGATTGATGAAAAACTAAGACAGAACAGGGGTGCTACTGATAAAATTCAATAAAATCTAAAGAAAGACATCAGACTAGTGATTAACCTGTTTGAAGTGCAAACACTTCAGGGCTAGATCTGCAGAACCATCAAATGGGGATTCTTTGGTCTATTTGATTGTGATTGGAGCCTCAACAGAAATTACAGAGACTTTCACCTCCCCTAAACTGTTTGCCAAATAGTTGAATTCAGGAAGGCAGAGGAAACTTTGTCTGATTGGGAATGACATGGCTCTGGGTGAGAAGGACCCAGTATCTGGTGAGTACAGAAACAGCAGGGAAGGGGCACTGCTCACTAAAGGGCACTTAAAGGGAGGTGGAGCTATTGGTTTAGGGTTCCTTGTCAAAGTAGAGAGCTGAAGGGAAACTTGAGGTACCATCCCTCCACCCAATAATTCAAAGTGCTTGCACTAATACCTCTTATTAAAAAAAAGAAGAAGAAGAAGAAGAAGAAGAACCAGTAAAAAAGAAAGAACTCTACTACTGAAACATTATGAAAACAAGGAATCCTGGGGTTCATCTTTAGAGAAAGATTAGTAATAATAATAATAAATAAATAAAGCTTCTACCTCAAACAATAGCATGAAATAGGTCCCTGTCCAAAGAAAATTTATAGAACTCAAAAAAATTCAAAAATAAAATTATATATATTGAGGAAAAACTAAAGAGGAAATATTAAATCTATCCAAGAAAAACAAGATTATGAAAATGTTAACCAATTAGAAAAGGAGATACAGAGTCTCATAGATGAAAATAACACTTTAACAATTAGAAGAAAGCCAGGGGAAGCCAGTGAAGTTATGAGAGACCAATAAATAAGAGAACTGTTTATAAAGAATGAAACAATAAAATGTGAATGTGAAACTTATAAAAAAATAACAGATCTGAAAAACAGATCAAGAAGAGAAAATATAAGAATAATTGGACTGTCAGAAAGTTGTGACCAAAAAGAGAATCTTGACACAATAATGCAGGACACAATCCTAGAAAAATGTCCTGGAGTGATAGAACATGATGGTAAAGAAGAAAAAGAAAAAATCCACCCATCACCACCTCAAAGAGATCTTTTGTGAAAAACACACAGGAATATTATTTCCAAATTTTGGAACCCCAGATCAAAGGGAAAATTTTGTTACAAACAAGAAAAAAAAACATTTGAATATACTTTAGCTACAATTAGAATTGTGCAAGACTTATAAACAGCTACAAAAAAGGACAGGAGGCTTGGAATAGTATCTACAGACAAGCAAAAGAACTAGGCCAATGGTCAAAAATATATTTAAATTATCTATAATTTTGAATGAGAAAAATACATTCAACAAATTTGCAGATTTTCAAGGCTTCCTATGCAACAAACCTGAAGTTTACATAAAATTTAATAAATAAAACCCAATATCAAACAGCAGTTTTAAGGACAAACATGTTTAAACAAGGAGAAATTATTTATTTATTTTTACATAGGAAATGTATATTTAATATTTAATATTTACATCAACAATAGGGTAAGATCAAAAGAAAGATTGGGAGCTTAAAAGTAAAAATAATAATCCTATTATATATATATGAGTTGCAGAGGAAAAATAAACACAGAGTGGGGAGGAGGTCTCCTAGTTGTGAAAACCCACTCACATTGGGAATGGGTCCAACTGGCAACACTACATATATACCATGAAGGGTATATGTACCTCCAAAATTTAAAAAGAAATATGGGAGGAGGGATAAGTGGATGGGGAAAAAAAAGGTGAGGAAAGAAAACAAGGGAGGGATCTCTGGTTTTGGGGAGGTTAATCAATAGTAAGCCAATGTATGGAGCAGAATTTAACGAAAGAGATACCAGGGATAGGAAAGACAGATGTGTATGTGGAGTATGTGTATGTGTGAATGTGTGTATGTAAATATATAGCTACATATGTATACATAAATATGTCTTTTCTTAACTGTACTTTGCTTGGAGATTATAAGGGAGATGAAAGAGAGATATATGTGTGTCTGTGTATGTATGTGTGTATGTATATATCTACTTATGTATATGTAAATATATTATTTTTTTAACTATAGCTTGCTTAGGGATTATGGGAGATTGAAAGGGGGGAAAGAATAAAGTAAAAAAGGTGTGCAGCAGAGAACAAAAGAACAATTTACAAGAAAGTAAGGAAACGATAGACACTCATGAATATAATTTCTTATATATATATATATATATATATATATATATATATATGCTTTCTTAAATTGGTATTTGTTGTTATATATTTTTAATTCTCCCTGATGTTCTGCTAGGCATATGATAATCCTCCTTTTTCTTTTGTTTCATTTTGTTTTGTATCACTTTTCTGTTTTGCTTTTTCTTATTTTGTTTCTTCAAACAAAAATTTTTTTTGAGAAAATAAAGAACATTAGGCCCAGGATAGTGACTTGAGAGAAATCAATGTTGAACAGTATGATTTAGATGAAGATATATCATATAAGATAAAGAAAGAACATGAGAGAGAAGAGAGGAAAAATAGAACAGAACAAGGTTTTTAAAACCTCAAAAGAAGATAATATCAAGAAGAGGATGATCAATAGAATCAGAGGCTATGGAAAGTACAAGAAAGTTTAGCTACTAAAGATGTGTAGGCTGATAGCAGCAATGAACAGATTAAGTGGGAATTTGATTTTTTTTAAGGATAATAAAAAAGGTGTTTTTGTCTATTGAAGGAATCAATGAACTAACTGGCTAATTGACAGGAAAAATTGTGGATTAATAACATGTAGGGAATGGAGGCAATAATCAGTTGGGGAAAAGAAGGATGATTACGGTGATTTCTGTATATAATATAACTTGTCTTGGAAAGGAAAAAGGCCATATTTTTATTCTACAAAGAGTTGAAGTATAAAATAGTTGGGTGAGGAATCTTAGAGATAATAAAGAGAATGGAGAAGAAAAATAATTTATTATTATGTTTTCTCATTTTTTAAAAAAAAAATTGAAATATGAGAGGGGCAGATAAGTGGTATAGTGGATAGAGAACCAGCCCTGAAGTCAGTAAGACCTGAGTTCAAATTTGATCTCAGACACTTAACACTTCCTAGCTATGTGACCTTATGCAAGTCATTTCACCCCAATTCCCTCAGGGGAAAAAATTGAAATATTAGGCATTATTTTCAACTTAGAGATTAAGGGTAACACTGAATATGAGGTTTGAGGAGTAAAGCTTCTGTAGTTAATGGGATAGTCACTTAATAAGGGAGATATGAAAGAATTTCCTCATTGCAGTGAGGACCTAGTTAAGCTTACATAACAAAGTTTAATGGAAGCAGTCAGTATGTTTTCATAATTTTCTCCATCATTCTTTGACAGTATATGAATAGGAGTAAAAGTAGCAGACAATGAGAATGATTCAAACTATTGTTTTGTAGAGATAGATCAGTATTAGGATGAAGTGGGGTCAGGTAACGAAAAGGAAAAGTAGTTTAGAGAGGAACTGCTTCACTAATGGGTCAAAATGGGGAAAGTGGAAGAATTTAAACAGACTGTCAAATACTGGACCCAAGGGCATGGGTGTAAATCAGAAATCTGGCACATAATATATCAGAATCATATATGAAGATGTTTCTCCTCTTCACTTGATCATGGGTAACATTTCTAATATGTACTGGGTAAGTTTTCTGATATTATTTATTTGCACTTTTCAGATACATGAGCACCTGGCCCCTCAAAATCAGTAACTTTTGAGAAGACCCTTTGAGTAGATAAAATTACTTTCCCCCTCAATCATCCCATTTCAGTGCAGTAGCTTCTGTGACTATTTTTATTCCCAACACATATGCCCTACTGTTACACCACTCAAATATCTTTTTATCCATGTCTATGCACTTTCTATATTCCAGCTGCTAACAAAACTTCCAAATGTTGTTACAATGCAATAGTGTCCACAAAGAAAATAACCATGTTCAGGGACATCAGATATAAATGTTGTATTATCCCATATTGCATAAAAAATAAAAATAAATGTTTTTCAAAAAGATGTTTAAAGTATTTGCTATGTGGCAATTTCCTTAAATATGTGTTTAGAATCATTATATCTGAAACATAAACATTTTCTTAATTTTCTCCCAAGCTTTTTTTTCTTCTTGTTTCACTTTACAATTAACTGGGGCAAGACTATATGAGCCAAGAAATACACAAACAAGAAAATAACAATTCTATATTCATATACATCCTGTGTTCTTTCCAGTATCATTGCGCCATGAATTATTTCAGCTCTTGAAAAGAAAAAAAAAAAAGTCTTATTTTTTAAAATTATTAAAACAACTGCTGAAATTAATCTGAAATAATTTCATTCATTTATTTTTCACTAATATATCTAAATTATGTGTGTTACAATTTCATTTATGCTAATATTTTAAGAGTGATTATAAAGTAGATTTTTTTTAAATTGCTATCACTTCCAGGGGTGGAGCAAAATGGTGGAGTGAATCCAGGAAGATACTCAAGCTCTCCCAGTTTCCCTAGAAAATGTATATGAAACCAAGCCTCTGAACAAAGGTTGATGCAATGAAACCACCTCTTCAGATCAAGACAGACTGGAAAAACTTCAAGAAAGTTCAGTCTCACTGGGGTGAAAAAGGTGTTCAGCTCAGCTCAGAGTCTGGGAAAGCAGTAAGAAAGTCTTAATCACAACAGATCAGCAACTAAGACCTTTAGTCCTGTTTTAATAATGGAGCAAACCAGTGAGGCAATCTCCAGTTCCAGTTCAGATAGCATATTCTTGGAAACTTGATGGTTTCTTGGAAAGAATAGACAAACTACCCTCTGCAAACACAAAGGGGCCCTGTTCCCAAAGCCAAAACTCAGAGATACACTGGAAGCTAGAACAGTGCCCTCTTTACCCCAAGAACATAGCTCAATCATAAAAGTAAAAAGGAAGAAAAAGAATGTGAAGACCATGTATTTTAAAATCAGCCAGAGTCAGGAATTCAGGTTAGGGGAAAATCGTCAGTCTTTATTCTCAGTGAAGAAAGATCAGAGGTGGAAGAGAATGGGCAATAGCAATGTGTGCAGCTGAGTCAAGAAGCTAGCTAGACCAGCAGCCACACGACCAGCAACTAGGAGTATGGAACCCAGGCTAATCTCTCCCAGCTTCTCTTCCTCTCTTTCTCTGCCTCCACCCACCAAAATCGTCATTTCCTATACAACACATCAGGACTTGCATGGAGAGTGGGCGGGGCCATTCTTTATCCAATCATGTATATTAATAGAGTATAACCCAATTACTATTTAGCCTCACATACTTGGGACCTCAGTGCATCAACTCAAATCCCAGCCCATTACATCTCCCACTTTCTTTTGTTTTAGAACACAGGTGGTCATGCCATCCCTGACTCCTCAGGGAGGTCAGAGCCCCCAAGGGGACGTGATCACACCCTCCCTAACTTCTCAGGGAAGGAGGTGAAAGCACCGAAAAGGAGGTGATCATGCCCTCCCTGACATTTCAGGAAGGGAGATGAAAAGCACGAAAGGGAAGTGGGGGTTGCTAGCGGATTTCTGGGCTGAAGGGTCTTATTATGCACAAACCCATCAGCATGGGAGGTATTACACAACCACATAGCAATAACGCAGAGGCTATTAGGGATGACTCTCCCCACAGTCAGTGTAGGCTCGATGTGGTGTAACAAATATGAATGGTACACGCAAGTAGCAGAATAGCAAACAATATAAATCGACATGGTGTTGGAAAAGATCACCAGAAGTCCTAGAAGGAGGGTATGTAAACAACAGTCACACATACACCTTCTTCAGCAGCCAAGAGATAGTCCAAAACCAATCTATTGTCCATTGCTTCACATGTCAGGGAATCCAATGATCCCCCTGAGTTTTTGAAGTCCTGCAAAAGTCTTTTTATATAGGGAATCCAATGATTCCAGCAGATTTTGAAGTCCTATAACAGTCTTATCATTTCTCAGAGAATCCAATGATTCCTGAGGGTTTTCAAGTCCTGTGTCTCAGAGAATCCAATGATTCCTGAGGGTTTTCAAGTCCTATGTCTCAGAGAATCCAATGATTCCTGAGGGTTTTCAAGTTCTATGTCTCAGACAATCCAATGATTCCTGAGGGTTTTCAAGTCCTACAACAATCTTATCATGTCTCAGAGAATCCAATGATTCCTGAAGGTTTTCAAGTCCAACAATCTTTGATGCCCATGAGTCAAACGCCATAACTGCCACGCTCTTTCAATGGTGAGCACAATCAGCAACAGAACCACCCAATATTTCTTGGGTCTTCTTCTTTGTTTCAAGGGTCTGCTCTGTCTCTCTGAGATGAACAAGGCGAATACAGCTCGTTGGCACCCATCTGATTCCTTGTCCACCTGTAGAGATACAAGCAAACCCTCTCCCCCAAGCAGTTAGCCTATCTGGTCCTTTCCATTCACTAGTTTCTGGGTCTCTCCACATTACCTGGCGATTAGCTAAAGATAGTGGAGCTGCTCGCACTAGACACTAACCTTCTGGTGGGTTATAAAACCTGTCTGCTGGAGCCAGTCCATCTTTATAAAAAATCAAGAAGTTAACAGTATAAAGGGTTAGATTTAGAAGTTCTCTAGGGTTACCTGTGGCTCCCCCTTTCTTTTGTTTTTGGAGGAGCGTCTTAATATCTCTGTTTCTCCTCTCCACTATAGCCTGTCCTTGAGGATTAAAAGGTATGACCGTGGTGTGTAAAATCTTATACTGTTCACAAAAAGTGTGCAAAATGTTTTGAAGTATAAGCAGGACCATTGTCTGTTTTTATTGCTTGTGGCACACCCATAATGGCAAAAGTTTGTGTGAGGAATTCAGTGACCACTCGGGCTAACTCTTTTGCTGCTGGTATTGCAAAAGTGAATCACGAAAAGGTGTCTACTACAACGTGGATAAAAGATAGACGACCAAAAGATTTATAATGGGTTACATACATATGCCAGATTTCATTGGATCTCAAACCACAAGCGTTCTTCTCTGGAGGCAGTGTGGGAGCGTGGAAAGGAAGGCAAGCCATACAGGCTTTTACTATGCTCCTGGCTTCCTCTCTTGTTATTCCAAATTGTAAATGTAAAGCTCGAGCAGCCTGATGATATTTAGAATGAGATGCCCGGCCTTCTTGGAATAAAAGAGTATTGACCAACATAGTTAGAAGGCTATCTGCCTTGGAATTGCCATCAAAAATGGGACCTGGAAGTCCACTATGAGAATGGACATGTAATATATAGATCTTACCTGGATGCTTTCTCACTTGTTCTTGAAGTTTCTTAAAGAGCTGATATATATTAGAGGCTGCAAATTTTATTTGGGCTCTGGCAATTCTTTGTACCACACCTACTGAATAGGCCGAATCAGATATTATATTTATATCTCCTGGATAGTAAGTAAGAGCTCGAATGATCGCGTACAATTTATTCTGCTGAGTGGACTGAAAAGGAGTTCTGACTACTCTCTTTATAGTTAGATCATGAGAGTACACAGCACAAATATTATGTTTGGATGGGTGGGGGCCATTCTTTATCTAATCGTGTATATTATTAATAGAGTATAGCCCAATTACTATTTAGTCTCACATACTTGGGACCTCAGTGCATCAACTCAAACCTCAGCCCATTACAGAAGAAGATTAAAAAGAAGAAGAAGAAATATCAAAAGAAAAGGAAAGAAAATGAGCAATAAACTAAAAAGAACCTTGGCCATTTAAAGATACTTTGGCGACAGGGAAAAACAAAACATTAACTCAGACAAGGACAAAATTTGTAAAAAGGAAATCCCAAAGAGTAATATGAATTACTCTTAAGTCCATAGGAGCTTCTTGAAAGCGCCCATAAAATATTTTTAAAGTAAAATAATAGAGATAAAAGAAAAAGTGAGAAAAGAAATAAGAGATATGCAAGAGACACTCAATAGCTTGAAAAAGAAAGGAAATTCCTTTAAAAAATACAATTGTCCAAATGCAAAACAAAAATAAATACATTAAGGAAAACAACACCCTCAACAGTAGAATTACTCAAATGGAAAAAGATACAAAAGCTAACTGAAGGTAATCACACTTTAAAAAATAGAATGGAGCATATGGAAAGTAATGACTCTGTGAGGCATCAAGAATTAGCCATACAAACTAAAAAGAAGGGGAAAATGGAAGAAATATAAAATACATCATTGGAAAAACACCTGACCTAGAAAATAGATCCAAGAGAGACATTTTAAAAATTATTGATCTACCTGAAAACCATGATCAAAAAAAGTACTTGGATATCATTCTTCTGGAGATCATCAAGGGAAACTGCCCTGATATTCTAGAAACAGACGAGGTAATAGTTATTGTACGAATTCATGGATCACCTTTAGAAACAGATGCCACAAGGAAAGCCACAAGAAGCATTGTTACAAATCTCAAGAATATAATGACAAATGTTGGAGTGGATATGAGAAAATAGGGACACTAATATATGGTTAGTGGAATTGTGAAATGATCCAACTATTCTGGAGAGCAATCTGGAACTATGCCTAAAGGGCTACAAAACTTTGCATACCCTTTGATCCAGCAGTACCACTACTGCACTGTATATCAAGGAAATCATAAAGGAGGGAAAAGGACATACATGTGCAAAAATGTTTGTAGCAGCTCTTTTTTTATTAGAAAATAATTGGGAAATGAGTAGATGCCTATTAATAGGGGAATGCCTGAATAACTTGTGGTAGATGAAGATAATGAAATATTATTGGTCTATAAAAAATGTTGAATAGGGGCAGATAGGTGGCACAGTGGATAGGTAGCCCTGAAGTCAGAAGTACCTGAGTTCAAATATGATCTTAGACACTTAACACTTCATAGTGGTATGACTCTGGGCAAGTCACTTAACCCCAATTGCCTCAGCAAAAAAAAAGAAAGAAAGAAGGAAGGAAGGAAGGAAGGAAAGAAAGAAGGGAAATGATGAACAAGTAGATTTTAGAAATGCCTGGAAAGATTAACATGAATTGCTCCTGATTGAAACAAGCAGAATCAGAAATACATTGTATACAGTAACAGCAAGATTGTGTGATGATCAACTATAAAAGACTTGGTTCTTCTCAGTGATTCAGTGATTGAAGGCAATCCCAATAAACTCTAGTTAGAAAACACCATCTGAATCCAGAAAGAAAACAATGAAGATTTAATGTAAATCAAAAATAAAAAATAATAATATAAGAAAAATAAAATGTTATGGAATATTTTTGTTCTGTAAGAAATGACCAGCAGGATGAATACTGAGAAGCTTGGTGAGCCTTACATGAACTGATGCTAAGTGAAATTAGCAGAACCAGGAGATCATTATGTATTTCAACAACGATACTGTATGAGGATGTATTCTGTGTGGATTTCTTCCACAAAGAGAAGATCTAGCTCAGTTTCAATTGATCAAGGATGGACAGAAGCAGCTACACCCAACGAAAGAACACTGGGAAATGAATGTAAACTGCTTGCATTTTTGTCTTTCTTCCCAGGTTATTTTTACCTTCTCAATCCAATTCTTCCTGTGCAACAAGAGAACTGTTCAGTTCTGCACACATGTATTGTATCTAGGATATACTGTGACATATTTAACTTGTATAGGACTTCTTGCCATCTGGGGGAGGAGGTAAAGGGAGGGAGGGGAAAAGTTTGAACAGAAGTGAGTGCAAGGGATAATGTTGTAAAAAAATTACCCAGGCATGGGCTCTGTCGATAAAAAGTTATAATAAAAAAAAAGAAAAATAATTGCTAATCAGTATATATAAAGTAAAGTAAAATTGAAGATATTATCCAGACTAATTCCAGATCATTTTGTCATTCCATGTTTGCATATTTTATATGAAAGTAATATTTGGTAGTGAATCATCTGGATAGTTGTTTAAAGTATGTAATTCACTTGACATGCGAAAGGAAAAAATGATTTCAAATTCTCATTACATACTTCTATGAAAAAGGCAACTTTCAATAATCTGTTTATGGTAGAGGTTATTATTTTCTTGGAAAATATATAAATACATATCGCAATAATTATTTGTTATATTGATCAAGAAATTTATTTTAGTTTCTATGAAATGAGATATTTGAATTAAAGAATCCATTTCAGATAAAATTGACAAGATTGTAGATAGTTTTATCTATTTTACATCAAAGAGATGTGATTTTGTAAATTTCAGTTCTCTCTTAACAGCATGACATTATAATTTGTTTATCAATTTTAATCTTAGAATATTGTTGAGTCTCAGCGACAAAGCATGACTTGTCCATGTTAACAAAGCTCATTAGAATGACATTTGAACTTAAGGCTTTTGGGCAAGTCTAGTACTCTCTTATATAACATGACTCCTCTAAACCTCTAGAATGGCCTATAATTTGTGAATTTGCAAACACTTTGTTATCCATTATTTCATTTGATTTTTACAAAATCCTTCAAGAGCAGACAATGCAATTACTAGCATATTTTACCTATGAGAAGACTGGAACATAGAGTAACATAGTACAATGGGGTAGGGGGATTATGATGTGCAAAGAAGATTTGCAGATACCCAATTTTATATCATAACTAAAGTGAAATACCTTTGGAAATAGAAATCCCTTGACCTAAACTGAGCCATATGATCCAATAATGATTCTGAGAAATTCTGGAATTAGAAGGTGACTTTACTGCTTATGTGGAAATTGAAACTTAGCAAGCATTTTGTTGGCCTCAATAAAAATATGGGTTTAATGACAGAGAAGAATATCATAGGAAATGTACTTCCTTACAGATGATAAAATATTAAAAACCAATGATATGATTTATTGAAATAACTTTGCCTGGAAATTGATATTTCTTTTTTTTTTTTTATTTAATAGCCTTTTATTTACAGGATATATACATGGGTAACTTTACAGCATTAACAATTGCCAAACCTCTTGTTCCAAATTTTCACCTCTTACCCCCACCCCTCCCTAGATGGCAGGATGACTAGTAGATGTTAAATATATTAAAATATAACTTAGATAGACAATAAGTATACATGACCAAAACATTATTTTGCTGTACAAAAAGAATCAGACTCTGAATTATTGTACAATTAGCTTGTGAAGGAAATCAAAAATGCATGTGTGCATAAATATAGGGATTCGGAATTTAATGTAATGGTTTTTAGTCATCTCCCAGAGTTCTTTTTCTGGGCATAGCTAGTTCAGTTCATTACTGCTCCATTAGAAATGATTTGGTTGATCTCGTTGCTGAGGATGGCCTGATCCATCAGAACTGGTCATCATCTAGTATTGTTGTTGAAGTATATAATGATCTCCTGGTCCTGCTCATTTCACTCAGCATCAGTTTGTATAAGTCTCTCCAGGCCTTTCTGAAATCATCCTGTTGGTCATTTCTTACAGAACAGTAATATTCCATAATTTTCATACACCACAATTTATTCAGCCATTCTCCAACTGATGGACATCCATTCAGTTTCCAGTTTCTAGCCACTACAAAAAGGGCTGCCACAAACATTCGTGCACATACAGGTCCCTTTCCCTTCTTTATAATCTCTTTGGGATATAATCCCAGTAGTAACACTGTTAGATCAAAGGGTATGCACAGTTTGATAACTTTTTGAGCATAGTTCCAAACTACTCTCCAAAATGGTTGGATTCGTTCACAACTCCACCAACAATGAATCAATGTCCTAGTTTTCCCACATCCCCTCCAACAATCATCATTATTTTTTCCTGTCATCTTAGCCAATCTGACAGGTGTGTAGTGGTCTCTTAGAGTTGTCTTAATTTGCATTTCTCTGATTAATAATGACTTGGAGCATCTTTTCATATGACTAGAAATAGTTTCAATTTCTTCATCTGAGAATTGTCTGTTCATATCCTTTGACCATTTTTCAATTGGAGAATGAGCTTGATTTTTTATAAATTAGAGTTAATTCTCTATATATTTTGGAAATGAGGCCTTTATCAGAACCTTTGACTGTAAAAATATTTTCCCAGTTTATTGCTTCCCTTCTAATCTTGTCTGCATTAGTTTTGTTTGTACAAAAACTTTTCAGTTTGGTATAATCGAAATTTTCTATTTTGTGATCAGTAATGATCTCTAGTTCTGCTTTGGTCATAAAGACCTTCCCCTTCCACAGGTCTGAGAAGTAAACTATCCTATGTTCCTCTAATTTATTAATAATTTCATTCTTTATCCTAGGTCATGAACCCATTTTGACCTTATCTTGGTGTACGCGTTAGTATGGATCAATGCCTAGTTTCTGCCATATTAGTTTCCAATTTTCCCAGCAATTTTATCAAACAGTAAGTTCTTATCCCAAAAGCTGGGATCTTTAGGTTTATCAAAGACTAGGTTGCTATATTTGTTGACTGTTTTATCCCTTGAACCTAATCTATTCCTTAGCCAATACCAAATAGTTTTGGTAACTGCTGCTCTAAAAATATAATTTTAGATCTGGTACAGCTAAAGCCACCATCATTTGATTTTTTTTCATTAATTCCCTTGAAATTCTTGACCTTTTGTTTTCCATATGAACTTTGTTGTTATTTTTTCTATGTCATTAAAATAGTTTTGGGAGTCTGATTGGTATAGTGCTAAATAAATAGATTAGTTTAGGTAATATTGTCATCTTTATTATATTTGCTCGCCCTATCCAAGAGCATTTAATATTTTCAATTAGTTAGATCAGACTTAATTTGTGTGAAAAGTGGTCTGTAATTTTGCTCATAAAGTTTCTGATTTTCCCTTGGCAGATAGATTCCTAAATATTTTATATTATCAGTAGTTACTTGAAATGGAATTTCTCTTTGTAACTCTGACTGTTGGATTTTGTTAGTGATATATAAGAATGCTGATGACTTATGTGGGTTTGATTTTATAACCAGCAACTTTGTTAAAAGTTGTGGATTATTTCTAATAACTTTTAGCAGAATCTCGGGCTTCTCTAAGTATACCATCATGTTATCGGCAAAGAGTGATAATTTGGCTTCGTCATTGCCTATTCTTATTCCTTTAATCTTTCTCAAGCTCTTATTCTATAGCTAGTGTTTCTAATACAATATTAAATAGTAACGTGATAGTGGGCAACCTTGTTTCACTCCAGATCTTATTGGGAATGGTTGCAGTTTGTCTCCATTACATATGATACTTACTGATGGTTTTAAATAGATGCTGCTGATTATTTTAAGGAAAAGTCCATTTATTCCTATACTCTCAAGTGTTTTTAATAGGAATGGATGTTGGATTTTATCAAATGCTTTTTCTGCATCTATTGAGATGATCATATGGTTTTTTTAATTTGGTTATTAACATGGCCAATTATATTGATAGTTTTCCTAATATTGAACCAGCACTGCATTCTGGTATAAATCCTACTTGATCATAGTGTATTATCTTGGAGATGATTTTCTGTAGTCTTTTTGCTAATATCTTATTTAAGATTTTAGCATCAATATTCATTAGGGAGATTGGTCTATAATTTTCTTTCTCTGTTTTCAGCCTCCCTGGTTTAGGTATCAGTACCATGTCTGTGTCATAGAAGGAATTTGGTAGGACTCCTTCATTCCCTATTTTTATCAAATAATTTATTTAGCATTAGGGGCCAATTGTTCTTTAAATGTTTGGTAAAATTCACATGTAAATCCATCTGGTCCTGGGGATTTTTTCTTAGGAGTTGTTTAATTGCCTGTTCTATTTCTTTTCTGAAATGGGACTATTCAACAATTTACTTCCTCCTCTGTTAGTCTGGGAAGTCTATATTTTGGAGGTAGTCATCCATTTCACTTAGGTTATCAAATTTATTGGCATAAAGTTGAGCAAAATAACTCCTTATTATTTCTCTAATTTCCTCTTCATTGGTGGAAAGTTCTCCCTTTTCATTTTAAGACTACTAATTTCATTTTCCTCCCTCCTTTTCTAATCAGATTTACCAAAGGCTTATCTATTTTATTGGCTTTTTCATAGAACCAACTCTTAGTTTTATTAATTAGTTCAATAGTTTTTTTACTTTCAATATTTTTAATTTGTCCTTTTAATTTTAAATTTCCAATTTAGTATTTTGATTGAGGGTTTTTAATTTGGTCTTTTTAGTTTTTTAGTTGCAAAGCCCAATTCATTAATCTTTTCTTTCTCTGTTTTTATTCAAGTAAGCCTCTAAGGATATAAAATTCCCTCTTATTACCGCTTTGGCTGCATCCCACAAATTTTGGTATGATGTCTCATCATTGTCATTATCTTGAGTGAAATTATTAATTGTATCTATAATTTGCTGCTTCACCCAATCATTCTTTAAGATGAGATTGTATAGTTTCCAATTACTTTTTGGTCTATTTCCCCCTAATTTTTTGTTGAATGTAGTTTTTATTGCATCATGATCTGAAAAGAACATTTACTATTTCTGCTTTCTTGCATTTAATTTAGAGTCTTTATGTCCTAATAGATGGTCAATTTTGAATAGGTTCCATGAACTGCTAGAGAAAGTATATTCCTTCTATCTCCATTCAATTTTCTCCAAGATCCAACATACCTAATTTTTCTAATATTCTATTTACTTCTTTAATTTCTTTCTTATTTGTTTTGTGGTTTGATTTGTCTAATTCTGAGGTGCAAGGTTGAGATCTCCTACTATTACAGTTTTGTTGTCTATTTCTTCTTGCAACTCTCTTAACTCCTCCTTGGAAGCTGAGTGCCATACCACTTGGTGCATATATGTTTAATATTGATATTGCTTCGTTGTTTATGCTACCCTTTAGCATTATGTAGTTTCCTTCCTTATCTCTTTTAATTAGATCAATTTTTATTTTTGCTTGATCTGAGATAAGGATGGCTACCCCTGCTTTTTTGACTTCACCTGAAACATAATAGATTTTGCTCCAGCCTTTTACCTTTACTCTATATGTATCCCCCTCTTTAAATGTGTTTCTTGTAAACAACATATTGTAGGGTTCTGACTTTTGATCCAGTCTGCTATCTGCCTCCTCTTTATGTGGGAGTTCATCCCATTCACATTTACGGTTAGAATTACTAAATCTGTATTTCCTGCCATCCTAATAACCCCAGATTGTGCTTTACTTATTCTTGCCCCCACCCTCTTTCCCCCTTTTAAACTTATGTACCCCTCTTGTATCACGATACTTATCCTCTTTATAATCCCTCCCCCCCCCCTTTGAGTCTTTCCCCTTCCTTCCCTTATTCTCTTTTCTTTTCCTTTTCCTCTCCCCATTTTTAATGAGGCGAGAGAATTTTCTCTAAAACAAATGTCAATTATTTTTTCTTTGAGCCAACTCTGATGAGAGTAAGATTCACACAATGTTCCTCCCCTCTCTAAATTCCCTCAGATATGATAAGTTTCCTTAGCCTCTTTGTGGGATATGGTTTCCCTCTTTTTATCCCTCCTTCCCACCTTATTCTGCCATCATCCCTTTTCCATATCTACTAACCTTTTTTATTTTATATCAGTACAATCAAATTTTACATGTATTCTTTTTGTATATCCACAACAGAAATACAATTCTCAAGAGTTATTTTTACCTTTTCTGCATCTCTTGAGTTCTATTCTTGGAGATCAAATTTTTTGTTTAATTCTGGTTTTTTCTTCAGAAACAAATGGAATTCATTTGTTTCATTAAATGTCCATCTTCTGGGCGGAGCCAAGATGGCGGAGAAGACACACGCGTCTTTCTAAGCTCTTCTCTTACCCTCTTTATCAATATTATATCGAGCCTCAAAAATAGTCTTGACTGCTACAATTCGTAAAGATAAAGTAGAACAACTCACCGGCCGAAGAAAATCTGCAGTCTCGCTAAAAGTTGGTTCCGGGGCCAGGGGAGATCGGCGCAGACTGGGAGAGAAATTAGGTTCCAAGGAGAGTCTCAAACCCAGGGTGAAGGCACAGATCTCAGCACAAGCTCGCAGCCCCAACCCGCAGTCGGGCTTTCCTTGGGGCAGTTGTGATCCTGCACGCAGGGAGGACGCAGCCAGGTTAGCCTCCAATCTGCGCAGGGGAGCTCGGCTTGGGCCATAGAGCTTTTCAGGGCCGGTTTGCATCAGGCAGAGACACTGGGCAGGTTTGTGGCTGTCTGCGTTCTGCAGTCAGCTGCTAATACTCACAGTCCCACAAGAGGCTCCGGCCTGGGCGGTGACACTTTCACCACTTAGTCTCTGCCGAGGGCAATCGATAATCCACTCAGCCCTACTAAGCCGTTTGTAGCTCGGCCAGTGCTGAATCCACTTCCTGTTGGGGAAGGAAAACTCTCACCCAGAGCACTCCCATACCTCGGGCCGGAAATCGGTTTACATCTTTCCCTGCTCTGCAGAGGAAGCTGGTAACCCCTTGCCTAGAGACCTACCCTAAAGGCTTTAAAACATGAATAAAAAGATGAAAAGAACAATCGACAGCTTCTATACAGAAAAAGAGCAGGTCAGCAAACCTGAAGAGACCTCAAACAGCAAAAATGCATCAGACTGTCCTCCTTTACATAATGCTCTCATAGAAGAGACCATTAAAAGTCTCAAAAGAGAGTTAGAAGATAAATGGGGAAAGGAAAGAGAAGCCTTACAAGAGAGCAACAACTTCCTGAAATACGAATTGGAAAAGTTAAAAAATTCCCAGGAAGTGCAGGGAAACAAAATTGGTGAATTGGAAAAAATAAAAAAATCTCAGGAAAGTAAGAATTGTGAATTGGAAAAAATAAAGAATTCACTAAAAGTAGGATTTGAATTGAAAAGACAAAGAATTCGCAAGAAAGTAGGATCCGTGAATTGGAAAGACAAAGAACACGCAAGAAAGTAGGATCTGTAGAATTGGAAAAAAAAAATAATTCACTAAAAAAAAAATTAGTGAAATGGAAAAAAATTCCACAGACCAAAACAATACATTCAAAACTCAATTGGACATATACAGAAAGAAGTAAAAAAAGCTAATGAAGAAAATAATTCTTTAAAAATTAGAACTGAACAAATTGAAACTAATGATGCATTGAGACAGCAAGAATCAGTCAAGCAAAACCAAAAAAATGACAAACTGGAAAAAACCATGAATTATCTACTTGCTAAAATGACAGACTTGGAAAATAGATCTAGGAGAGATAATCTGAGGATTATTGGACTTTCCGAAAACTATGATGAAAAAAAGAGCCTAGATACTATTTTACAAGAAATCATCAAAGAACTGCCCAGATGTAATAGAATCAGAAGGTAAAATAGGCATTGAAAGAATTCATCGAACACCTTCTGAAAGAAACCCTAAAATAAAAAACCCCAAGGAATATTGTGGCAAAATTTCAGAACTATCAGATTAAGGAAAAAATTTTACAAGCAGCCAAAAAAAACCATTTAAATACGAGGTGCCACAATAGGATCACCCCAAGATCTGGCTGCCTCTACATTAAAGGAAAGAGGGCCTGGAATATGATATTCCGAAAGGCACAAGAACTTGGGATGCAGCCAAGAATAAACTACCCAGCTAAGCTGAGCATTTTCTTCCAGGGAAGAAGATGGACGTTTAATGAAACAAATGAATTCCATTTGTTTCTGAAGAAAAAACCAGAACTAAACAAAAATTTGATCTCCAAAGAATAGAACTCAAGAGATGCAGAAAAAGGTAAAAATAACTCTTGAGAATTGTATTTCTGTTTGTGGATATACAAAAAAAATACATATAAAATTTGATTGTACTGATATAACATAAAAAGGGAAGTAGATATGGAAAAGGGATGATGGCAGAATAAGGTGGGAAGGAGGGATAAAAGGAAACCACATCCCACAAAGAGGCTAAGGAAACTTATCATATCTGAGGGAATTTAGAGAGGGAGGAACATTGTGTGAATCTTACCTCCATCAGAGTTAGCTCAAGGAAAAATAATTGACATTTGTTTTGAGAAAATTCTCTCTCGCCTCATTAAAAACAGGGGAGAGGAAAGGAAAAGAAAAAAGTAATAAGGGAAGGAAGGGGAAAGACTCAAGGGGAGGGAGGGATTATAAAGAGGATAAGTATCTGATACAAGAGGGATACATAAGTTTAAAAAGGGGAAAAGGGTTGGGGAGGCAAGAATAAGTAAAAGCACAATCTGGAGTTATTAGGATGGCAGGAAATACAGATTTAGTAATTCTAACCGCAAATGAATGGGATGAACTCCCCATAAAGAGAGGCAGATAGCAGACTGGATCAAAAGTCAGAACCCTACAATATTTGTTTACAAGAAACACATTTAAAGCAGGGGATACATATAGAGTAAAGGTAAAAGGCTGGAGCAAAATCTATTATGCTTCAGGTGAATCAAAAAAGCAGGGTACCATCCTTACTCAGATCAAGCAAAAGTAAAATTGATCTAATTAAAGAGATAAGAAGGGAACTCACATCCTGCTAAAAGGTAGCATAAACAACGAAGCAATATCAATATAAACATATATGCACCAAGTGGTATGGCACTCAGCTTCCTAAAGGAGAAGTTAAAGAGAGTTGCAGAAAGAAATGAGACAACAAAACTGTAATAGTAGGAGATCTCAACCTTGCACTCTCAGAATTAGAACAAATCAAACCACAAAACAAATAAGAAAAAAGTACAAAGTAAATATATTAATGAAAAATTAGGTATGTTGGATCTTTGGAAAAATTGAATGGAGATAAAGAAGAATATACTTTCTTCTCAGCAGTTCATGAACCTATTCAAAAATCTGAACCATATATTAGGACATCAAAAGAAAACCTCAACCCAATTAAATGCAAGAAAGAGAAATATAAAGCTTTCTTATTCAGATCATGATGCAATAAAACTACATTCAACAAAAGTCTAGGAAATAGACCAAAAGTAATTGAAACAAACAATCCATCTTAAAGAATGATTGGGTGAAACAGCAAAATTATAGATACAATTAATAATTTCACTCAAAAATGAACAATGATAGACATCATACCAAAATTTGTGGAAAAGCCAAAAGCAGTAATAAGAGAATTTTATATCCTAAGGAAGCACTTGAATAAAACAGAAAGAAAAATTAATAATTGAGCTTGCACTAAAAAACTAAAAAAGACCAAATTAAAACACCCAGATCAAATACTAAATTAAATTTAAAATTAAAAGGAGAAATTCACAAAAGTATGAAAGAAAAAAAACTATTGAACTCAACTTAATCAAAACTAAGAGTTGGTTCTTGAAAAAAGCCAATAAAATAGATAAGCCTTTAGTAAATCTGACTTAGAAAAGGAGGGAGGAAAATAAATTGATAGTCCTTTAAAAATGAAAAGAGAGAACTTTAACACCACCAATGAAGAGAAATTAGGAAATAATAAGGAATGTTCATTTTAGCATCCAACTAATGCTCAATAAATTTGATAACCTAAGTGAAATGGATGACTACCACCAAAATACAGACTTCCCAGACTAACAGAGGAAGAAGTAAATTGCTTAGAATAGTCCCATTTCAGAAAAGAAAAGAACGAATTAAACAACTCCCTAAGAAAAAATCCCAGAATTACCAGATAGGATTTACATGTGAAATTCATTGCCAAACATTTCAAAAAACAATCTGGCCCCAATGCTATACTCAAATATTTGATAAAATAGAATGAAGAGTCCTAACCAAATTCCACTTCTATGACACTACATGAGAAACATGATACTAAAACCATTGGTAAGGCTGAAAACAAGAGAAAGAAAATTATGACAATCTCCTAATGAATATTGATGCTTAAAATCTTAAATAAGATATTAGACAAAAAGCACTCCCAGAAAATCATCTTCCAAGATAAATACATATATGATCAAGTAGGATTTATAACCAGGAATGCAGGGCTTGGTTCAATATTAGGAAAACTTATCAATATAATTGGCCATGTCAAAACCCAAATCTAACAAAACCATATGATCATCTCACATAGCATTCTGCAGAAAAAGCATTTGATAAAAATCACAATCATCCTATTTCCTAACTTAAACAACACTTGAGAGTAATAGGAAATAAATGGACTTTCCTTAAAATAATCAGCACATCTATTTCAAAAACCATCAGTAAGCATCATATGTACATGAGACAAAACTACAACCATTCACCAATAAAGATCTTGGAGGGAAACAAAGGCTATGCACACACTATCAGTCCTATTTAACTATTGTATTAGAAACGCTCAGCTATACAATAAAACCAAAAAGATTAAAGCGAATAAGAAAGTACAATGAGAGAAAGCCAAATATCAGCTCTTGACCGATGACATGATGGTATACTTAGAGAACCACCAAAGATTCTGCTAAAAAGTTATTAAATAATCCATAACTGCTTACAAATGTTGTGGTTATAAAAATAAACCCACATAAGTCATCACATTCTTATATATCACTAACAAAATCCAACAGTCAGATTTACAAAGAAATTCCATTTAAAGTAACTACCTGATAATATAAAAATATTTAGGAATCTATCTGCCGAAAAGGAAATCAGAAACTTTATGAGCAATTACAGACCACTTTTCACACAAATTAAGTCTGATCAACCAATGGAAAATATTAAATGCTCTTGATAAAGGCTGAGCAAATATAATAAAATGACAATATGTACCTGAAAGCTAATCCTATTTATTTAGCGCATACCAATCAGACTCCCAAACTATTTCTCAATGACCTAGAAAAAATAACCAAACAAAGTTATACATGGAAAACAAACTAATGCGCAAGAATTTCAAAGGGAATTAATAAAAAAAATCAAATGATTGGTGACTTAGCTAGTACAGATCTAAAACTATACTATGAGCAATCAGTTACCAAAAACTCATCTCATGAAGGTATTGGCTAAGGAATAGATTAGTTGATCAGTGGAATAGATTAGGTTCAAGGATAAATACAGTCAAACTAAATACTAGCAACCTAAGATCTTTGACAAACCACAAAGATCAACTTTTGGATAAGAACTTCACTTTGATAAATATATTGCTGGGAAAGTTGGAAACTAATATGGCATGAAACTAGGCATTGATCCATACTTAACGCCATACCCAAGATAAGGTCACAAATGGGTTCATGACCTAAGGCATAAGAATGAATATTATTAATAAATTGAGGAACATGGATAGTTTACCTCTCAGACCTTTAGTGGAAGGGAAATATGGGTTTTTTTGCCACCAAGTCTAGAAGCTGAGATCATTCTGTATCACAAATTATGAAACTTCGTTCATTATTACCAAACTGAAAGTTTTGTACAAACAAAGACTAGGACAAGATTAGAAGGAGCAATAAACTGGGAGACAAATATTTTTCACAGTCAAGTAAGGTTCTGATAATAGGTCTATTCCAAGAATTATAGAGAATTAACTCTCATTTCATAAAAATCAAGCCATTCTCAATTGAAAATGGTCAGCGATATGAAACAGACAATTTCTCAGATGAAGAATTGATATTTCTTAGTCATATGTAATGAAGATGCTCAAGTCATTATTCCAATTCAAGAAATGTCAATATTAAGACACTTTCTAATGATCCACACACATTCTTGTCAGATTGGCTAGATTGACAGGATAAATATTAATGATGATTGTTTGAGGGATGTAGGGAAAGGTGACACTGATATCAGTTTGTGATTGTAATCGAACACCATTTTGAGACTTGTAAGGTTTGTACTATGAAAAGATTAGTGAAACTGATGCATGCTTTGAGTCCTCAGTGTTCTGCAAGATTATTCGCATAAAGAGTTATTATAGATCAAGGACTTTATGTGCGAATTTTTAGCCTTTTTGAAATGGAGCCAGACTAAGGTGTCCACTAGTTGGAGGAATAGATAACATTGTGAGAGACTTATGGAATTCTTACTTGTTCTGTAGGAATTTGCACAACGAGCAAGATTTCTAGAGGCTGGAGAGTTACTTCACGAGGCTAGACTAAGTGAAATCAGCAGGACCAGGAGCTCATTTGTACTTCAATTATACTAGACTGATGACCAGTCCTGATGGATCAGGTCATCCCTCAGCAAACGGATCAGCTCAAATCATTTCTAATGGGCGAAGTTGCCAATAACCTGAACTAGCTATATCCAGAAAGAACTCTGGAGATGACTAAAATCCAGTTACATTGAATTCAGTCCCTACTAATTTTGCACACTGCATCTTTGATTTACCTTTCAAGCTCATATTGTAATAATTCAGTCTATTGATTCTTTTGTCACAAAATAATTTTTGGTCATGTGCAATTATTCGTGTATCTAGTTATATTTTAATATATTTAACATCTACGGTTCATCCTGCCATTTTAGGGGAGGTTTTGTGGGGAGTAAGAGGTGAAATAAATCTGGAACATTTCAGAGGTTTGGCAATTATTAATGCCCTGTAAGTGTACCTCATGTATATATCCATTATAATTAAAGCTATTAAATAAAATAAGAGAAAAAATGTCCTTGTCTTCCCTGGAAGAAAATGCTAACAGCTGAGGACAGTTTATTCTTAGCATGATCCAAGTTCTTTGCGTCTTTTCTGAATATCATATTCCAGGCCTTTCTTTCCTTTAATGTAGGCAGTCAGATCTTGGGTGATCCTCATATTGTGCACCTCGGTATTGAAATAGTTTTTGGCTGCTTGAAGTAAAATTTTTTCCTTAATCTTATAGTTCTGAAATTTTGCCACAATATTCCTTGGGGTTTTATTTGGTTTTCTTTCAGAAGGCTGTTCAGATGAGATTCTTTCAATTGCCTATTGTTACCTTACTGATTCTATTCATCTGGGCAGTTCTCTTTGATGATTTCTGATCAAACATAGTAGTATCTAAACTCTTTCTATTTATCATAGGCAATTTGCCAAGAAGTCCAATAATCCTCAAAGATACTTACAGATCTATTTTACCAAGTCTTCATTTTGCAAGTAGATAATTCATGAAGTTTTTCCAGTTTGTCATTTTTTGTTTTGTGCACTGTTTAGCTTCTCAATGAATCATTAGTTTCAATTGTTCAGCTCTAATTTGTAACAATTATATTTCTTCGATTAATAGCATTCTACTATTTACAATGTATATGTCAATTGAGTTTTTGAGATGTATTATTTAGAGGTCTGTGGAATTGAAAAGTTTTTGCCATTGTCACTAATTTTTTTTAGTGAAAATACTAATCATTATGCAATTCACAGATCCTATTTCTCGACTGTTCTTTGTCTTATCAATTCACAATCCTACTTTCTAGTAGAGACTTCCTTATTTTAACAATTCGTATTTCAGAGAAGTTAGTTGCTCTCTATGTGAAGTGCTTCTCTTATTCCTTTCCCCATTTATCTTCTAACTCTCTTATTTGAAGACTTTTAATGAGTAAAATTTCTAAGAACATTATTAAAGGAGGACAGTCTGATGCATATTTGAATATATTTGAGTCTCTTACTAGAGTTTGCTGTACCTGCTCTTTAAATTTATTCATAGAAGCTGTATGATCGTTCTTTTCCAATCATTTTATTCATTTTACAAAGCCTTTAGGTGAGGTCAATCATAGGCAAAGGTTACCAGCTTCTTTCTGCAGAGCAGGAAAGATGTAAACCATTTCGCCAGGTATGGGATGTCTCTATGAGAGTTTGCCCATTCCAACAGGAATGAAGGATTCTCATAGCCGAGCTATCAAAATGCTTATAGGGCTGAGAGGATTAGATGCTCTCGGCTAGAACTAGGGTGAAAGTGTCACTGCACCCAGACCTAAGACCTCTTGTGAAAGGACTGTGAGTTTAGCTTGTGACCACAGAACCAGACCGCGAGACCGCCGCAAACTCTGCCCAGCAGTCTCTGCCTGATGCAAATTGGCCCTGGAAAAGCTCATGGCCCCAAACCGGCTCCCACTGCACAGATTGGAGGCTAACCAGGCTGCATCCTCCTGCTGTGCAGGATCCAACTACCCAAGGAGAGCCCAGTACTGCGAGGTTGGGGCTGTGCGCTTGCTGAGATCTGTGCTTTCACCCTCGTTTGAGACTCTCTCAGAACCTAATTTCTCTCCCATCTGCCGATCTCCTCCCGAACCAACTTTTTGGTGAGACTGCAGATTTTCTTCCCGGTGAGTTGTTCTACTTCTTATCTTTACGAATTGTAGCAGTCAAGATATTTTTTTTGAGGACTCGATATAATATTATAAAGAGGGTAAGAGAAGAGCTTAGAAAGTACATGTACTTCATAACTCGCCATCTTGGCTCCTTAAAGTTGATATTTCTAATGACAAAATACTTTGTAAACATGTATGTGCTAAATCAATGAGTCATTTTTATATAATTATTATTTTGAGGGTGTGAACCCTATCTGATTTGTCTGGGAGTATGAAGAGGAAGGGGGAAACTGTCAGACTTGGTCTCCTCTAAACAAATCTAATTCATGAAGAACAGTTAAGCAAAATGAATAAAACATATGATATAAATTTGAAGTTGTATTGCTTAAAATTAACTTTGGTCTTCTTTCCCCTCTCCATTCCAACTCCTTATTTCTATACCCAATGAAGTGAAAAATGTTCTAGAAAAATTATTTTTCTAAAAAAATTGAAATAAAAGATATTTCAAATATCAAATTCATCTCCACATGTTCTTAACATAAATAAATTGTACACATATTTAAAATTGTATATTCATAGAACGTACTGATAAAGTACAATGTACTGACTAGATACACGAAAAATACAGATTTTAGTTGGATCTGTACCATTAACTTTTTGACTTCTAAATCAATGACTGACTTTTCTACAAGTTAATGTTTTCTATCTGAGACTATTGAGCAATCTAGTTTGCAAACATACCCATTATTGATTTCATCTATTATATAGGAGCCCAAATTTAGACCAAAATGTAGGATCACAGATATATATTAAAATAGACTTTACATATTATTTACTATAGCTCCTTCATATTATAGCTGAATCAATTAATGAAAAAAATCATACTTTAATTTGTAATTATGTGTAAATCACTGTGTTAAGCTCTGGAAATACAAATAGTAAAGCAAGGTAGTCCCTACTCTCAAGGAGGTCAAATTCTAATAGATTGTACCAATATATAACAAAAGGATTTCACACTAGAAGGGGATGGTAATGAGAAAAGCAGGACTTGCTACAAAAGACGACAGATTGGGGAAGGAGGTATTCTGAAGCAAAACACTTTTGAGGAAGGACAAGGTGAAAGGAGTGAGAGAACAGGATAAATGGGGGAAGAGGATAGGGTACCAAAAAATATAGTCAGTAAAAATAACAGAAAAAAAAAAAAGAGAGAAACTAAATAAATAAGGACTTAATTTCTCAGACATATAGATTTAATCAATCCAAATCTATAAAAATAAGATCCATTCCCCAATTGATAAATGATAAAAAGAAATGAAGTTTCCTGTTGAAGTAATCAAAGTTATATATAGTTATATGAAAAGATTTCTTCCTATTTAATGGAGAAATACAAATTAAAACAATCCTGAAATACCATCTTAAAATTATGAAACTGTTAAATAAAATAGAAAAGGAAAATAACAAAGGAAGGAGATAATTTAGGGAAAATGACATATTTATTCATAGTTAATAGAGTTGGGAACTGATTAAACCATTTTGTAAAATAAATTGGAACTGTGCCCAAAGGGTATAAAATCATGTGTACCTTCTGACCTTGCAATATCATTACTAGGTCTGTATTCCAAAAAGAGATTTTTTTAAAGGATAAGGATCTATACATACAAAAAATATTTATAGTAATTCTTTTTTTTTTTTTTTGGGTAGGGACAAAGAATTAGAAAATGAAAGGATGTCCATTTATTAAAAGAATAGCAAAACAAATTTTGTGTAATTATGATGCAATACTATTATGCCGCAAGAAATGATAGGCAAGAGCTTCTCAGAAAATACCTGGAAAGACTTCCATAAACTGATTTAAAAATAATTGTACTGCATACAAAATAACACCTATATTGTTTGCACATTATGAATGACTTAGCTCTTCTCAATAATACAATGATGTGAGACAACTCTGAAGGATTTGTGATAAACAATAGTATCTTTCCCAAGAGAATAAACTGATGGTTTCAATCAATATAGATTTAAGCATATTTCTCATTTGGTTTGTTTTTCTGGAGGTTTTTGTTATTGTTATTCAGTTTTTCTTTTATATTATGATTATTACAGAAATTTTTTTCATGATTTCATATGCATAATCTGTATCAAATTATTTACCTTCTCAATTGGGAGAAAAGGAATAGAGAGAATTTGGAATTCAAAAGTTTTTGTTTTTTTTTTTAATGTCAATATTAATTTATTTTTCCAGTTGCATGTAAGGATGGTTTTCAACATTCATTTTTGTAAGATTTTGAGTTCCAATTTTTTTCTCCTTCCTTTCCTTGCATACACCTCCTTTCCAAGACAGCAAGCATGTGAAATAATTTTGAACATATTTCAATATTCGTCATGTTGTGATAGAAAAATCAGAACAACAAAAGCAAACATGGGGGGAAGCAAAAAAAAAAAAAAAGTGAAAATAGTACATTTCAATCCACATTCAGTCTCCATAAATTTCTCTCTGGATACAGATGGCATATTCTATTCCAAGTCTTTTGGAATTGTCTTTGATCATTGTATTATGGAGAAGAGCTAAGTTCATTATGATAGATCATCTCATAACCTTGCTGTTACTATATACAATGTTCTCCTGATTCTGCTCATTTCATTCAATATTGTCTCATGAAGGTTTTTTCCAGGGTTATCTTTGACAAAAGTAAGGATTTTATAATTGAGGTGATGAAGAAAGGTACCAGTGAAAAGGGAGAGAAACAAGTTGTGTGATGTGAAGTAAAGAAAATAGCAAGAAGGCCTTTATGGCTCAAGGAGAAAGCATGTTAAATTGATTAATATGTAATAAAGATGGATAGGTAGATTAGAACCAGTCTGTTAAGGACTTTAAGTGATAAGTAGATTCTTTTACATTTTTCTTAATATCAAAGAGTCATTGAACGTTTGAACAAGTTTTTGATGTGGTTAGATTTGTGCTTTAGTTATATAATTTTGACAGCTCTTTAGCAGAGATAGCAGAAGAAACTAAAATTAGGAAGTTACTAAAATAGTACATGAAAAATATACTGAAGCCTTGAGAACTACCACTCAGAAATGGCTTATAATACCTACCAAAACGATTATCTTATTCCTCTACTGAATAGCAATCTCTGGAGAGAGGTTTCTGCTTAATATATATGTCTCAAATATTTTAGCTACTCGTTTTCAAAGTTGTTAACATGCGGATATTCTTTAACCAAATTAACAATAATATAGCTATATATAACAGATAATGTTGTGGTCCCAATTATTAAATATTTTAGGGTTTTTATTTAATATACATAATGAGAAAATCTTTATTAGCTAGAATTTATCAAATATTTAATTAAAAAACTTAGCCTGAACCTTTGGTGGGAAATAGTAAATATATATAGATATGCACATTTTCTTTTAAAATGAACATAGATTGTTGTATTTTGATCAAACTTATAGCATTTCCAGATTAACCTTTTTTCATCCAAGCTACACAGTATGTAGAGATTTAAGGTTTTATCATCAACTTCATAGAAGTAAATTCCAGTAGTTTTAGCTCCATGGATTTGTCCATCAAATTTTAACTGATGACATGGATTTCAATCATGTGGTAGATCTTTTGTGAGTGTGTATAGATGGATGATTCTAAAAAGAAATGTTCACTAGCTTTCTCCTTAGAGCCTTATTTTAGATAAGTAAGGGAAAAGCATTTCTCAGATAACTACTATATACCAGACATGTTGAGCATATTGCAAGTTTTATTTAAGTAACATAAGCTTTCTCAGGAGTCAGAACCTTTGAGGAGAAAAAAAGAAAAAAACTACTGCTTCTTAAAAAAAAAAAAAAAACTGAAATATGTATCTGTAGTTGTTTTCCTACCATAGAAGAAGGATTAAGAGATAAAGTAGTTGTCAAAAACTATCAATAAGCATTAATCTTTTTTAAAAGATTAAGCAGTTGCCTTTTATTTTCTTTCATTTTTTTTCCTGTTTGATTTGACTTTCTTGTGCAGTAATATAATTGTATAAATATGTATGCATATATTGTATTTAACATATATTGGACTACTTGCCACCTAGGGGAAGGGGTAAGAGAAGCATTGGGAAATTGTAATGTAAGGTTTTGTAAGGATTAATGTTGAAAAATTATCCAAGCATATGTTTTGAAAATAAAAAGCTTTAAATTAAAAAACAAAACAATTAAGCAATACGTTCGAATTTATTACAACAAAAAGATGGGAAATATTACCTTTCAAATAACTAATCGCATTTGCAAATATCAGAAAATGTATTTTCTCTATATTTTTATGAATCTCTTTGACTTTTCCCTAGTATTTGCTCAAAGTTCATTGTTCTCTCTTGCCAGCTTCCCCACCTCCCTCCACTATGATACAGCTGCTGCTATTTTCTGGGCAAATTTTAGGCAGCTGCACCACTTTTTAAGCTGATATTTCTGTTTAAAGGTTAAATTAGGAACTAACTGCACTTACTGTTTAGTCCACAGAAAGCAAGAAACCATCTTCAAATCAGTCAAAACATTTCTGAAGAGCTTCTGAACAAGTGGCAGCTGTATGTGATATGGTAAGGCAGCTTAAAGAGAACTGATTTTTGCTTTGTAATCAGTAGTTCCCTTCTGAATCTTCTTTCCCACTGCTCTCTCCATGACCTTGGAGATGGAATTTTGCCAAAAGAATGACACAATTTCTGTAAGAGAATCACATATGAACTCTACTTCAAAGAATGCATGATTTCAGAAACCTAAGCACACAAATATTAAAATGCCTTACATCCATGCCCCCAAATATTTCTATACATATAAAGACAATGTAACTCAGTAGAAGATAAAATCATGTTTAATAGTAAGTAATAGGCTTGATATCCAGGTAGATATTTAGTCAGTTTACAAACATTTATTGATTTCCTACTATGAGTTATGCCATGAAGTGAAGACTTATAATGGCAAAAGATTGTTCCTACCTAAAAAGAATTCAGGTAATAGATATTAAAGAGAGCACAAAAGAGAAAAATCCAAAAGGATATATGCACACACACACACACACACACACACACACACTATTCTAATTGAGATTCAGACTAACATAGTATATGCTCTTCATGATGCTATATGTCTACATCACTTAGAATGTAACAATATTAACTTTGAAAAAATCTAAAATAATTTTAAAATAAATTTTTATTTGTCTTTGGTTTTATAATGCTCAAATTTCTCCCATTTCCTTCTTTCCCAGTGATATATCTTATTTTTAAAACTTATTTTTAGTCATTTCTGCAAATATTTATTATATCCTTTTTAAATAAAAGATGAAAAATAAGCTCCTTTTAGCAAAAAAAAAAATTACATTAGTTATATACAAAAAAACCATGTCTAATTCTTTAAGTACAATACTTTTCTTGCAAGAGATTGTTTATGTTTTATCACCAATTCTTTGAAATCATGGTATATTGTAGCATTCATTAGAGTTCAAAAGTCTTTAAAATATTTTTCCCCTGTATAATATTATTTCCATAATGTTCTTACTATTGTGTAATTGGTTTTCCTAATTAGCATAACCTAAATTGTAGGAATTCTAATGACTAATATACATATATATATATAAATATTTATATGTTACATACACATACATTATATCTAATATTATATATAATGATATATATGTATATAATATATAATGTAATATAGCTAGCTAGGTGGTACACTGGGTAGATTCCAGCCCTGGAATTTAGTTCCATTATTACATGGAATTTTCAATTTATGATCTCTTATAGGAAGTAAGTGGATTTTTCAGTGACTATTCTGGCTTCAGGTTATCAGGGCAGTTTATCTTTATAATTTCTTTAAAAGATGTTTCCAAATTATTTTTTTATCATGGTTTTCAAAAAATTCAGTGATTCATTTTTGTCTAATTAAAGTTTTTTTTTAAAACATGTATAATTTTTAACATTCTTCTTGGTAAAGAATTTGTAAATTCTTTGAATTTTCTCCCAAGTGAGACAGAGTGAGTCCTTCTATGCTATCTTAAGCTGAATCAAAATTTTCTTTGTAGCTCTATTTCTCTGTAAATTCTGTCACTCCAGAATCTGTTTAGAGGCTCAACTTAATATTTCTGAGGGAAACTTGGGAGAAATCAGTCAACTTCCTCCACCAAGCCCACTCCCATATCTTTGCTAAGAAAACTCCAAAATGGTTTAATAAAAAATCAGATATAAGTGAAACAAGTAAACAACAACTTCAAAGGAGTTCTTAAATACACTGGAAAACACTTTTAAATAATCCCTTGCATCTTAAATGTAAAAGAAATGCCACATCAAGCACAGAGATCCCTATAAACAGTTATATATATAATATATAAGGGAGAAAAAGAGAATCTTCAGAACACTAATTTGTTTAAATGATGTAAGAGAAGGAAGAGAATTCTGGGAACACAATGGATATATGGGAGAAACTGAATGAAGACCTCTCATAAATATCTGGCCTTGACCTATGCCCTAATTGTTATTTTAGACTTTACTAAAACAAATTGAGTTATAGCTAAAAAGCTGCAGGTATTCCATTATCTTAGATAAACAATTATTTCCCTCCAGTCTCCTCCCCCGTTTTCATTAGCAGTTAAGTATCTAAACAGCAAAGTGTTTTCTGTGGTCCATATTTAGTCTCTGGTAAAATTAGAACTTGCCAGCCAATGGGGGAAAAGGTCAGAAGTGGGGGGAGGGGACTTCTGCATTAGGGTCTATGTCAGGGGTCCTCAAACTTTTTAAATAGGGCGCCAGTTCACTGTCCCTCAGACTGTTGGAGGGCCAGACTATAGTAAAAACAAAAATTATGAACAAGTTCCTATACATGTTGCATATATCTTATATTGAAGTGAAGAAACAAAACGGGAACAAATACAGTATTTAAAATGAAGTAAAATTAAATCAACAAACTTACCAGTATTTCAATGGGAATTATGGGCCTGCTTTTGGCTAATGAGATGGTCAATGTCTGGTTCCATATTTGTCACTGCTAGTTGTAACAAGTGATGCAAGTGTGCATCTGTTAGTCTTGATCTGGTTGGAGAGTTCAAATGTTTCTTTCTAGAAAAATTCTGTTCACAGACATGAGTGCTGCCAAAGTTGGTTGCCATTTTGAGTGCATGGTTCCTGAGATGAAGATTTGTCTCAGAGGGGAGAGATGCATAGAAGTTATGAAGACTGCTTGACTTGAATGCGTCTTTCAGAGAGTCACAATTCTGCAGTTCAGCCAGTTCCATTTGGTAAATTGTATCCACATTTTCAATGTCAATAGAAAATGGGTTACAGAAAAGCATTATGCCCTGTTCATGGAGATGAAGCTCTTTAAATCCAAATTGGAACTCCTTTTGCAATTTTTCCACTGAATCCACACATATTTTGTTTGGGAATGCAATCAGCGGTTTTTCCACTAACAGATTTTGAGTTGTGGGGAGATGGCAGAAGTTTTTCTCCTTCACTTGTTTGATAAGTAGGAGAGCCTTGTGTGATGGTCAGTTTAAATCACCCTTTGGGGCTTCATCTGTAAATGATCTTTTAGTCTCCTCAGGGTTTGAAATCTGTTCTATTTCAACTATGCAGTTGGAAAAAGTTCTTCTCTGGCCATCAATCAAGTTATTTTCATATTTATGTCATTTGTACAGAGTATATAGACTCCGGAGTGATAATCCATAAGTTTTATTCTTCAGAGATTGTATTATTATATGATGCTCATAAAACTTTCTTGAAAAAATTTCCACGTTGACAAAATAATATATTTTTGTTAAGGAGAAAAACAGAGGTTATTAAAAGTGTATGTTTTTGCACAAATACATACAGAAAAACATACAAATACATACAAACACGTATATCTGTATGTATTTCATACACATATGCATGCTATCTATATATATATATATATATATATATATATAACAAGTACTGAAAACCATCAATTACTATATATATATATATATATAGTAATTGATGGTTTTCAATACTTGTTTTCCTGAAGATAATTATAATGATGGTAAAATTAGCAATTATAGAGTGCATTAATGCTTACAAATATAATTTATAAATTAAAAATATTTGTAATTGTAAATTATAAATGTAAATTTTAATGTTTGTAAAATCACTTTAATGTTTGTGAAACCACTTTACAGCTATTCTATTTTTTATTAATAACAACTCCAGGTATAACCCATTTGACAGATGAGGAAACTCTAACAAAGATTAATTATCTTTTTCTCAGGATTACATAGAAGTTAAGTGTCTGAGGTATGATTTGAACTAAGGTCTTCCTCAATCTAACTTCAGTATTCTATCTACTCTAACACTTAGGTAGTTATCAGTTTCCACTAAGAGAATCTAAAATTCCCTAAAGCTTGCTCAAATCATGAGAATATCATCTATTAACAAGAGAATCTGGAAGAATTTAGCTATATGCTCAGAAGGGTCGAGCGAATATAATAAAGATGACAATACTCCCTAAACTAATCTATTTATTTAGTGCTATACCAACCAGACTTCCAAGAAAATATTTTAATGATCTAGAAAAAATAACAACCAAATTCATATGGAATAATAAAAGGTTGAGAATCTCAAGGGAATTAATGAAAAAAAAAATCAAATGAAGGTGGCCTAGCTGTACCTGATCTAAAATTATATTATAAAGCGGCAGTCACCAAAACCATTTGGTATTGACTAAGAAATAGATTAGCTGATCAGTGAAATAGGTTAGGTTCACAAGACAGAATAGTCACCTATAGCAATCTAGTGTTTGAAAAACCCAAAGATCCTAACTTTTGGGATAAGAATTCATTATTTGACAAAAACTGCTGGGATAACTGGAAATTAGTATAGCAGAAATTAGGCATGGACCCACACTTAACACCGTATACCAAGATAAGATCAAAATGGGTCCATGATTTAGGCATAAAGAATGAGATTGTGAATAAATTAGAGGAACATAGGATAGTTTATCTCTCAGACCTGTGGAGGAGGAAGAAACTTGTGATCAAAGATGAACTAGAGACCATTATTGATCACAAAATAGAAAATTTTGATTACATCAAATTAAAAAGCTTTTGTACAAACAAAACTAATGCAAACAAGATTAGAAGGGAAGGAACAAACTAGGAAAACATCTTCATAGTTAAAGGTTCTGACAAAGGCCTCATTTCCAAAATATATAGAGAATTGACTCTAATTTATAAGAAACCAAGCCATTCTCAAATTGATAAATGGTCAAAGGATATGAACAATTTTCAGATGATGAAATTGAAACTATTACCACTCATATGAGTGTTCCAAATCATTATTAATCAGAGTAATGCAAATTAAGACAACTCTGAGATACCACTACATGCCTGTCAGATTGGCTAAGATGACAGGAAAAAATAACGAAGAATGTTGGAGGGGATGCGGGAAAACTGGGACGCTGATGCATTGTTGGTGGAGTTGTGAACAAATCCAACCATTCTGGAGAGCAATCTGGAATTATGCTCAAAAAGTTATCAAATTGTGCATACCCTTTGACCCAGCAGTGTTTCTACTGGGCTTATACCCCAAGGAGATACTAAAGAAGGGAAAGGGACCTGTATGTGCCAAAATGTTTGTGGCACCCCTGTTTTTAGTGTCTAGAAACTGGAAAATGAATAGATGCCCATCAATTGGAGAATGGTTGGGTAAGTTGTGGTATATGAATGTTATGGAATATTATTCTTCTGTAAGAAATGATCAGCAGTGTGAAGACCGTGTATTTTTAAATCAGAAGGAGTCAGGAATTCAGGTTAGGGGAAAATCGTCAGTCTTTATTCTCAGTGAAGAAGGATCAGAAGTGGAAGATATTTGGCAATAGCAATGTGTGCAGCAGAGTCTAGAAGCTAGCTAGATCAGCAGCCACACGACCAGCAGCTAGGAGAATGGAACCCAGGCCCAATCTCTCCCAGCTTCTCTTCCTGTCTCTCTCTCTGCCTTGATTCACCAAAAACATCATTTCCTATACAGCACATCAGGACTTGCATGGAGAGTGGGCGGGGAGCCATTCTTTATCCAATCATGTATATTAATAGAGTATAGCCCAATTACTATTTAGCCTCACATACTTGGGACCTCAGTGCATCAACTCAAACCTCAGCCCATTACATCTGCTTTCTTTTATTTTAGAACACAGGTGGTCATGCCATCCCTGACTCCTCAGGGAGGTCAGAGCCCCCAAGGGGAGGTGATCACACCCTCCCTACCTTCTCAGGGAAGGAGGTGAAAGCACCGAAAGGAGGTGATCACAGACTCCTGACTTCTCAGGAAAGGCGGTGAAAGCACTAAAAGGAGATGATCACACCCTCCTGACATCTCAGGATGGGAGATGAAAAGCACCAAAGGAAGTGGGGGTTTACGGGTTTTCTTTTGGTCATTATGCAAAACCCATCAGCATAGGGAGGAATTACAAAGCCATAGCAAAACGCAGAGGCTATTAGGATGACTTCCCGGTCAGTAGGCCGATGGGTATAACAAACATGAATTGTACACGAAGTAGGGAATAGCAAACAATATAAACAAATGGTGTTGGAAAAGCACCAGAAGTCCTAGAAGGAGGGTGAAACAACAGTCACAACACCTTCTTCAGCAGCCAAGAGATAGTCCAACCAATCAGTCCATTGTTACATTTCAGGGAATCCAATATCCCTGAGTTTTTAAGTCCTGCAAAAGTCTTTATGTCTTAGGGAATCAACCCAGCAGATTTTGAAGTCCAACAGTCTTATCATTTCTAGAGAACAATATTCCAGGGGTTTTCAAGTCCTACAGCAATCTTATGTCCAGAGAACCAATGACCCTGGGGGTTTGAAGTCCAAAATCTTTGATGTCCATGAGTCAAACGCCATAACTGCCACGCCTTTTCAATGTGAGAAATCAGCAAAGAACCAATTTGATATTTTTGGTCGTCTCCCTTTGTTTCGGGTCGTCTTCTCTCTGTGTTGGACAAGGTGAATATTCGTTGGCACCCATCTGATTCCTTCTCCACCTGAGAGATACAAAGAAACCTTCCCCCAAGAGTTAGCCATCTGGTCCTTTTTTATTCACCACTTTCTGGGTTCTCCACATCACCTGGGATTATCTAAAGATAGTGGAGCTGCATGGAATGACCTTCCGGTAGGTTATAAACCTTCGTGGGCCAGTCCATCTTTGTCAAAAATCAAAAGTTAATAGTATAAATAGCTAGATTTAGTTCCCTTTAGGGTTACCGTGGCCCCTTTCTTTTTGTTTTGAGGACACATCCCCTGTTTCTCCTTCCACTATTGCCTGTCCTTGAGGGGATTAAAAGGAGCGGGGTGTAAAATTTTAACTGTGACAAAAGTGTGCAAAATGTTTTAAGTATAAGGACCATTATCTGTTTTATTGCTTGAGCACACCCAAGGCAAATGCTTGTATGAGGAATTACTGACCACTGGGTTGTCTCTTTGCTGGGTATTGCAAAAGGAATCAGAAAAGGTGCACCAAAACATGGATGAAAGACAGGCGAACCAAAAGATTTATAATTTACATCCATTTGCCAGATTTCATTGGGTCTCAAACCACGAGGGTTCTTCCCTGGAGGCAGTTAGGAGGTGGAAAGGGAAGGCAAGCCTAAGGCTTTTACTATGCCCTAGCTTTCTTTGTTATTCCACATTGTAAATGTAAAGCCAGCAGCCTGATGATATTTAGAATGAGATGCCGGGCCTCTTGGAACAAAGGGTATTGACCAAATAGTTAGAAGGCTATTGCCTTTGAATTGCCATCAAATATGGGACCTGAAACTATGAGAATGGACATGTAATATATGATCTTACCTGGATGCTTTCTCACTTGTTCTTGAAGTTTTAAAGAGCTGATATTTTAGAGGTACAAATTTTATTTGGGTTGGGAAATTTTTGACCCACCTACTGAAAGGCCAACAGATATATATTTTGCCCTGGAAAAGTAAGAGCTAGAATGATCGGAAATTCATTCTTTGGGAGGGACGAAAAGGGAGTTCTGACTACCCTCTTTATAGTTAGACAAGAGTAACAGACAAATATTATGTTTGGATGCATCTGTGAAGATAGTTGGTCCTTTAAGAGGAACTTTAGAAACTTTTTCTTGAAGAATCCATCGCCAATTATGTAATAGTCTAGTTATCTTTAATGGAGACCCATGTAAAAAATTTGGAGCCATGGCTAATAAAATTTGCCACTCTGGGATGGTCTCACAACACACACTAATTTGTGTATTGGTATAAAAGGTGTATATCTTGTCAGGTCTTGTCCCAGATAATTGTACTGCTTGCTTAGTGGCCTTTAATAAAATTCTAGCCACAAGCACTGGGTAGGGTGTAAGGCTTTGTTCTGGTTGTGGCGGGAGGTTCACCCACTCTATCACACTGTCTCCTTGATGAAGGACAGCTGTGGGTGCCTCTTGTGTGGCAAAAACTGATATCTCCAAGGGTTTTTGAGTGACTCTTTCAACCACTTTGGATAAAGCCAGTTCAACTTCTCTCAAAGCCTCTTGAGCTTCTTTTGTAAGCTGGCGTGGTAAATTTAAAGCACTGTCTCCCCTTAAAATGTCATATAACGATTGTAACTGATAAGTAGTCAAACCTAACACTGGTCGCATCCATTGGATGTCTCCTATCAATTTCTGAAAATCATTCAAGTGTTTAGCTTCTCTGTTCTTAAGGACAGTTTTTGAACTGTAAGCACCTTAGGGTATACTTCATATCCTAAATATTGAAAAGGAGCATGTCTTTGAATTTTTTCTGGTGCTATGTATAATTTGTAATTCCTTAGTGTTTCTATGGTCTTTTGTAGACATGCTTCTAACATTTGTTCCTCAGGTGCACATCCCAATATGTCATCCATGTAATGTAATAGCATAACTTCTGGGAATGCTTTTCTTACTGGAGCAAGAGCAGCAGCAACATACATTTGACACATATTAGGACTGTTTTTCATTCCCTGTGGCAAAACTGTCCATTCATATCTTTTATAAGGCTCAGCTAAGTTAACGATGGGCACTGAAAAGGCAAATCTTTTCATATCCTCCTTATCCAGCGGGATAGAATAGAATCAGTCCTTAATATCTATGACCCAAAGAGGCCATTCTCTAGGCAACTGAGTAGGAGATGGAAGTCCAGGCTGAAGAGTTCCCATAGTTTCCATCTGTTCATTCACTTTTCTTAAATCCGTTAACATCCTCCATTTTCCAGATTTCTTTTTCACAACAAACACTGGGGAATTCCAAGGACTTAGAGAAGGTTTTAAGTGTCCTTGGTCAAGCTGCTCCTGTACTATATCTAATAAGGCCTGAATTTTATCGTTACTTAAGGGCCACTGTTCTATCCACACTGGTGTATCAGTTTTCCATTGGATAGGAACAGGTGAAAGTGTTGGCAGGCCTTCAACAGCAGCCCTGCTTAAAAAACCGAAGTACTCATTTTTAACCCTAATTGCTGTAAAACGTCTCTTCCCCACAGATTGATGGGGATTTTTTCAACTATAAAAGGAGTAAAAACTCCTGTTTTGCCTTCAAAAGTCCATCTCATAGGGGCAGCACTAACTTCAGCTGCTATTGATCCTCCTACGCCAGACATGTAGGTGTCTGCTTTAATCTTTGGCCAGTGACTGGGCCAATTGGCACCTCTAATGACCGTCTGATCTGCACCAGTGTCTACCAATCCTTCCAATGGAAGGCCATTTATATAGATCGTGAGCATAGGTCGGTCAGTTGTTACAGCTGCTGTCCAATATATTGCTGGATTTTGTGATCTGGAATCAGAATCTGGGTGACTATCACCAGGCTGCTTATTAGGATTCTGTATGAGTAAACCTGATGCTACTATTTCTCCTGGGTGATAAGTCACACATTGTCTGCCTGTATTGGTGACTGGGATATTATCTACACATTCCCCAGTTTCCCACATCAGTGTGTGGATGGACACTGTTTTGTACGTACTCTCAGGAGGTAAAATGGTCAAGCCTACTGTGCCTGGAGGCAAGGGATCCATAGGCTGGAGAGGAACAGATTTCACCTCTCCAGGGGGTATCTCAGTTGTCTCAGCTGCATACAACTCTATTCTCCCTAATTGTAATCCCTTTCTCCCATCAGGTTGCTTCCTGGCTGATTGATTGTGTAATCCCTTTCTCCCATCATATGGCTTCCTGGCTGATTGGTCATATTGGGGTATTGGCCGTCTAGGCACTCTCTGGGTGCACCATTGGCTGCCATCATGCCCCAAGTGTTTTTTGCCTGGGGCCCTGGGGCTGGGCCCCTCATCCCGTTTCCCTGAACCTGTCTACATTCTGAGGCCCAATGGAAGCCTCTGTTGCATTTTGGACATGGGGTACTGGGTCTTGTTCTCCCACCCTGCTTTCTCACTCTGCCTCTATACCAACATTGAGCTTTCTTTCAGATGCCCTACTTTACCACACTGAAAGCATTTACGTGTCTCTCTAAAAGTCCCTTGCCAGAAGGGACCCTGTCTACCCATGTTGGGATCTTGGGAAGTCTGCATCATAGCATATAAAAGGCATTTGTGCCCACTGTGGCACAGCGTCTTATGAACTCCTCTAAAGGAGCATCCTTGTGCAGTCCTAGTATAATTCTTCTGCACACCTCATTAGCATTTGCCTTAGCAAGTTGCCTTTTTAAAACATCTGTTGATGAATTTTCCCCATTAGTTCTTGTGATAGCTGTCTGCAAACGTCCCACAAAGTCAGCAAAGGGTTCATCTGGCCCTTGTGTTATTTTTGTGAAGGCCTCACCTTTGTCATTTTTATTGTGAATCAAAGCCCACGCTTTGATAGCATTAGCAGCAATTTGCTCATATGCTGCTACTGAATAATTAATCTGTGCTGTGACGTCTGCATATGGTCTTATACCTGTTAGTAGGTCATAGGTGATGGCGGCATGAACAGCATTTTGACTATTTTGTTGGGCTTGTATCCTACAGAGCTCACTATATTCAGAAAACCACATGTAATTTTGTCCAGGATCTAGGCATACCCTTGCTATAGATTTCCAGTCATTAGGAGTCAAGATTTCAAAAGCCAAATTCTGTAATAGCATCTTAACATAAGCTGATGTAGCCCCATAAAGAGTACAAGCCTTTTTTAGGTCTTTGATGATTTCTATGTTAAAAGGGGCGTATCTTCGACTTTGTTGACCAGAGGCTTTAAACTGGGAAATTACAGGAAAGATATGTGGCTGGAGCTCCCTGACGTCTACGCCCTTTTCTTTGGCCTTCATTAAGCCCTCTTGTAATATACTCATAATTGGATACTGGGGATGCTGGGGGGGTGGTGCTAGTGCTGTCACTGCCCCCCCCCACTGCCCCTCCTCCCTCCATCCTGGAGGGTGGAGTTGATGGAGGAGAGTCAATCACTTGCTCCTGAGGTGGGGCTGAAGCTGCCTCCTGAGGTGGAAAGTCACCACATCCTTGCTCACTTAAGTCTCCATGCCCTGTGGGGATATGGTAATTAATTTCTTCATTGCCTTCCTCCCAGGCCTCCCTCTTTGGCTACTCTGAGCAGGAGCAATGGGTTTTTTCTTTCTTCTAGGAATAGGGTTTCTTAATGCTAACTGAATTATATTGTATAAATAAAATACCTCGAGGGAAATTGAATGAGGACCGTTTTCATTGTAATATGCAGACACCAGTTGTCCAACCAGGGACCAGATATCTTGAGATCTTCCTCTTACGACCAAGGGGAATGCGGTTTAATGTACCCGAAGTTAGCTACCTGTTCCCCAAGTTATAAAGCCCTTTTCCTTCCACCTTAAACAGCTTTCTATAGCACCCCACTTGGGGTTTGGGGGTTGAAGGGGTTGGGGGCGAGGATGGAGAGTTTTAATAGCATTTGTCCATTTTGGAAAAAAAAAAAAAAAAGATTACTGGTTTATTTTTAAGAAAAAAGTTCCCTGTTTTCTTTAAATCTCACCCAAGTTCTTGGTAAGGACTTCCAGTCCTTGTTCCCACCATTGGGGCCAAATGTGAAGAGTTATTTTAAATCGCAAGGGTCAGGAATTCAGGTTAGGGAAAATCGTATCTTTATTCTCAGTGAAGAAGGATCGGGGGGAAGATAATTCAATAGCAATGTGTTGGGTAAGGTCAAAAGCTAGCTAGATCAGTAGCCACACAACCAGCAGCTAGGAGAATGGAACCCAGGCCCAATCTCTCCCAGCTTCACTTCCTGTCTCTCTCTGTCTGCCTCCACCCACCAAAATCGTCATTTCCTATACAACACATCAGGGCTTGCACGGAGAGTGGGCAGGGACCATTCTTTATCCAATCATATATATTAATAGAGCCAATTACTATATTATATATATACTATAATAGAGCCAATTAATAGCCCAATTACTATTTAGCCTCACGTACTTGGGACCTCAGTGCATCAACTCAAACCTCAGCCCATTACACAGCAGGATGAATACAGAGAGTCTTGGAGAGACTTATATGAACTGATGCTAAGTGAAATGAGCAGAACCAGGAGATCATTATATACTTCAACAACAATACTGTATGAAGATGTACTCTGATGGAAGTGGATTTCTTTGACAAAGAGACCTAATTCAGTTTCAATTGATCAATGATGGACAGAAGGAGTTACACCCAAAGAAAGAACACTGAGAAATGAATGTAAACTGTTTGCATTTTTGTTATTCTTCCCAGGTTATTTTTACCTTCTGAATCCAATTCTCCCTGTTCAACAAGAGAACTGTTTGGTTCTGCACACATATATTGTGTCTAGGATATACTAATTCAACATATATAGGACTGCTTGCCATCTAGGAGAGGGGGTGGAGGGAGAAATCAGAACAGAAGTGAGTGCAAGGGATTATGTTGTAAAAAATTTTCCTGGCATGGGTTCTGTCAATAAAAAGTTATTACAATTAAAAAAGAAGGAATGAAAAAAAAGAAAAAAGAAAACCACTATAACTTACAAAAAATAGGGAACATTGGGTAAGGACCAAAATTTAGATCAAGATAGTAGTGACCACACTTTTTCCCAGATCATACCATCTTAGAAGTACTGATAACTTAGAGACTCACAGATCTAGAGGTGAAAATAATGGGATGAAAAAGCTTGACACATAAGAGAAAAACTACCCCTTGCCCAGGTGAGCAAAGCCCAACTCAAACATAAAGTTCCAAGACAATAAATATGCTGGTAGAATGAACAGACAAAACAAAAGAACCTGACCCTAAAAAGCTGCCATAAAGTTTTAATACACACACAAGAGAACACGATGATGTAACAACATCTACAAGAAAAGCCTCAAAAAGAAAAAGAAAGAAAAAGAGAGATTGAATAGATATTTCTTCATTAGAGCCATAGAGAAGGCTGCTCTTAATCCCAAGGTTTCAGGGATAATTCTAAAATGACTAACTTTTTTTTTATTAAAGCTTTTTTTATTTTCAAAACGTATGCATGGAAAATTCTTCAACATTAATCCTTGCACAACCTTGTGTTCCAATTTTCTCCCCCTTTCCTATCCCCTCCCCTAGATGAAAAATGGTCCAATATATGTTTAACATAGTAAAAATATATCTTAAATCCAAAAAAAAAAAGAATCTAGCTAAATGGAAAATCATTCTTCAATTTGTTTTATAATGTGAAAATTATCATGAGAGTGGTTCATCATCAAATAAAAAAGAAGAAATTCCACCTTATGGATATACATAAATTAATAAGAGTTACTCTGGGGAAAATAGAAAAAAGTAATCACATTGATGAGGACATTAAATATCATATTCAGAGTGTCATATTTTATGGTGCAGACAAGAAGGAGCCATTGGTCTTATTTGAGTAAGGGGCTGCTGTGGTAAGAATACTGTGATGTGGAAATATCACATCTATAACTGTGTGGAACATAGACTGAAGAGAAAAGGAAAATGAACAAGTAATGAAAATTGAGCTGTTTCAATAGTTTGACATATTTGAACTGTCAGAAAATATGTAAAGAAAATAATAGTTTTTAAACTTTTGTTTAATTTTTATTAGCAAGCATTCCTTTCCCATTTTTCTCTTTCACATAAACAAGTAAAAAAGAAAAATAACAAATATACGAAGCCAATCAAACAAATTCCTACATTAGTCAATATCAAAAATGTTCTTTCTATTCTCTATATTGAGTTTGTTACCTCTCTGTCAGAAGATGAGAATGTTTTTTTTTAATCTGAAATTTTAGTTGATTGTTTCATTGATAAAAATTCTTAAATGTTTCAGTTACTATAAGTAAATTTTTCTCTTTGTTCTACTCAGTTCATTCCATATAAATTCATACAAGTCTTCCCAGTATGTTTATTTTTTTTTAAATATCCCTTTTGTCATTTCCTTTTTATTTACTTTCAAGGAATAGTTTAAATTTGCTTTCCAAGTGACTGGAGTTCAAGAGATTGATTGTATGGTTTGGAATCATTAGTATGGTATTAGTACTCCTCTGTGTTAATTTTTATCAGTTTTTCAAGTCACAAATTGTGACTTCAAATTTTGACCTACTTTTTGGTGCTGTCCTCTTTTATGTACTCAGTACTATATTTTTTGGTTTTTGATTTGTCTTTGATTGCTTCTCCTTCTCCACTATCTTGTATATTTTGCATTATCTCCACTCTAATTTGAATTTAGCCTTTCTTTTACTTTTTTGGTATTTTATTATGAATCTCTTAGAGTTTACCTCTAAAATTTTAGTGGTTCTGTTTTGTTATATCCACAAATGACCCAATTCTGACTCAGTAAATTAATCTCCAAAATACTTCAGCTGTTAACCCAAGCAGATTTTCAAAATCAAGGAAATTTAACAAGTAAGAAAAACAAGTAAGTATATTTTCTTTTCATTGTTAAAGAGAAAACAAAGGTGGTTCATATTAGCTTATCACTTACCATGGTAGCAATACAAAAAGAGCATGGTTTTGACAAAGAACATCTTTAGACATTTTGTCCCTCTCCCTTATAGATTCAGTTATATGCTATCCCTCTATTTGGACCACATAAATATTGTTCATAAGTTAACCTTATCCATTTTTTATGTGTATACTGAGAACTGTGATGAAATCACACCATTAAACCCAAGAATCAACAAATGTGTTTAATGATTCAAGTAAAGGAAAATCCTGAACATTGTAAAATTATTACTAAATTAAACTCAATCTGTGAAATTTTGAAGAACTCACTTGGTCTGATATTCTGTAGGGTGATAGTACCATATGAAATATGATTTCTTGGAATTAAGTGTTCTGTCCTATCTCTGCAACCCCTTATTTTATCATCTATAAAATTGAATTGGAATAAATTATCTATTTTAGGATAATTTATAGCTTTAACCTTTTTAGGTGATTTTAAAAATTTTATTGATCCACAAGACTCTAAAGATACAGAGAAGGAAATGCAGATTATTTCTTAAGAAGTTTTGAATAGTTTTTCTCCCGTGCAACTAAAAGAAAGGAGGAGAGTAAGAATCCATTCTTAATCAAGAATAACTCATGGGAGAAATTTTGTAACACAAGTTTGGAGTTCTTAAAAAATCTCTTAGACTTCTTTGCAACATAAAATACCGAAAAATCAATCTGTTTTTGCTGTAACCAGTGAGTATAAAAACAAGTTGATGTCTGTTACTCTTTAAAATAATAGCTGACATTTATATATAGTTTCAAGGTTTGCTTTGATGTTGGAGCTGGTGGTCAGAATAAGTTCTTAAATAATCTCTGAATGCTTTGGCTAAAGGCTGCCTAGGCAGAACTTAATAATGGGTTTTATGTAAATTATCTTATTTGGTCTTCCCAATAATCTTTATAGGAAGTATGTATATATCAAATATTCCAATGAAGAAAGTGAAACATAGAAGGGGTGTGATAAATCATGGTAAGGCTACTGTTAATGTGAGAAATTAATTTAAATAAAGGTCTCTGATTTCAATAAAACAGCTTGTAATATTTGTCTTCCTCGGTTAAGGTAATACAAAATGTTTTTGTACAAATATAGATATAAAAGAGGCCATTTAGACTTCAATATGTCAATAGTTTAAATATTCTTAAATGACTAAGGAGATATTTAAGTAATTATATAATAGCATAATGAAATATTATTAAAATCCAAAAAATTATATTTACTTTTAAAGTGATCTATTATATATAATATGTATTTTATTATATATTATATATAATATGTATATATGTATCTTTCTAAATGACAGAACATTAGAACCTATCTTATCAAATAGTATTCATCAAGTTATTACAATTTTAAGAACTGAAAGTATTTTCCCATAATTACAAAGAAAACATTTATAAAGATCCAAAAGAAATTGATATTTTTCCTTCAAAAATTACTTTTTACAACATTCCCTTCCTAAACCTATAGTGGCTGACTAAACAAATTTAGATGCCATTTCATATAAAGTGTTTAATGCATATAAAGAAAAGACCCAAAGGGGACATAATGTGGGTAAAAGGAAAATGGAAAAATAATAGTAAGGCAAGAAGTACCTTGGATATCAGATTGATTAATCCTATCATTTTACAATCTAGGAATCTGCAACCATGAAATTCTTATTCTAGTTATTCCATTTTAAAAATTATATACAATTAGATGAAGTGGTTATTTTTCTATATAACTTATTATATGGAGAATTGATTATATATTGCTTAACCCCTCTCCTATTCAAATCCCAATTAAACAATTACTCTTTCACATTTCACCATTCTTTAAAAAAAAATAATGATCCACACTAATTTCACATGCCTTTTACAAGATGCATTTTTAATCTCCAAAGGAGTCTCAGATATTAGAAACAAGGTTCATAAAAGGGGAGAAAAGTAGAAATATAGGCATATATACTGGATAGTTGAATTAAGGAGTACCACTTTAATAAGGAAGTTGGAGATAATGAATGAGTGAGTTTTCATTATTTCTCTTAAGATTTGCTCTCTAGCTCTGCTATTTTCTCCTCATCTTCTAGATGTTCACGTATACAATTCAGAACTTTCTTGAGAGTTACCCTATCCATGGTCAGGTTAGATATTCTGCCTCCCATAATGTGATCTATGCTAATTGTGTCAATGTCTTTTGCAAAGTGACTCTCTGACACTAGCGATAATATATAGGAGTATTAAATATAATAAATGTGAAAGCTTAATGTTTGGTTTTCAGACTTGAGGCATTTTTATATTATTTTCCTTTGTTTAAAACTCTGATCTCATCTATATGGAGAGGTCTTATTCTGGAAACACTATCTACTTATGAATATTATCATTTATAATTATAGAGAATTTTCTGAATCAAATGAGAAGTTAAATGATTTGGCAATAGTCACATATTAATATGTCAGAGGAAAGACTTGAATGCAGGTCTTCTCAACTCCAAATATTCATTTCTATTTGGGAGTTCATTTTATTTTTTTGACATGCTTACCCTGGATTACATTGTCACAGTCTTTAGAGAGATTTCTAGAGTCCATGAATTTATATTTTCACTAATTTCTAAATGAAATTTAGCATTTTCTTAAAATATAAATGAAGGCTACAATCATGATAATGTTGAGCATATTCTTATTAGCAAAGTTATCTAAGACAGAGTTTAAGACTCCATGGTCCTAAATCTCTTATCAAATGTAAATCTTATATGGGGGCTAGTGTTAAGAATACTAGATTTAGAAGATATGTATAATTCTTTCCACTTATTTCAGTTATGTCTAACTCTTTGTGATCCCATTTTTTTCTGCAAAAATACTATAGTTTTTGATATTTCTTTTTCTAATTTTAAAAGTGAGGAGGCTTAGGCAAACAGGATTAAATAACTTGCCCAGGGTCACATAGCTAGTGTCTGAGGCCGGATATGAACTGAGGAAGATGAGTCCTCCTGACTCTAGACCTTCATTCTATCCACCTAACTGACTCTCTGTGTGTATATATATATATATATATATATATATATATATATATGCTTGTACATACACATATAAGTATGTACATATATGTGTGTGTGTATATATATATATATATATATATATATATATATATATATATATACAGAGAGAGAGAGAGAGAGAGAGAGGGAGAGAGAGAGAGAGAGAGAGAGAGAGAGAGAGAGATCAGCTAATCTGTTCTTTGTTTCTCAATTTTCTCCTCTATACAATGAGTGAAGTGTACTAGATTATCTTGGATCCTTTTGAACTTTGAGATTATAAAAACCCATTGGAAAGCCCCCTTCCTCTACAATACTTAGCTAAGTTGACTTTATGTTAATTCCACAAATAGACCTAAATGCCATGTTTTATAACAACTTAAGCACAGAGGAATATTTCTAGGCTGAAAATGAACAACACCAGGAAGCAAAAGCAGTTTCCATATGACAAACTGGAGAAAATCATTCCTACAGTGAGTAGTTAGAAGAACTGTTTTCCAGAGCAGTACAACTTGAAGAGATGCTGCATAGATGTTAATAGGTGGGAAGCAGTAGCAGCAGGCAAAACTTGCTGTCAGGAAACAATGAGAAATAGTGTGACTCCAGATTAGCAACAACATCCTGCTGATTGAGGATAAGAGCTATCAACAGAAAGAGTAACAGGCCTAGCAGGAGATAGATGTGATCATGATGGGAAGAACTGAATTTTGTAAAAGTGAAAAAGAATAGTTTTTCATTTAGATAGTTTTCTACTATTTATATGAGCATATTTAGCATACTAAGAGGTAATAATATCATTAATAATTCTGTGTTTGGATCTATGAGAAAGATAGATGGGAAAGACAAGAAGGAGTAGATAGTTGAGATAAATTTTTGCTAATAAATAATATCAAAAGATAAGATTTTCCTCAACTATGTTTGTATTGGGCTGAAACTGAGTTGATGCACTGAGGTCCAAGCACTTAAGGCTAATTACCAATTGGATAATACTCTATTAGCATATGCTTGGAGAAAGAATGCCCCTGCTCACTACTCTGTGCAGGCTTGATCTGTTGGCAGATAGAGAGATTGGATGGAGCATTTAGAGGGTGGAATAGGACAAGTGAGGTGGCTCCGGGCAGAAGAAGAAAGAGGAGATTCCAGTGTCTACTCACCCTCCTTCCTCTCACTTCAACAAAGAATAAAGATGGAGGGCTTTTGCTTATCCTGATTCCAGCTGATCTTAAAGTATCCAGAGTGCTAACACGGTCTTCATGTATGTTGAATTTCTAAATTTTAATAATACTTAGTAAAAAGAATTGACTTTTATATTTTACCATTAATAATATGCTGCATATAGAACTCATTTGGAATCTATTAAAATTGATTATGAATTTAATTGAATAGCGCATCAAGTCAAAATTCAAATACTCATATTTATAATTTATTCAATTTCTATATTTATTAATTTTAAACATCTGAAATATTGGATAGTAGAATTGATTAAAAATTAGAAGCAATAAAATTCAATACCCTGATATTTAACAAAACTAAAGAAATTACTTAAGAGGATGAACTTTGCTGAAAAGAAATAAAAGAAATATTGAAATGCAAAGTGGAAGAAATTATATTTAGACATATGAATATTTTATAACATATTCCATTGAACTCAAAATGGACACAAAATCTTCAGGCTACAAGTCACACCTAATAAGAACAATAACAGCCCCATTAGTAAAAACAGCAACAATAAATGATCCAGAAACTTCCAGCTGTGGGTAGGAATAGGATTCTTAAGTGAACAGAAGAGTACAGACACACACACACACACACACACACACACACACGATCTAGTAGATAATTTCCCTTTTCTGAATTGTCAACAAAGTTTGCATAAACAAAGTGTAACTTAGATAGGCATAGAAGTTGAAGTTTCTTTTTTTGTATCATATTCAACAATAATGGTTTGTTTATACATGATATCAGTGAATTTATGCAAATATTTGACCAATGTCTTTTCACACTGGAAAAATGATCAAAACTTATGAATAAATAACTTTTGGAATTTATAGTTGCAAAATATTAACCACCTTAAGATAGTTCCAATCACTAATAATAAAATAAATGAAAAGTGAATCGCCTTTGAAAGTTCAACTCACACTCAGAAAACTGATTAAGTTAACAAAATATGAATATAATCTGTGTGGGAAAGCTGCTAAACAAAGAAATACTGATAATACTATTGGGCAAATTCTGAATTGCTCTACCATTTTGTAAACTGAATTAGAATTTTGCTTGAATAGTGTTAAAATAATCAAGAGATTTTACTATCAAATGTATAATACAGGTGTTGGAATCCTTATAAAGTGCTAATTTAGCATGGTACTTAGCAAATCCTCTAGCTCACTAATGTATTTAAATACTCATTGGAGTTCACACATTTGGGAGATATAAAGGGTTAGTATGAGATATCCAAATTCACACTTCCCTTAATCCCAGAGGAGGAGTCAATCTTTGGGAGATCATATATAAAGAAGCTCTTAACTTCAGGTTAGATAGTTCAGAACATTGCCAAGAATTGGAGAGGAGCACTCTGGGACAGACAGAAAGCACTCTGGGAGATTGAGAGCCAGAAACCCTCTCTTGGAGGCAATTCAGATTCATTTCAACTTTCACCTTGGTGCTGGCTAGAGACATTCGGAGTTGAGCTAGAGGCAAAACACTAGCAATGAGAGCTCTTGGAACCAAGAAAAGCTGAGGCCTCTAAGAAAGCTACCTGAGCCCAAGGAAGGAGAAAATAAACATTTGCATTTTATCAGCTGGCTGCATTTGGAGTGATTATTACTCTAAGCTGAAACTAAGGCTGCCTCCAGAAAACCTCCCCAAGAAACCTGCTCCCAGAGAGAACCATTATATTTTAAAGAAAAGAACACCACATTTTGGCGCCCAATGTGGGTGGGAGATGTTAGAATCCTAGTGTTAACTCAATGGAATTGATACAATGCTTATTGGTTCACACCTTAGAGCAAATCCTTACAAATCTCCCCCTTTCTTTTGATTTAGAAAATAGGTGATCATGACCTCCCTGACTTCTCAAGGAGGTGAGAACCCCAAAAAGAAGGTGATCATGCCTTCCCTGACTGCTCAAAAAAGAAGTGAAAACACAATAAAAAGAAGGTGGTCACACCCTCCCTGACATCTCAGGAAGGGAGATGAAAACACCATAGGAAATGGGAAATCAAATCAGATTAGCGGGTTTTTGAAGGGGCTCATTTGAAACAGGTACACATAAATCCATCAATATGGGAGGTATTACACATAATTACATAAGCACATAGCAATATAACACAGGCTAGAGTAATGTAACAAATAACATGAATCAACATGAGAATTTATACATGTCCATAAGTCCTAGAAATAGTCCAAAAGGAATCCATTGTCCATTAGTTCATGTGCCAGGAATCCAATAATTCTTATAAGCTCTGAAGTATTGCAATAGTCTCATCAACAATTTTTCATCTCAGAGACTCCAATGACTCCTGAATATTTTAGAGTTCTTTTAACAGTCTCATTGTCAGCCATGCTCTTTCAGTGTTAGATGTTTCTTAAATCTTCTCTTTCTTTTGAAGTTTTTCTGCTTTTCTGTTTCTCTCTGATGGACAAGGCAAATACGGCTCATTGACACTCATCTGATTCCTTCTCCACCTGTAGAGATATAAGCAAACCCTCTTCACCAGGCAATTAACCTATCTAATTCCCTTCTATTTACCACTTTTGGGATTTCTCCTCATCATCTGGCAATTACATTGGAGCTGTTTGCACTGGACACTAACCCATTGGGTTAAAAAGCCTGTATTCTCCCCAACTGTAATCCTGATTGCTTTTCTGTTAGTTGATCACATCAGAGTCCTGAACTTCTAAAGACATTCTGGGAGTAACCTCAGCTGTATCATGCCCCACCTATCTTTTGATTGATATCTTGGAGCTGGGTCTGCCTCTCATTTCTCTGGGTCAGTCTACATTCAGAGACCCAGTGAAAGCCTCGGTTACATTTTGGACATGGGGTTTTGGGTTTTCTCTCATCCTTTCTTCTCACTCTATCTCTGTATCTACATTGGGCTCTCAGATGTCCAACTTTTCCACACTGAAAACATTAACAAGTTTCTCTAGAATTCCTTTGCCAAGAGGGACCCTGTCTTTCCATGTTCATCATAGTTTGGGTATAAATAAGCATTTGTGCCCACTGTGGGCACAGTGTCTTATGATCTACTCTAATGGAGCATCTTTGTCTAGTCCCCATATAATTCTTTTGCAAACCTCATTGGCATTTTTCTTACCCAGATGTCTGGTCATTATTTCTGTGGCAGAATTATCTCCAATGGTTCTTATGACAGCTGTTTGCAAATGTCCCACAAAATCCACAAAAGGTTCATTGGGACCTTGCTCTATTTTTGTGAAGGCTTCCCCTCGATCTTTTTGAACTGGGAGGGAACCCCAAGCTTTTATTGCAGCCTTAGAAATTTGCTCATACACTGGTATGGGATAATAAATCTGTTCTGAATTCTCTCCATACTGACCTTCACCAACTAGTTGTTCAAAAGCTATTTGTACATTAGCTCCTGTTTGCCTATTGCATTGGGCTTGAATCCTACATAATTCATGAAACTCCAAAAGCCACAACAAATTTTGTCCAGGTTCTAAACATGTTTTAGCTATGGATTTCCAATCATTTGGAGTTAAGATTTCATAAAACAAATTATCTAGTAACATCTTAACATAAGATGATGTAGCCTCATAAAGAGTGTATCCCTTTTTCAAATCTTTAATTTTTTTCAAATTAAAAGGAGTGTATCTTCTTCCTTTTTGATGTGAAGGGTCAAGCTCTTCGATCACAGGGTATGCAGTTATAAAATTAGATATATCTTCTCCTTCATTTTTTGCCTTAATTAATGCTTTTTCTAATCTTGTCATATTCTGCTTCACAGGAGAATCTGATTGTGTTTTTGCCTCTCTCCTTCCCCCTTTTTCCTCCACCCATGAAAGGTTAATTGAGGGGGGAGGGTCATGAGATGTGGAATGATCTAATTTCTCCTGTTGTGATGTATCACACTAAGAATTGTACTTAACTCCATTCTTATCTTATTCTTCCTCCTTTTCACCTAGTTTAGTTGGCACCTCCCCTTCTTGCTCTTTCTTCTTTTTCTTCATTCTAACACTTAAATAATTTCTTATAGCCAGTTGTATTAAATTGTATGTATAAAGTATATTTTTGGAAATTGAGTTTGCATGAGAATTGTAGTATTCACCTAGTTGCTCTCCCCCTAATTTTCACTCATTTGGATCCTTTTTTTTTTCTGTAGAGAACCAAGGAGATGTGTACTGTACAGTTTTTAAAAGATCAATGACATGTTCCCAGGTTATAATTAAACCTTGATTTTTTATAAGTCTGGCAATGGTCTCTGAACATTTTCCTTGAACAGAAACAGAAGGCTGTCTTCTAAACATCTGTCCCATCTTAGCTGAAATTCTACTTTAGCTCTTTTAACAAAATTTCTTTGTTGTGCTCACCCTAATTTCTGGGTTGAGGAGACTTTTCTACTGGATCAGGATCAGAGGTTTTTCCACTGGATTCAGAATTCTATCAGCCTACATTGGGTGCCAAAATGTGGTGTTCGCCTTCTTTAATATAATGGTTTTCTGAGAGTAGGTTTCTTGGGGAGGTTTTCTGGAGGCAGCCTTAGTTTTCAGGTCAGATCAATAATCACCCCAAATGCAGCCAGGTGTTAAAAGTTCAGATCTTTTATTGCTTCCTCCACAATAGCCCAGTTAGTTTTCTTGGTGGCATATCTCTCTGCTTGGTTCCAAGAGCTCCCTCCAAACGTATCCAAATCCAAAGGTTTGTCCTTCAGCCTCCAGCCAGCACAAAGGTGGAAAATGGAATGAATCTGACTTGCCTCTAAGAGAGGGCTTCTGGCTCTCAATCTCCCAGAGTGCTTTCTGTCTGTCCCAGAGTGTCTCTGTGTCTGTCCCAGAGTGCTCCTCTCTGATTCTTGGCAATGTTCTGAACTAGGTACCTGAAGCTAAGAGCTTCTTTATATTTGATCTCCCAAAGGTTGTCTTCTCCTCTGAGGGAGGGATTAAGGGACGTGTGAATTTGGATATCTCATACTAAACCCTTAAATATCCCAAACGTGTGAACTCCAATGAGTATTTAAATACATTAGTGAGCTAGAGGATTTGCTAGTACCATGCTAAATTAGCACTTTGTAAGGGTTCCAACATACAGGGACATAAAAACAGTAGCAAAGATTACACATGCACCAACATATTAATAGAAGCATTTTTTTCAACAAACAATAGAAAATATCTAGAAATGTAATACATTCATATCTGCTGGAGAAATTACTCAGCAGAGCACATTAACATTAAGGAAATTGCCATTTTATAAGGAAAGCCGAGTATGAAAAATTCAGAGAATTGTGAAAAAATGTTCAGACATATGCATTTATGCATGGTTAAATAAGCAGAACCAGAAATGAATACAATTACCACATAATGTAACTGGGAAGACAAAAAGAGAAATAAAACTAAATAGAATATAATTACAAAGACCAAGCTTAAGCTGAGAAGAATTGAGAAAATGCACCTGACTTCTTCCTTTGCAGAAGGGAAGTTTATGAAATATGGAATATATCATATGTCACCTATAGTTGATGGTTTAACAGGTTTGATTTTATTTCTTTAAAATCTGTTACAAAGCATGCCTTGTGGGTTGGAATAAATATATTCAGAAATGAATTTGATATATAAACAAATAATATAAAAAAGATATTAAAATTGTAATACCAGAAAAAAATTTACAAAGTCTCCTCCCACAAGAAAAATGTTTTATTCAATAACAGTATATGAGATATCTCTGTGACTAATAGCAAATTTCAGTCTGATTTGCATTTATGAAGCAACAAGTTGCTGCATCAAGTTTTCTGTCTCTACTTAGTAAATGGTATATACATTCTGGGCTAAGTCAGCCCTACATAAAATAACATTATTTTCAATGTGCCTTCTGTTTCAACTAAATACAAGAAAGGACATTTTCCATCTTTCATTTCTTCAATTGATTGCATGCAGTTTAAGACCAGCTGTACTATACAGGCAGGCCAATGATCAGCATGAGAGTAAGATCTTCACATTTTCATTGTTCCTAGTAACATCTTTTGTGTCTATAGATACCAACTCTGTAATGGAAATGGAATCTGAAACAGTGGGGAAATAATAAAAAACACCACTCACACACAATCCATTTTATCAACTCAAATGGTTTATGCCAGAATCCTAATGGGAGGAGGGAATAGAATAGAATTTCACAATTAGCTGGATGAAATTTTGAAAAACATAAATGTGTATATGTGTTGTGTGTTTATTTCTATAGGTATACATTTATTCTTAAAGCTAGTGAGAGACTTCTGAAGAGAAAACTGCTAGCTGATTTAATTTCTCCAGATCCAAATCTACAAAGTAGAAACTCAAAAGCACATATCTCATTCATTCAAAGAAATTAATAGAAATGCAAATGAGGCAGTCACATTATCAATTTTAGCTTCAGGTACAAAAAATGATTTATTGAACACCTTAGTTTTAGAAATCCTAGAATCAGTTCTCCTCAGTATCATAAATATAAATGCATTTGTTTTAGGAAAGTTATAGGAAAATTGCTTCCCTCAAAGAACTGTTAGATATCATTACTTTATATATGCTTTGAATTTTTGTGGCTGTGTACATATTATATCCTCTCAATAAATGTAAATGACACAAGGATAGGATATATTTTTATTTATTTTATATGCTTAAGTGTGTAATATGGTAAAACATATAATGTCTTGTTTAATAAATAGTAAAATATCTGAATTGACCAAATAAAACCAGAGTAAAATATTTTGAACCCATATTTTTTTATTTCCTTTCTCACTATTATTCTTTATTTTTTTGTCATTTTATCATTTGTCAGCTGGTAAAACTATTTTGAGTCTTATATGGCATTTCCATCATGTCCCAGTACTCTCATTAGTTTAAAAAAATTATTATTCTGCACTCTTCCACCGGCTTTGGAACTCCATCTCATCACCATCTTTCTGTAATTGTGACTGGAGGGGAATCATGTACTCCAAAAATCTCAATGTAAGAATTGAACTCATGTCAGAATACCTTGTCATTTCTCACATGACTGCATTATTTTGGGACTTTGATGACTTTTTCTCCATGTCACTTTCATAAACTATCTTGGAATGGAAAAATATTATCACTTTGGGGATATTATTCTAGTATATCTAATATATGTGATTTGAAAAGAAAAAAAAAATTTTAAAGTGGGATAGAGAGGGATTTGGGGAAAGCTCATGAAAAACAAATGTTTCCTTGGCTTTGCTGTCTTATATCCAGTGCAGAGCTGCACATTTTCCACAATTATACACTTTATCTAGGATAATCTTAGTATACAGGGTACACTTACATCTCTGGTATGAGAGCTTGCAAAGCCCTTTTTCTAGGCTGCTCATCCCCTTTGCTGTCTCTTACCCAGCTTTCACCTTTCACCTCAAAAAGTTGTAGCATGTTCAGTGTCCACACCCAAGTGAAACTATCCTGGCATATGGGCTAAACCAAGTAAATCAGAGGCTTTAAATTCATTGGTGGATTTAGGACAATATCTGCCTATATCATGTGAAAACTTCTCCCCAACAGAATAGAAAATCAGAACAATTTGCTTCAAAAGTCATGAAGGCAGATGAAGAAGATCTTGTGGAGTGATTAAAACTTTGTCAGACATCAAAATGCCACGGTCATCAATGAAATCTTAGGTCATTACCAGTAATCTTAAATTTCATCTCACTAGTGGACTTGTGAGCAAGCTTGTGAGATTGTGGGATTTTTTGATTTAAATCCAATTTTTGTGAGAATTAGGATATCATTCTGTGATGTCATTGGTCTTCTTTGAAAATTAAAGACAAACAACAACATCATATCTGAACCTTTATTGGAATAAAGAACTGTTATTGACTAGTGAACACCCTAACAAAAAATTTCTGAGGAATTATTTATACCACTGGTAATTTAAGTGATTTGTCCAATATCAATAGCCATTTTATCATTCTGAACTTGAACTGAAGATTTCTTCCATTTGGAGCTAGGACTTTATCCTGTTGTGCTATTGGAAACTGCTGAAATACACAGGAGCCACTGACAGTGGCTGTTGGAGATCCAACTGAGACCTGCAGAATGGATCTCTTCTTGTGAGAGGATGATACAAGGAGACTGAGAGGCAGTTAATGTTCTCTGACCTCTCTGAGAAGCCTTTGCGTTGTCTGACATTCCCAATCTGTAACACCTATGTGAGCAAAGGCTGCCCTGAAACTCCTTTAGATGTTATGATCCATAGCTGTGGAGGCTTTCTGAGAATTAAACTGTCCCTTAACAATTTCCCATTTTGTTTTTTTTTGTTTGTTTTTTTTTTTTTTTGTTTTGTTATTTTTCCCTCACAGCATGGTCCCTACCTGGAGGAATGTAAGCAGCACTATCACTTCTTCATGGTTGTAGCAGTTTAGGCAAACTTTCGAAGGGAGAAGAGGACTACAGTCAAAAGAGGCATTTAAGTCTCTCATCAGTTTCCTGGCTCAGCCCTTTGATGTGTTGGCCCATTTCATTTTCCCGACTAAAAAAGTCTCTTCTTCCTTTCCTTCCCCTCAAGTTATCAAAGGAATTCTGGAAGGATCCTTCTCATGAACAGTTCTGGTTTTGTAATTCTTATGCTTCTTATGCCCAATACCCCACATTCAGGTACCAGATGTTGTGTTACTGGGACCTGTTAGAATACACCGGAGCCTCCTGACATTGGCTGCTGGAGATCCAACCCAGACCTGCAGAATGAATCTCTTCTTGTGAGAAGATGATACAAGGAGACTGAAAGGCAGTTGCTGTTCTCTGACCTCTCCAAGAGGCCACTGCATTGTCTAACCTCACTCTTCTTCCCTCTGCCTCCACTTTATTTCATTTCCAGTCTGCTACACCTATATCAGCAAAAGCTGTTTTGCAACTCCTTCAGATGTAATGATCCACAGTTGTGGAGGCTCATGGAGAATTGACCTGTCCCTTGACACTATCCACAATGAAACATTCTCTCACTTCATTATAAGATGGAGTTAGTTTTAATTAAAAATGAAGAAAACAAAAGATAGTCATTTACAAGATTTTTAAACAACAAATTCCATTTCAAAGATCTCTCTCTCTCTTTCTCTCTCTCTCTCTTTCTTTCTGTCTGCCTTCCTTCTGCTCTTGCTTCTTGCTGTTATTTTTTTCTAAATTCAAACAACATAATTCTTAATATACACTTTTTTTTATTTTAAGTTCCAAATTTTCTCATATTTTCCCTCCTTCAGATGACAAATTAATATAAATTATACATGTGAGGTTATGCAAAACATTTTTATTAACAATGTAAAAAAATAGTGCCCCCCCAAAAGAAAGAAAACAAAAGCATAAATAAAATGCACTTTGATTTGTATTGAGACTTAAGTAGTTCTTTCTCTGGAAACAGATAGCATTTTTATCATAAGTGCTTCAGATTGTCTTAGATTGTCATATTGCTGAGAATAGTTTAGTCATATAAAGTTGATCATTATACAATACTGCTGTTGCTGTGTAAACTGTTCTCCTGGTTCTTTTCACTACACTTTTCATCAGTTTATATAAGTCTCTCCAGTTTTTTTTTTTTTTTCCTGAAACCATCATTTTGTAAATTCAATGGTATCCTATCACAATTATATTTTAAAACTTGTCCAGCCATTCTCCAATTGATGTGCATCTCCTCAATTTTCAATTCTTTGTCACAACAAAAAGAACTGGTTTCAATATTTTCTATGCAAACATATTTTATCTTTAAAATAAGCTCTTTGGGGAATGACATATTTTCATATATGTGCTTCAGTTCAAGAAACAGCCCAAAATCAGGGGTTTTTTTGGTTTGTTTCTTTAAAATAATGTACACGTGCTGCAATTTTTCCACATTATATTCATTAATACATTTTGAAACAAAATTAACATGATCAAAATTATCCAATTTAGTTGCTGCAAAGTTCTCATCTCTTGTTATGTTTGAAATTATTTCCTTTTCAATTAACCTGAGAAGTAAGATATTTTATGTTCTACCAGTTTGCACATGATAACATCTTTTATATCTAACTCATTATAAATTTTGATATCTTTTATATATGCTGTAAAACATTAATCAATACCTAGTTTCTGACAAATCACTTTCCAATTTTCCAATAATTACAATTATACCAACTTTTGCTATAGTAATAAACTTTTCTCTGAAAAGTGGGGGTATTTGTACTTACCAAACAATACTATGGTCAATTATTACCAAAATTTTTATACCCAATCTATTTCATTACTGTACCTCTCTATTTTTTAGCCAGTACAAGATTGTTTTTTTTTTTTAAATTACCATTTTGTAATACATTTTAAGATATAGTACTGGGTCACCTTTCTTTTTTTTTCATTGATCCCACTGATATATATATATATATATATATATATATATATATATATATATAAACTTTGTTATTATCTTTCTAGAGACGTGCAATAATGTTGGGGAGTTTGATTAATATGGCACTGAATAAGTAGATTAATTTAGGTAGTATTGTAATATTTTTTATATTTGTTCAGTCTACCCATGAGCACTTGATATTTTTCCAAATGAAAAGATCTGACTTTATTTGTGTGGAAAGTGCTTTGTAGTTGTCTTCATATAGTTCTTGAATTTGCCTTGGTAGGTAGCCTAACAAGTATTTTATATTTTTTGACAGTTATTTTAAATGGAATTTCTCTTTGTATTTCTTAATTGTTGGACTTTGATGGTAATATATAAAATTGCTGATAATTTATGTCAATTTATTTTTTTATCTGGCAATTTTGCTAACATTGTGAATTGTTTCTAGTAATAATTTTTAGTTGATTCTCGAAGGTACTCCAAGTATACCATTATATCATCTGCAAAGAGTGATTATTTAGTTTCCTATGCCCTCTATCACCATTACTATTCAATATTGTATTAGAAATACTAGCTTCAGCAATAAGAGTTGAGAAAGAGATTAAAGGAATTAGAGTAGGTAATGAGGAAATCAAATTGTCACACTTTGCAGATGATATGATGGTATACTTAGAGAATCCTAGTGAATTAACTAAAAACCTATTAGAAGTAATCTACAACATTAGCAAGTTGCAGGATACAAAATAAATCCACATAAATCCTGAGCATTTTTATACATCACCAACCAAATCCAACAGCAAGAGATACAAAGAGAAATTCCATTCAAAATAACTGCTGATAGCATAAAATATTTGGGAATCTATTTGCCAAAGGAAAGTCAGGAATTAAACACTTTCCAAACAAATAAAGTCAGATTTACACAATTGGAAAAATATTAAGTGCTCTTGGATAGGCCAAGCAAATATAATAAAGATGACAATAATAACTAAAGTAATCTATTTATTTAGTTTTATACAAATCAGACTGCCAAGAAACTATTTTAATGACCTAGAAAAAATAACAACAAAATTCATTTGGAAGAACAAAAGGTCAAGCATTTCAAGGAAACTAATGAAAAATAAAAATCAAATGAAGGCAGCCTAGCTGTGCTTGATCTAAAACTATATTATAAAGTAGCAGTCACCAAAACCATTTGATATTGGCTAAGATATAGACTAATTGATCAATGGAATATGTTAGATTCACAGGATAAAAAGTCAAAAATTATAACAATGTAGTGTTTGACAAACACAAAGATCCCAACTTCTGTGATCAGAATTCACTATTTGACAAAAACTGCTGGGAAAAGTGGAAAGTGTTATGGCAGAAACTAGGTATGGACCCACACTTAACAACATACACCAAGATAAGATCAAAATGGGTTCATGATTAATGCATAATAATTGAGATTATAAATAAATTAGTGTAAGATAATATAGTTTACCTCTCAGAGGAAGGAGGAAGGAATTTGTGATGAAAAAAGAACTAGAGATCATTATTGATCACAGAATAGAAAACTTTGATTATATCAAATTAAAACCTTTAATACAAACAAAACTAATGCAAAAAGGATTAGAAGGGAAGCAATAAACTGGGGAAAACATTTTTACAGTTAAAGGTTTTGATATAGGCCTCCTTTCCAAAATATATAGAGAATTAGTTCTAATTTATAAGAAATCATGCCATTCTCCAATTGATAAATGGTCAAAGCATATGAACAAACAATTTTGAGATTATGAAATTAAAACTATTTCTACTTATATAAAAGGGCATTCCAAATCACTATTGATCAGAGAAATGCAAATAAAGACAACTCCATGATATCAATATACACCTGTCATATTGGCTAAAATGACGGGAAAAGATAGTGAGGAATGTTGGAGAGGAAGCGGGGATATTGGGACACTGATGCATTGTTGGTGGAGTTGTAAATGGATCCAGCCATTCTGGAGAGCAATTTGGAATTATTAAAGTTATAAAACTGTGCATACTCTTTGATCCAGCAGTGTTACTACTGGGCTTATATCCTAAAGAGATATTAAAGAAGGGAAAGTTACCTGTATGTGCAAAAATGTTTGTGGCACCTTTTTTGTAGTGGCTAGAAACTGTAAATTGAATGGATGTCCATCAATTGGAGAATGGTTGGGTAAATTGTGGTATATGAATGTTATGGAATATTATTGTTCAGTAATAAATGACCAGCACAATGAATACAGAGAGGCTTGGAGAGACTTATATGAACTGATTCTAAGTGAAATGAACAGAACCAGGAAATCATTGTACACTTCAACAATATTGTATGAAAATATATTCTGATAGAAGTGGATATTTTTGACAAAGAGAAGATCCAATTCAGTTCCAATTGATCAATGATGGACAGAATCAGCTACATCCAGATCAAGAACACTGGAAATTAATGTGAACTCCTTGCATTTTTGTTTTTCTTCCCAGGTTATTTTTGTCTTCTGAATCCAATTTTTCTTGTGCAATGAGAGAACTGTATGTATCTGCACAGATATATTGTATCTCAGATATAATCTAAAATGTTTAACATATATGAGACTGCATACCATCTAGGGGATGGGGGGAAAGAGGCAAGGGAAAAGTTGAAACAGAAGTGAGTGCAAGGGACAATGTTGTAAAAATTACCCATGCATATGTTCTGTCAATAAAAAAAAGCCATAATAAAAAAAGAATGTGTATTAAAATAAAGTTACTACAATTAAAAAAAAAAAACATGTATCCTTAACATTAAAAAAGAACAAGGGCTTAATGGATTTACTTGAAACATTTTTCAAAAAATTTTTTTGTTTTACAGCACAATATTTTCCCACAGCATACCTTTTAAACTACCTGATACAACAAATAATATAATTTTATAGATGGTGAGAAAAGGAGAAAGAAAAAAAAAAAACATGATAATTGATCAATACATGTAAAAAGTATGAAAATACAAGCAATGTACACAATTTTTAAACTTAAACCTCTGTCAAGGAAAATATAAGGGAGTTTTCTCATTTTTCATTTTTAAACCAAGTTTGGCTTTAAAAAATGTTTTAATAATCAGTTTTGAAGGAAGAATAGGATCAAGAGGAAGAGAAGGAGGAATTAGCAATATTCCCAAACTTGAAATGTCATGTTGGGCCACCACAGATAAAATGATATAGGCATTTGGCAATGATATGCTAGGTAAGACTATGAATCTTGTTTTTAATATCTGCCACAATTTCTTTTTATAATGATCTGAGAAATTTTCTTCAATAATCCCTTCACTCCTTGTATTCTCAACCTGGTCCTTTTTTAAAAGAGGAAAAAAATTTATGAAGAAATTTCCTGAAAAGCATTTGCAGCTTTCATCTTTCTTGGAAATATATTCATTAAAAAAATTAGATATTTATGAAAGAACAATCTTTAGTCTAAAACAATGGATCATTAACAATAGATTAAGAAATATTAGCAAAGGGCAGACTTTGTAATGGTAATGATGCCTCTACTGCACTCCTTATATTATTATGTATGATGAATGATGACTTCTTCTTCAGGTTGTGTCTGGTTCTGTATATCTAGTTAGCTGTTTAAATAAATAAATATAGATAAATATATAGATATATAGATATTTAATTTGATATTCTCCACATTTCAATGAGAAAAAAAAAAACATGCTTTAATACTTGACGCGGGTTCAGCACTCTTTATATTACACTTGGTTATTTTCTTGGTTGTGCAGTAGGGATGTGAGGTTTGCCAGTCATAGTGCCCAGCCCTTTCCACTTCCATGGTTGCCACTGCTATTACACTTGACAGTGGATAGCTCAGGTTGGAGGCCACAGTGTTGAGACTGTGCATGTCTGTGGGCTAGTCATGGGTCAGTTCCTGAAGTACTATGTGCCTGCAGTCTCCCTGATCCCAAAACAGTAGTATTGAAAGAGGTACTGAGTGATTGGCATGCTCAGAAGGAGGAAAAGTAGCTCCTGCCTCCCATCTCTACATCCAGGCCTTCTCTCCTAAGGAAACCTGGATCTCCTGGAGTTGAAGGAGATAATAAAGGTGGTGGTAGAAAGTAAGTTGGGTCAAGAAGTACTTGTTTCTCTACAGCTGGAAGTCCTACTTCCCCCCTTGGGAAATTGGGTTTTAGGGATTATTAGCTTGAGGGGTGGAGATGTACTCATGGGAAAAAATAATTTCAGTACTCATCTTTTTTTCTCCACTTGTCATACCTTCTGGAACAAAATAATGATAAGTACTGAGATACCACTCTATGTGTAGGGTGTGTATATAAGAGAGAGACAGACAGACAGACAGAGAGACGGTAGTCAGAGGAAAAAATTCTTTGTAAAATTCAAATTCAAAAGACAGTGAAAGTTATCACCTGATCCAAAAAAGCCTTTTTTTGGACTCATCATTTAAATGGCTTCCACTATGCCTCAACAGAATCTTTTACATGATAAGAAAATAAATGGGGACAAAATACATATCTATTCATAGTAAAGGAATCCCTGAAAGAACTTGAATCATCTATAGTTCAAAATAGAAAAAACTTTTTTTTTTATTTTTATGGATCATTCTAAACATTATTGTGAGTCATTTGCCTCACCACGTTTCCTTTATGCTGATTCTTATCCACTAATTTCCATTTCTCACAAATTGAGAATAAGTAAATGAATGAATGAATGAATGAAATATCACAATGTATAAAAAAAAGCAAAGAAACTTCAAGCTAAAATATACATTCTCTTTATACCAATAACAATAATTAAACAAACTGAGAACAATCACATTAAATTAATTTTTCATTTTTAATTCATGTCTTTTGATTAATATTAATTCTTTTTTTCTACAACTCCATCCTGTCTGGAGAGAGTTGTCTTCACCTGCATATTCTTGTCAAAAATTCTGAGATGCAAATTTAGGACCTAATGCAAATTTAATAGAATAAGAGCTATTATCAATCAAAAGAGATAAATGGAAAGTTTTCAATTGTAAATACAAATGTCAACAACTATATTGTAATATGTTTTAAAATGCTACAAATCTAAAAATTTAAATGAAAAGATATCTGAGATTCTGTCCTACCATTCAAGAAATTGTGCCTTGTACATTGTGTATTCTACCCAAGATTCTAGATGATGATTCTATCCTTTCCCCCATGTATCATTTACAAGGGAGGAATCCTGCCCTATTTTCCCTGTAGTAACAGTTTCCCAGGGGAAAAAAAAAAAAGTTTTTATTATCAAAGTTCTTAAGACCTTAAAATGTTTCAAAAGGTTTGATTTTATGCAAGGAAATGATTCTAAAGATGTATGGCCATCTGCCTTGCCACATAAAGACCAGGAAGTTATTCTATCTGACTTGCAGCTGAATTCTCCTATATGTAATTTCTCCATTAGGATGTGAGTTCTTCCTTTTTCATTTGTATAACAAATACTTAGTACAGTGCTACTATGTTTTACATATAGAAAACATTCAATGAGTGTTCTATTTTTTATTAATTAATTCAAAAACAATTACTTAGCACTTGCCATATGCTAAACACGACAATGAATTCTAACAAAATGCCTACATTGTCATTGGAGGAAAATAAAATTCATGCAAGCTTTCTGCAAGCTTTCTACTCTATGGCCTACTTGAAAAGGTCCACTTGAATTTAAATTACAATGTGAACGAAAATAATAAGGTACAGGCATACATAGGGTGCAATGGCATGACAAATTATATTTGGAAAGATGGCAGAAAATGATTGACTATTCCTTGTTTGTTGTTTTTAATCACTGCTTTTTTTTCTATTTGTTTTTTCCAATTAAAACCTGACTAAAATTCCTTAACTCTCCATTTGGGGAGTTTTTATAGCATCATTTACCTCCATTGCATTTAGAATGTCCTTTGAGCTAAGGTAACATTTAGAATTAAACTACTAGATATTGGGAACTTGAACACAAATATTCTCTAAACTGTGACCCTCTGAAAAATCCATCAAGAACAATTTAAATTGCTAGGAAACAGCCTTAATGTAGACTCTTTCATTAGAAACCTCTTTTTCTTCACAGACATGTTTCTATATACAAGTCATCACAATAGCCTAAAGCAATTAATGAGCAGTTGTATTGCAAAAGTTCTAATTAAATGCTTAGAAATCACATATAATTTTTCACACAGGAGTCAAGATGATTTAAAAAAATGACTGGAGATCATTGATTGAGCTAATCTCATTATTTTGGGATTAAAGTTTGCAAGTACTTTAAGTCAATGGTCATTTGAGTGTAAGGCTAAATACAGAAGACATCCCCCACAGAGCTCTGGCAAAATGTCTAGTTATTTGAACGTATTACTTAGTTTGATTAGACTTTGAGAGGGAGAGAAACAAAACAGAATATGGATACATTTGACTTAATGTCGTCTTTTAATATGACTATTATCTGAAGACTGTCATCACCAAAATTATTTTTTGTAATAAAAGCAATTGATTTTAGAAATCGTGTTGTCATTGTAACTCAAAATGATAATTATTATGCGCTTTCTGTGTGCTAAGTGAAATGACCCACGCTTACAAAAAGCCTACATTCTCACTAGAGGTGGGGAAATAACATGCATACAAACTTTTCACTTATATGGCCCACTTGAAAAGGTCCACTTGCAATTAGATTACAATATCCCAAAAAAACAGTATGATGCAGGTATTCTTAGCGTGTTATATATTTGACAAGAGAGGGGAAAGAATGATTATTGGGCCATTACTTTTTTGTTTGACCATTTCCTCTTAGTTTTGGATTGATTCAAGTGTCTATCTCAGGAAATAGTTAAACCTTGTGACATATTACTATTCAAAAGATTAGAAAAAGCAAAAATACACAAGCATGTAGGTATCCAGATGCCTAGAATTATATTGTAATTGTAATTGTTTCATTAATCAATGAATAGCAAGAAAGTAAAATTAAAGTGCAACTCAATAGAATACACTAAATTAAACAATTTCCAGAAATCAAGTTCAGAACACTTAAAAACTGGCTTATGAACAAATGTATATAACTAGAGAAAACAGGAAGCAGAGAAGTTTGTTCTTTTCAATTGCACCATTCACAACATTTCAACTAGAGGGCTAAACTAGAGACAATTTGTTGGGGACTCAAGAAAAGAAAAAAAAATAGAATGAAGAGTGAGATTTATATTGTTGCTATTGATTAAATCATAGAAGGGAAGAGGGAAAGGAGAAAGAATTTGCATTTCCAAATAAATCTGATAAGGGTTTCTGAAATCATTACTTACGTAGCATTGTATATGGATAGTGTTTTTTGGCAAAATTTCATGGGTGATTTAAAGGCACAGCTGTGTGTTGGAGAAAAAAAAAATCAAGACAATGTCTGTAGAAGGGAACAGGAAACAACTAAAGAAAGGATTTCTTTTCTCTTTTGTAAGACTTTAAAAAGAACTCAGAAACATTTTATTCTTTTTCTCAGTGTAAATTACTTCTCTAAAAGAGATTTGTTTGCTTTGTTCTCTTTGTAAACTCTTCTTTGAGAAGCCCTGTCTTAAAAGTTTAAATTTCACTAAAACTGGAAAATAATATGTGGTTGGTTCGTTCCTGTCTCTGAGCATATAGCCAATCTATTTTCCAGGAAACATGTAGGTTGAACTTGGCTTTTGTTTGAAAAGGGAAGATGCAAAAGCGAAGATGATCTCAAGGAAGCATATATCAGTTTGATCTTTCAGGGCTTCAGGTTTTGAGAGGCTCCTCCATCTTATTCAGTAGTGATTAGACAAAGACCATTAAATAGCCAGAAAGAAAGAGAAAAAGGAGGGAACTTTGTCAACTAATATTACAAAAGACCTGAAATTAACATGCAACCGAAATACATAACAAACTCCTAAATCTGGCATGAAGACAAACTATAAGATAATTTGCACCTGGAATCCAAGATTTATTTTTTCTTTTCATAAAGGAGAGTGTCTAACAAGGAATAACTTTATCATAATAGCCCCTTGTAGGCTGCATGTTTCAAATAGGACTCCAGTCTCTATTTTATTCCAGACTGTAAGACTTGGCCACCTTCTTCTTGAACTATCTGCAAAAATAGGGTTTCTTCATCTCTTTTTTACAAACACCCTGCTCCTTCCTTGCTTTCTTAGCCAGAGATTTATGATCAAAACAACACTGAAACAATGCTATGAAGGTGACAATAAAGATTATTCTTTAAATCCACTTAATTTCATGTGAATAAAGAAGAGGATGAGGAACCAGTCTTGAAATATAACATTCTTTTTTATGTTGAATACATAATAGTCAAGAGGAGTATGTGGTTTAAATCCCTGCTCTTCTGGTTATACCTATGTGATATTGGGTAAACCCTTTTTCCCCTTAGAACTTTAATTTTCTCATGGGCAAAAAAGAGGTAAGACCTAGATAATTTCTAAAGTCTTTTTCTTCTCCATCCTTGTGCAGTTCCTGATGAAAAGTGTTCCTTTTAGTTTGGGGGCCACATAGTTGTATGGAGGAGAAAAAAAAGACAAAGTTTATAGAAAAGGACTTGCTAGTTTTAGGGAGAGCTAATGTTGGGAGAGAACCTAGGTTATTATAGAAGTTTATAGGATTGTAGAATTGAAATACATAAGTGGGAATATCTCATTTTTTGTTCAATTTACTCACTTTAGTGACAAAGAAATTGAGACACACAACAGCTAAATGATTTGCCCATGATCATACAATTCTTCAGTAGTAAACCATTTGTTTTACTCCTAATACTAAATTCGTAACTATAATACATTATTTTTCCAACTTAAGAAGAAGTACTGAGCACAGATAGAACATTGTTTAATATTTTGAATCCTCTGTTCACTATATTTCCCAATATACTATGCTTTATTTGGTTTTTTGTCATTTATCATTACTAATTTATTTTTCTTGCTTACAAATGTATATTAACTTTTAAAATACACATTTTTATGAATCATGTTGAGAGAGAATTTAAAAAAAAGAACAAAAGGGAAAAAATAAGGAAGAGAAAAAAAAAGAAAAAAAGAAATAAACAGAGCATGTATTGATTTACATGAGGTCTCCATAGTTCTTTTTCTGGATGCAGATAGCTTTTTCTATGCAAATTTTACTACTATTGCCTTGCATCACTGAACTGCTGAGAACTAAGTCTTTAATATTTGATAATTACATACTCTTGTTGTTACTGTGTACAATGTTTTCCTGGTTTGTCTTGTTCTGCTCAGCATCAATTTATGTAAATCTTTCCAGGCCTGTCTAAAATCAACTTCTTCATCATTTTTCAGAGAATAATAATATTCCATTACCTTCATATGCCACAAATTATTTGGCCATTTTCCAAATTGATAGGCATCTACTCATTTCATATGCTTTTCTACCAAATACAAAAACTGTTACAAACATTTTTTGCATATGTGGGTACTTTTCCCTCCTTTACTATATTCTTGAGATATAGACCCTATACTGCCACTGCTGAGTACAAGAGTAGATACAATTTGATAGGCTTTTGGACATAGTTCCAAATTGCTCTTTAGAATGGTTGGATCATTTCACAACTCCAGTAACAATGAATTAGTGTCCCAGTTTTCCCCATCCCCTCCAACATTTATTATTATCTTTTCCTGTAATCTTAGCCAATCTGATTGGCAAGAAGTGGTATCTCAGAGATCTTTTAATTTGGATTTCTCTAATCAATAGTAATTTAGAATATTTTTCATAAGACTATAGGTAGCTTTAATTTAGTCATCTGAAAATTGTCCATTCATATCTTTTGACCACTTTTCAAATGGGGATGACTTGTATTATAAATATGAAACAGTTATTTATAAATTTTGGAAATTAGACCTTTATCAGAAATATTATCTATAAAATTTTCCCAGCTTTGTACTTCCCTTTTAATCCCTTTGTATCTTCCCTTAATGTTATTTTTGTTTGTGGAAAAACCTTTTCAATTTAATGTAATCAGAGTTGTTCATTTTGCCTTTCATAATGCTCTTCCTTTTTGTACTCATAAATTTCTCCCTTCTCCAAAGATTAGACAGGTAAATTATCTCTTGCTCTCCCAATCTGCTTTTAGTACCATCCTTTATGCCCAAATTATGTGCCTATTCTGACTTTGTTTTGCTATGGGCTGTGAGATCAGGTATATACCAAGTTTCTGACATTATTTTCCAGTTTTCCCAGCAATTTTTGTGAAATAGTGAGTTCTTGTCCCAGAAGCTAGAACTTGGGGATATATCAAATACCAGATTACTATAGCCACTGATTATTGTATCTTCTATATCTAATTTATTGCACTGATCTACCAGTATTTCTTAGCCAATAGCTAAGCTACTATCCTTTGTTTTTTTTTTCCTTAATTCTCTTGATATTCTTGATTTGTTGTTCCACTTTTTCTTATTATGTTTCCAGCTCTATAAAATATTTTTGCATTTTTATTGGTACGACAAAATAAAAATGTCATGAGAAACAGTTTGTGATAGCAAATAGGTGAGGGAGATAAAAGTTGGTTAAGGTAAAAAGGAAACTCACACTAACTGAATGATAGTTGGGTGGTAATTAAAGCTGACAAGAGAGTCAGCAGGTATACAATACAGTCTAGGGGATTAATGTAGAAAGAAATCTTGGAAGTATATAGTATAGAATTAAGTTGAAGTTGTCTTTGCTTGATCATAACTTTTTTGTAAACATAACTTGATTTTATTGTTATCTTTTACATTATTTTATAAGTTAACCATTTAAGTAACTGGAGGACATTTATGAAGGACACATGAATTCTGAGTAATGATTATAGCTCAATAAAAGATGAGTTATTTCAGATAGATCTCCTTACAAGATCTTAGTTGTGAGAAGATAGTTAACAAGTGTTTTTTTTTTCTTTCTTTCTCTATAAAAATGAAGAAAATCCTATGTTTATACAAATTGATACCAACTCTATAACTTATGGTCTTAGATGGTTTGTATAGAACACTGAAATTAAGTGACTTATCCAGAGTCACTCAGTAATGCTGAAAATAGTAGCTGTAAATAAGTCTTGATGATCTAGAGACTATGTTTATTAATAACAATAACAGCCACAGAAACAAGAGCTAATATTGATATAACAATTTAACATTTACAAAGCATTTTACGATATTATTTATTGCATATGATCTTCACAAACATCCTATCAGGTGGGTGCTAGCATCATTCTCTCTCTTTTAACCAAATAGCAAGCAAAAATATTAAGTAATTTATGCAGGATTTCATAGCTAACAAGTGTGTGAGGTCAGACTTTTTCATATTTTTTCTAACACCATATCCAGTCCTCACTTCCTGATGCCATTTAGATTTTTCAGGGTACATTCTTTTACTTTTTAGCATAATCAGCTAATTATGGAAAAATCAAATTTCCTGAACATAGCACCATCCATTAATTTAATTCAAAGAAAGCATGAGAACTATTTTTTTTTCTGTTCCTGTTGGGGTTTTCTGCCCCACGTTAGGCGCCAAAATGTGGAGGTCTTCCTGGGAAGGCAGCCTTTGTGTCAGTTGAAATAAATAAATTGCTCCAATAATCGCAGCCAGCTGCTAAAAATGCAAACGTTTATTTCTCCTTACAAATTTAGCCCGATTAGTTGATGCCTATCTCTCTGCCTAGCTCCAAGAGATCTTGCAGTTTTGTCCTTGGCTTCTGCCTCTGCTTTCTTCAGCCTCCAGCCAGCTCCGACTCGTGGCTTCTCAATCTCCAGTCTGTCCCACCTGAAGAAGTCCTCTCAAGCTTCATAAGCTCCCTATATTTATGTGATCTCCCAAAGGTTAACTCTGCCTTCTGGAGGGAGAGGGATTCTGGGTTATCTCCCAGAGTGTTCTCTGGTCCTAAGGGAGCTCTCATACTAGCCCTGAACTCTCGTGTGAACTCCATTGAGTACTTAGATACTTGAGCTCTCTAAAGGTGTGAACACAAGCATTGTTCAATCAGTTCCACTTAGTATCTTGTTTCAAGTTCTGGCCCAAAATAACTCTTAAGATTAAATTAACTCCAATGTCTTTAACACTTTGTAAAGAAATGTCTTAACACTTTAGTAAAGATTCCAACATGTTCCATTTTCTTTCACTTCTCTAATCCACGGTAATATCATTTTTTTCTAGGAGTATTCAATATTATTAAAAATGAATATTACTTCCCAAAAATCTTATTATTAAAAAACATAGTAGGAAAGTCACCATCACTGTCACCATTCTCTTCCTCCTCCCACTCTATCTCATCATCTGTTTTCATTATGCCCCATATAAACTTATTCATGGATCACTTCTGCTTTATCCAGGTAATAAAAATGTAAATAGCCTAGAATGATGTTTTGATGATGATTTTTAACATTTCTATTCTATTCTATTTTGTCAGTTTCAATATATTGTGATTTAAAATGCCCACTTAATAACATTTTTTTTCCCATTTTTGGATATACCATTATTTTGTAATATGCCAAGTATGCAAAAACAGAGCATTTAGTATTTTTTTCTTTTTTTAGTAAAAAAAATATATGTTATTTGTTTCCAGGCTTACATTTCTTTCTTTATTTTCTTATTAAAGAATTTTATTTTCAAAAACTATGCATAGATAATTTTCAACATTCATCCTTGAAAAATTTTGTGTTCCAAATTTTTTCTCCCTCTTTTCCTCCCACACCTTCCCCTATCTGGCAATTTATCCAATATATGTTAAACATGTACAATTATATACATGTTTGCACAATTATCATGCTGTACAAGAAAAATCAGATCAAAAAGAAAAAAAATGAGAAAAAAACAAAATGCAAATAAACAGTAAAAAAACTTAAAATATTATGTTGTGATCCACAATCAGACCCCATAGTCATCTCTTTGAGTGCCAATAACACTCTTCATCACAATATTGAATAGTAATGTGGATAGTGTGCAACCTTGTTTCACTGCTGATCTTACTGGGAATGTTTCCAGTTTACCCCATTACATATGATGCTTACTGATGGTTTTAAATAGATGCTACTGATTATTTTAAGGAAAAGTCAATTTATTCCTATACTTTCAGGTATTTTTAATAGGAAGTGACTTGAATCATCTTGCGGTTGAAAATGGCTATATCCCTTAGAACTGATTATCTTATAATCTTGTCATTTCTATGTACAATGTTCTCCTCCTTCTACTTACTTCACTAAGCATCACTTCTTGTGATGGCCTCTCTGAAATTATTGTTGATTGCTTCTTGTAGAACAATAATATTCTATAACGTTCATATACCATAACTTATGCAGCCATTCACTAATTGATGGGCATACATTCAATTTGCAGTTTCTTTCCATTAGATGAAGACTGCCACAAACATATTTGCACACATATGTCCTTTTTCCTTTTTTACTATCATGGGATACAGACTTAGTAGGGACACTGCAGGATCAAAGAATATGCACAGTTTAATACCCCTTTATATATAGTTCCATATTGCTCTCCAGAAAAGTTGGTTCAGTTCAAAATTCCACTAACTGGTGTTAGTGTACGAAATTTTAAACAACATCCTTCAACATTCATCATTATCTTTTCCAGTCTTCTTAGACATCTTAGAGGTGTGTATTGATACCTCAGAATTATCTAAATTTGCATGTCTGTTATCAATAGAGATTTGGAGCACCTTTTTGTATAGCTAGAAATTTCTTCATCTGAAAATTGTCTGTTCATATCCTTTGACCACGTATCAATTGGAGAATGGCTTTGAATTCTTATAAATCTGAGTAAATTTTCTATATATTTCAGAAATAAGGTTTTTATCAAAATCCTTGGATAGAAAATATTTCCCCCATTTTAATGCTTCCCTTCTAATTCTTTCTGCATTGATTTTGTTTCTACAAAATATTTTTGAGTTAATATGATAAAAAGTATCCATTTTGCATTGAATAATATGTTCTAGTTCTTCTTTGGCTATGAATTCCTTCCTTCTCAACAAGGAGGGGAAATATCCTTTGCTCCTTTTTTTATTACTATAGCTATTTATTTACAAGAAAAATGTATGGGTAATTTTTCAGCATTGACAACTGCAAAACTATTTGTTCCAATTTTTCCCCTCCTTTCCCCCACTCCCTCCCCTAAACAGCAGATAATCCAATAAAGGTTAAATGGGTTAAAATATATGTTAAATCCAATATATGTATACATGTCCATAGTTATTTTGCTGCACAAGAAGAATCAGACTTTGAAATATTGTACAATTAACCTGTGAAGTAAATCAAAAATGAAGGCAGACAAAAATAGAGGGAATGGGGATTCTATGTAGTGGTTCATAGTTATCTCCCAGAGTTCTTTCACTGGGTGTAGCTGGTTCAATTCATTACTGCTCTATTGGAACTGATTTGGTTCATCTCATTGTTGAAGAGGGCCATGTCCATCAGAATTGATCATCATATAGTATTGTTGTTGAAGTATATAATGATCTCCTAGTCCTGCTCATTTCACTCAAAATCAGTTCACATAAGTCTCTCCAGGCCTTTCTGAAATCATCCTGCTGGTCATTTCTTAAAAAAACAATAATATTTCATAACATGCATATAACATACAATTTATTCAGCCATTCTCCTATTGATAAGCATCCACTGAGTTTCCAGTTTCTGGACACTACAAAAAGGGCTGCCACAAACATTCTTGTACATAGAGGTCCCTTTCCCTTCTTTAAGATCTCTTTAGGATATAATCCTAGTAGTAACACTGCTGGATCAAAGGATATGCACAGTTTAAAAACTTTTTGAGCACAGTTCCAAATCAATCTCTAGAATGGCTGGATGTATTCACAATTACACCAACAATGTATCAGTGTTCCAATTTTCCCACATACTCCAACATTCCACATTATCTCTCCCTGTCATTCTAGCCAAACTAACAAGTGTGTAGTAGAATCTCAAAGTTGTCTTAATTTGCATTTCTCTGATTAATAATGACTTGGAGCATATGGCTAAAAATAGTTTCAATTTCTTTGTCTCAGAATTGTCTGTTCTTGTCTTTTGACCATTTATCAACTGGAGAATGGTTTGATTTCTTATGAATTAGAGTCAATTCTCTATATATTTTGGATATGAGGCATTTATTAGAAACTCTGAGTATAAAAAGGTGTTCCCAGTTTATTACTTCCCTTCTAATCTTGTCTGCATTAGTTTTGTTTGTACAAAACCTTTTCTATTTTATATAATCAAAATTTTCTATTTTGTAATCAATAATGATCTCTAGTTCTTCTTTGCTCATAAATCCCTTCCTCTTCCATGGGTCTGAAAGGTAAACTATACTAAGTTCTTCTAATTTATTTATAATTTCATTCTTTATGCCTAGGTCATGAACCCATTTTGACCTTATCTTGGTGAACGGTATTAAGTGTGGGTCAATGCCTAGTTTCTGCCATACAAATTTCCAATTTTTCCAGCAGTTTTTGTCAAACATTTTATTCTTATCCCAAAATTTGGGGTCCTTGGGTTTGTCAAACACTACATTGCTATAGTTATTGGCTATTTTGTCCTGAGAATTTAGCATATTCCATTGATCAACAAGTCTATTTCTTAGCCAATACCAAATGGTTTTGGTAGCCACTACTTTATAATATAATATTAGATCTGGTACATCTAGGGCACCTTCATTTGATTTTTTTTTCATTAGTTCCCTTGAAACTCTTGACATTTTATTTTTCATATTAAATTTGTTGTTATTTTTTCTAGGTCATTAAAATAGTTTTTTGGAAGTCTGATTGGTATACTGCTAAATAAATAAATTAGTTTAGGTAGTGTTGTCATGTTTATTTTATTTGCTCACCCTATCTAAGAACATTTAATATTTTTTCCAATTGGTTATATCTGACTTTATTTGTGTGGAAAGTATTTTGTAGTTTTGCTCATATATTTCCTGATTTTCCCTTGACAGATCGATTCCCAAATATTTTATGCTATTGGTACTTATTTTAAATGGAATTTCTCTTTGTAACTCTAACAGTTGGATTTTGTTAGTGATATATAGAATGGTGATGATTTCTGTGGGTTAATCTTGCATCCTGCAACTTTGCTAAAGGTGTGGATTATTTCTAATAATTTTTTAGTAGAATCTCTGGGGTTCTCTAAGTATATCATCATATCATTAGCACAGATTGATAATTTGGTTTCCTCATTATCTACTCTAATTCCTTTAATCTTTTTTCTCAACTCTTATTGCTGAAGCTAGTATTTCTAATACAATATTGAATAGTAATGTTGATAGTGTGCAACCTTGTTTCACTGCTGATCTTACTGGGAATGGTTCCAGTTTACCCCATTACATATGATGCTTACTGATGGTTTTAAATAGATGCTACTGATTATTTTAAGGAAAAGTCAATTTATTCCTATACTGTCAGGTATTTTTAATAGGAATGGATATTGGATTTTATCAAATGCTTTTTCTGCATCTATTGAGATGATCATTAGTCTGTTTTTTGTTAGCTTTTGTTATTGATATGATCAATTATAATAATAGTTTTCCTAATATTGAATAAGCTCTGCATTACTGAAATAAATTCTACTTGGTAATGGTGTATTATCCAGGTGATGATTTTCTATATATTTTATTGCTAATGTATTATTAGCATCAATATTCATTAGGGAGGTTGGTCTATATTTTCCTTTCTGTTTTCAACATACCTGGTTTATTTGCTCACCCTATCTAAGAACATTTAATATTTTTTCCAATTGGTTATATCTGACTTTATTTGTGTGGAAAGTATTTTGTAGTTTTGCTCATATATTTCCTGATTTTCCCTTGACAGATCGATTCCCAAATATTTTATGCTATTGGTACTTATTTTAAATGGAATTTCTCTTTGTAACTCTAACAGTTGGATTTTGTTAGTGATATATAGAATGGTGATGATTTCTGTGGGTTAATCTTGCATCCTGCAAGTTTAGGTATCAGTACCATGTCTGTGTCATAAAAGGAATTTGGTAGGCCTCCTTCATTCCCTATTTTTTTCAAATTGTTTATATAGCATTGAGGCTAATTGTTCTTTAAATGTTTGGTAGAATTTACATGTAAATGCATCTTGTACTGGGTATTTTTTCTTAGGGAGTTGATTAATAGCTTTTCTATTTCATTTTTTTTCTGAAATGGTACAATTTAAGTAATTTACTTCCTCCTCTGTTAATCTGGGAAGCTTATATTTTAGCAGGATTTTATGAATTTCACTTAGGTTATCAAATTTATTGGCATAAAGTTGGGCAAAGTAACTAACTCCTTATTATTACTCTAATTTCCTTTTCATTGGTAGAAAGTTCTCCCTTTTCATTTTAAGACTAATTATTTGACTTTCTTCTTTCTTTTTTCTAATTAGATTTACCAAAGGTTTATCTATTTTATTGTTTTTTTTTCATAAAACCAACTCTTAGTTTTATTCATTAATTCAATAGTTTTTTTTTGCTTTAAATATTATTAATTTCTTCTTTTAATTTTAGAATTTCAAGTTTAGTATTTGATTAGGTGTTTTTAATTTGGTCTTTTTCTAACTTTTTAAGTTGCAAGCTCAATTCATCAATCTTCACTTTCTCTATTTTCTTCAAGTAAGCCTCTAAAGATATAAAATTTCCCTTTATTACCACTTTGGCCACATCCCACACATTTTGGTATGATGTTTCATTGTTGTCATTTTATTGGTTGAAATTATTAAATGTGTCTATAATTTGCTGTTTCGCCTAATCATTATTTAAGATGAGATTATTTATTTTCCAATTAATTTTGTTCTATTTGCTCCTAACTTTTTGTTGAATGTAGTTTTTATTGCATCATGATCTGAAAAGAAATCCTTTCTGTATTTTATTTTCATGTCTGTATGCCTTAATATATGGTCAATTTTTGTATAGGTTCCATGAACTGCTGAGAAGAAAGTATACTCCTTTCTGTCACCATTCAGTTTTCTCCAAAGATCTATCATACCTAATTTTTTCTAATATTCTATTTACCTCTTTAATTTCTTTCTTATTTTATTGTGGTTTGATTTATCTAATTCTGAGAGTGCAAGGTTGAGATTTCCCACTATTATGCTTTTGCTGTTTATTTCTTCTTCCAACTAACTCTCTTTTTTTCCCCCTCCAAACAACTTTATTTTTTTAAATTTTTTTAAAATAGCTTTTTATTTTTCAAAATATATGCAAACATAATTTTCTTTCTTTTTCTTATAAGTTTTATTGACAGAACCCATGCCTTCCTAGTTTTTTTTTTACAACATTATCCCTTGCATTCACTTCTGTTCTGACTTTTCCCCTCCTTCTCTTCACCCCCTCCCCCAGATGGCAAGCAGTCCTATATATGTTGAATATGTCACTGTATAGCCTAGATACAATATGTGTGTGCAGAACCGAACAGTTCTCTTTTTGCACAGGAAGAATTGGATTCAGAAGGTAAAAAATAACCTGGGAAGTAAAACAAACATGCAAACAATTTACATTCATTTCCCAGTGTTCTTTCTTTGGGTGTAGCTGCTTCTGTTCATCCTTGATCAATTGAAACCAAGTTAGATCTCTTTGTCAAAGAAATCCACATCCATCGGAATACATCCTCATACAGTATCATTGTTGAGGTATATAATGATCTCCTGGTTCTGCTCATTTCATTTAGCATCAGTTCATGTAAGTCTATCCAAGCCTTTCTGTATTCATCCTGCTGGTAATTTCTTACAGAACAATAATATTCCATAACATTCATATACCAGAGTTTACCCAACCATTCTCCAATTGATGGGCATCCATTCATTTTCCAGTTTCTAACCACTACAAACAGGGCTGTCACAAACATTTTGGCACATACAGATCCCTTTCCCTTCTTTAGTATCTCTTTGGAATATAAGCCCAGGAGAAACACTGCTGGATCAAAGGGTATGCACAGTTTGATAATTTTGGGGGCATAATTCCAAATTGCTCTCTAGAATGGCTGGATGTGTTCACAAATTCCACCAACAATGTATTAGTGTCCCTGTTTTCCCACATCCCCTCCAACATTCCATGTTACCTTTCCCTGTCCTTCTAGTCAATCTAACAGGTGTGTAGAGGTATCTCAGAGTTGTCTTAATTTGCATTTCTCTGATTAATAATGACTTGGAGCATATTTTCGTATAGCTAGAAATAGTTTCAATTTCTTCATCTGAGAATAGTCAGTTCATATCCTTTGACCATTTATCAATTGGAGAATGGTTTGATTTCTTATAAATTACATTCAATTCTCTATATATTTTGGATATGAGGCCTTTATTAGAACCTTTAACTGTAAAAATGTTTTCCCAATTTATTGTTTCCCTTCTAATCTTGTCTGCATTAGTTTTGTTTGTACAAAAGCTTTTCAATTTGATATAATCAAAATTTTCTATTTTGTAATCAATAATGATCTCTAGTTCTTCTTTGGTCATAAATTCCTTCCTCTTCCACAGGTCTGAGAGGTAAACTATCCTATACTCTTCCAATTTTTTTTTTATAATCTTATTCTTTATGCCTAGGTCATGAACCCATTTTGACCTTATCTTGGTGTACGGTGTTAAGTGTGGGTCAATGCCTAGTTTCTGACCTACTAATTTCCAATTTTCCCAGCAATTTTTGTCAAATAATGAGTTCTTATCCCCAAAACTTGGGTCTTTGGGTTTGTTAAACATTAGATTATTAAAGTTATTGGCTGTTTTGTCCTTTGAACCTAACCTTCTTGGAACTCTCTTAACTTCTCCTTTAGGAAGTTAGATGCTATACCACTTGGTGCATATATGTTTTGTATTGATATTGCTTCATATTCTATGTTACCCTTTAGCAAGATATAGTTACCTTCTTTATCTGTTTTAATCAGATTAGTTTTTGTTTTTGTTTGATCTGAAATCATGATGGCTGCTCCTGCTTTTTTACTTCACCTGAAGCATAATAGATTCTGCTCCAGCCTTTTACTTTTATTCTGTATGTATCTCCCTGCTTTAAATGTGTTTCCTATAAACAACATATTGTAGCGTTCTGACTATTCATCCAGTCTGCTATCCACCTTCACTTTATGGGAGATTTCATCCCATTCATATTTATGGTTAAAATTACTAATTCTTTATTTCCTGCCATCTCATTATCCCCATATCATGCTTTTTTTTTTTTACCCCATTTACCTCCTTCCCCAGTATTAAACTTATGGGCACCACTTGAATCATGCAGCTCTCCCTCTTTAGAATCCCTCCCACCCCCTTTGAATCCCATCCCCTTTCTTGTTCCTTTCTCTTATTACTGGTTTCCTTTTCCCTTTTCCTCTACCACTTTTTAATAAAGTGAGAGAAATGTATTTGTAAACCAAATATGTCAATTATTTTCTCTTTGGGCCAAATCTGACGAGAGTAAGATTCACACAATTTTCTCCCCCCTCTCTAAATCTTCTCAGATAGTATAGGTTTCCTTTGCCTCTTTGTGGGATGCAGTTTCCCTCTTTTTGTCTCCCCTTTTCCCTTTTTCTGATACTACCCCCTTTCTTTTTCTACTTGTCTTTTTATCTTATATCAGCAAAATCAAATTATATATGGACTCTTTATCTATATCCATAACAGAAACACAGTTCTCGAGAGTTCTTTTTACCTTTTTCTGCTTCTCTTGAGTCCTATGTTGGAGATCAATTTTTTTGTTTAGTTGTGTTTTATTTTTTCCTTAGAAACAAATGAAATTCATCTCTTTCATTAAATGTCCATCTTCTTCCCTAGAAGAAAATGCTCAGCTTAGCTTAGTACTCTATTCTTGGCTGCGTTCCAAGTTCTTTTGCCTTTCAGAATATCAGATTCTAGGCCTTTGATCTTTTAATGTGGAAGCAGCTAGGAGTGGCACTTATTGTGGCGCCTCGAAATTTGAATTGTTTTTTTTTTCTGGATGCTTGTAATAAGTTTTTCCTTAATCTGATAATTCTGGAATTTAGCAACAATATTCCTTGGAATTTTTATTTTAGGGTTTTTTTCAGAAGGTGTTCAATGAATTCTTTTAATGACTATTTTACCTTCTAATTCTATTACATTTGGGCAGTTCTCTTTGATGTTTCCTGTAAAATAGTATCTAGGTTCTTTTTTATCATAATTCTCAGGAAGTCCAATAATCCTCAGATTACCTCTCCTAGATCTATTTTCCAGGTCTGTTGTTTTTCCAACTAAATATTTAATTTTTTTTCTAATTTTTCATTTTATTTTTATTTTGCTTGACTGATTCTTGATGTTTCAATGAATCATTCATTTCTATTTGTTCAGTTCTGATTTTTAATGAGTTATTTTCTTCATTAGATTTTTTTACTTTTTTTATACATGTCCAATTAAGTTTTTAAATTAATTGTTTTGCTACATGGAATTTTTTTCCATTTCAATAATTTCTTCTTTTTTTTTTACTTAGTTATTTTCTTTCTCCAATTTACAAATCCTACTTTCTTGGGTGTTCTTTATCTTTTTCAATTCACAAATACCACTTTCTTGGAAGTTCTTTATCTTTTCCAGTTCACAAATCCTACTTTCCTGGGAGTTCTTTACCTTTTCTAAGGAAGTTGGTACTCTCTTGTATAGCTTCTCTTTCCTTTCCCCATTTTTCTTCTAACTCTCTTTGAAGATTTTTTATTCTTTCTTCTAGGAGAGTCTTGTGAGATATGGACTAGATTACATCCCCCTTTGGGGTTTTATCTGGAGACTGTCTGCAATTAGTCTCCTTGGGCTTGCTCTCTTTCTGTATAGAACCTGTCAATGGTTATTGTTTGCTTGGCCATAATACTCATTTTTTAAAAGCCTTTAGGGTCTGCCTTCAGGGCAAGGAGGTTACCAACTTCCTCTGCATGGTAGGGCTAGATATATGGACAGTAGCTCTCCTGCCAACAGGCTGCAAAGAGCGGCTAAGATGCAGAAGTGCTCTGAGAAAGACTCCACAATGGAAGTGACTCAGGCCTGGGTATCAGGGGCTGAGCTGTGGCATGCAAAAAGTCCTGCTGTGAGGACTAGCAACTGCCCTAGGACTAGAGGCTGAGCAGCGAAAGTGTCACTACCCCAGGCAGAAGCCCACTGTGGGTATTAGCAATTGCCCTGCAAATAGCCTCTCACAACACCGGAAGTGTAGGCAAATCTGAACTTGTTTAACTATTGGAGGCTATATATTCAGACTTTTGACTATTTTCTCTATTGGAAATTACACTATGCAGATCACTTTTACTAATGATTAGTCATGTTTTCTGCTGTATTTACGTTTCATATTTAAATTATAATATATAAATATTAATCTGAATTAAATATTAAAATAGTTATATTAATAGTACAATCATTCTGTGTCCCACCTATAATGTTCACTTCAGCAAACTCATAACAACCCACCACTTCAATTAAATTTGATGAACTGCTAGATATATTGATAGAGTAAAATAATTCATTACCATTCTGACTGTACTATATTCTAAAATCATTTGGACACAGTTGTTCAATTGCCAAACCTGAATAACTGACAAAAAGAAAAGGCTGTTTAGATTTATGAAATAACTATTCACATCTATTCTATTGCCATTTCCCAATATAAGTATATTTTTTAAAAATACATACATCCCTATATGTATATATGTGTAAGGATATGTATTTATATATTATATATGTCTGTGTGTATGTATATGTGGATGTATCAGATGTCCTCTAGCTAGTAATTCATGACATCATGAATTTTCTATTTATCCATTTTTTATTCTCATTTGTTTTCTGCTTGTTTCCCATTACTTGTTTCTGGATTAAACAATAAAACCTTCCATTTATCATCACAGCCACATCTTTCAGGAAACCACATTGCTATTCGGTGATGCTTTTAATTAGTATGTATCTATTCTGGAAGGCTTTATCTCTTTCATTATCATTTATTATTACAAAGACTGGATGTTTTTGAAATGCTTTATTATTTTGTTTTTTAAAGTAATTTATGACAAGTAATTAGGCAAAATAAAAAACTACCAAGTACACCTACTTTTGCATTTTAGAAGATCTCCTTAATCCTATCTCACTTTTTTTTCCCTTGTGGGTGAAAAAGCTTTGTTATATAAATAGTGTTATGTTATTTTGATATGGAAAAAATTTGATGATGATTATCACTTCATTATTTTTAATATGATAACATTGAAGGTATTTAATAGATTCTTATTGATTAGTAAATTGTTCTATTTTGAAAAAAATGTTTATAAAATTTCAGTTTTATTGGATTAGCTGAGCATAGTTTAATGCTTGAACTTTGCCTAAGGAATGATTAAAACTTGCTGAAAAATAATTAGTTACTAATTAAATATAAAAATAAATTATCTTGTACATTATAAATATATGCCTGGAAATATTCTAAGAAAAAAATTTAAAAAGAGAAGTAAATATTCAGAACTGTACTTTTATTTTATGTTATGAACCAGAATTCTTGTGCTTAAAACAAGAATTCTTACAAGGTGCTAACTCAGTGGAATTGATAAAGACAATGGTTGTCTAGTTTAGCATAATGATTATTGGTTCTCTAATTCAGTCCATGTACTTTGTACTTAATATAGTTCCACAAGATTCATACCTACGATGATGTAACTATAATAGAGTATATAACAGCCAACAGGGACCCAGAGACAGATTCATTCCATTGTCCACCTTTGTGGTGGCTGAAGGTTGAAGCACAAGCCCTCAGACTCAGAGCCAGATTCATGCACTTCATCGCACACCACCATAGTGGCTGGCCTCCTTGCACTTCCCCCACTGAGACCAAGGCCAGTCTGAAAGGCTCCCAAGATCTCCAGAAAAACAACAAGAACACTTTAATTTTATAAAGCTGTTTATCTTTTTTTAATCATTATTTCAATTCTTCCAGTATCTGTGGCTTACAGTTTAAAAGTTCATTATATAAGAATGTAAGCTCTGTGAGGGTAACAATTACTTTGTATTGGTTCTTAAAGACTTATTACTTAACACAAAACTTCTCATGTAGTAGACATATAGCATATATATTTGATCAATTGTCCTGACTAAATTGTAGCAGCCTAGTAGTTTATAAACTATTACATGGAAAACCTGTACATTTGATTTGTTGTCATAAATATAACTAAAATAGTTAAACACTGTGAAGCTATAATTCAATTTGCAAATGTGGTATGCATTAAGATTGTAGTGATGATATAGTGAGATAGTACAGTGTGTGGCATCTTTATATCTCTCACCTATTTGTGGCTAACATCATTATTTCTAGGTTTGATTCATTTGGTCCAACTTGCTCTCTCAGTAGGAGGTCAGAATTCTCATAGTTCTATTATCATACCATTACATTTTCACTATCTCTAAAATTAATTGTGGTGAAGATAAATACATAATCATCACTTTAGCACTGGAGACTTCATCCAATGTGTTTTCTATTTACATTACAAGCAAGTGAAAAATAATGATATTTCTAAAACCATGCTTTTATATTATAACTTTTATATTACATAAAAACCATTTATTTAACAATAAGGCAAAAAAATATATAGCATTATATATACACTAATGTAATACACCCAGCCAAGCCTCAGACTTGGATCATTTCTACCATTAGTTACCTTTTCTTCTATTCACATAATACTGAACAAAGATAAGAGAAAACTGCCCAAATCTCCATTACACATTTATTCAACAAAACCTCAACCAGGCTCTCACTGATGCTAAGCAATTCTATTATATCCTCCTTATGAACCCACTTTCTGCAGAGGTTTTTCCAAACCTTTTTATACCTCTTCAGGCCTCCCATTGAGTTCCTTAACCCCCACTGAGCTGAGAACCATGTCATATTTTATAAAAATAAAATGAGCCTATTTGCCTTGAACTTCTTTTTCTCCTATCTTACTCATCTTCTATCACTCAGATGCCTGTCTACCATTATCTCATCTTTGATTCCTCTCTCAAGTGATGAAATTGCCTTCCTTTTAATGAAGGCTAACACCTTTATGAGTTAAAAAATGATCGCATTCCATCCTGCTTCCACCAACCGATTGCCCCTCTCCTATCCAAACTTTCAGTTACTTTCAATTTCTCTCTGTCTACTGACTCATTCCCCACTGTCTAAAAAACATTTCCATGTCATCTCCAGACTGGAAAACAAAACAACACCCTCCCAAACACTTCTGAATTCTAATGTTTTTCCTCTGTTAGTTATTTCCTACTTATTCTTATTTTGCTTTGCATATGTGTTTGCAGATTTTTTTTCTCTATTTGATTGGAAGATCTTCAAATGAGGGGACTATTTTCCCCTCTTTTTTAATGCTCAGAGCTTAAGCATGTCCTGGCTTAGAAAACATAGAAATTACTTAATAAATATTTATTGATTGTTTAAAAATCTATTAATAAGAAAAATTTTCAAAATTCCCTATGTAAACTGAGGTCATATTTTTTGACCAAAGTACTCAATAACTATGTTTAAGAGTGACCACAAACTTATATGAGACTGACAAAGATGTGCAAAGAGAGTAAAAAATGCATGCACTTAGGGTAACTTACAATGGTAAAATGAAAATTTCAACATTCTTTTTTCTCAGCTATATTTATCCTTCTTTACATTTATCTATACTTGACTGTTGTTCTTCACCACTCTTTAGCTGTGAAAAGACTCTTCTCAAACATGTTGTGTTAAGTCATTTTCACTCTTTTAATCCCACTTGCAATTTTCTTGAAAAAGATACTGGAATACTTTGTGATTTCATTCCCCTGCTTGTGAATTCCTTCCCCAGAGGAAATTAAGTAAAACGAGTTCAAGTGACTTATCTAGGGTCCCACAACTAGTAAGTATCTGAGGTCAGATTTGAATTCAAATAGATGAATCTTCCTGACTTCAGACACAGAGTTCTGCTTACTACTGCCACATTCTCAAACTTAGACTTTACAGAGTTTTATCATTAATTATCAATACCTAAAAATACATTTAGAGAGTAATGACTTTTAGTGACAGTAATTCTCTTTAATCAGAGAAATATCAAAATTCAGGTATCATTGGGCTGTACAAACCATAGCAGCCAACTGAATGTCATAGGAACCTAATCAGAATGGAACTCAAAGCAGTAAGTTAATGTTTATTCTTTAATCCAGGATACTGAAGTAGCTGCTGAGAGTCCTTTCTGCTTTTACCATTTAAACCACATAAGGTATCAGAAAGCAACAACTATTTTTGAAAAGGTTCACCTTTTTGGTAGTTTTAGATGGTACTAAAGGGCAATAGCTATCATGGATGCTCTACAATAAGAACAATTGCTTTGGACCAATTAAGGTTCACCCAAATGAAGCTTTCTATCATCTTATTGCTTCTAACTTCCATAATTCTGACATTTACTGCTCCTCAACCATAGCTGTTTTTTTAGGTCTACCCTTTCCTGAAATGTTTTCAGTTTTTCTCTGGTATTCTGGTTCCTCTTAACTGATACATGTTCATTAAGCACCTATTTTGTGTCAAGCATTGTACTAAGCACAAGGATAAGTGAAAGACAAAAGACAGTTCATATTTAGGAGTTCACATTCTAATGGGTTCTGTCTATTTCCTATCTTATCTTTCTCTTGTGTTCAAAAGCTATTATATTGTTTAAATGAGTTTTCTGAGTCTCAGCGACTCACTTTTTACTTAAACAAAATTAAAAAAATATATTTTTTTTCTGATCAGATTGATGGTATCTTGAAAATTATAAGCCAGTTTCCAAATATTTATAAGATACTCATGTTGAAGTTACTTTCTTTAGTCATAAAACATGTATATGCAAATTTTCTGAGGTATCCATTATTCTTTGTATCTCCAATGTCTTCAATACAATACTCTATTCCTTCTGTGCCCTGGAAATTATTTCTTTACATTCATGCTTTTCTAATTTAATAAATATCATACCTTTTTCCTCTTTAATAACATTAATCAGTTAATACAAAAGTGAATCACTATTTTTCTGACAAAAAGATCTACTCCCTCATATCTATACTATGGATCATTTTCTCTCTAGACTATTCAAATTCTTTCTTAAAGCATTTTTATACATAAGAGATATATGTACAGTGAAGATTGTATTTTAAAACACTATGCCTTTTATAGGTGTATGACATAATGAACTATTCATAACTGTAGCAATATGCCACATCATTTGATAATCAACATAAATTATTTTCCTTTACTCAAAACACTTTTTTGACTATTTCATCTTTAAACTGCTCTGTTTATTTTAATGGAAGCCACACTATATGACTATTTTTAAGTTGTTAGAATAGTCATAGAATGATAGAAATTTTAACTTGGAAAAAATTTTAGAGGTTCAAGTTCCATGTAAAACACTGAGTTTAAGACAGAAAAATATCTCTCTTGAAAACTTTCTGGGACTAATTAAGCTAAACAAATGGTTCTGCTTTTCTTTTTTGAACTTCTTTTAAGAAAATTTTCCTGTTCATACAACTGAGTTCTACCAAAATCTTGTAAGTTATACAGAAATGTATTCCTTCTTTCACGTCATTATTATTATAATATATGATGAATATTCTCATATCTTCCCTGTTTATTCCTCTCTGAAGTAAATATCAACTATGAGATATAAATTTTAGGGGATATTTCAAAATGGTGATTCATGTAGAACTAATAATTTCAACCTCTATACTTTATTCACATTAACTGCAATAAAATAATTTCTCTTTTTAGCAACATTTGCACTATGAGTTTTTGACAAATAAATGTAAGGCTCTCTTCTTATTCCTATCTAATTTTATTTCATGTTTCAGCTAAGTTAAATTCTAGTTGTTGTTTTTTTCAATCCTATGTGATTTTATGATATAAAATTGATATAAAATAAATAAATAAACAAAAATAAACAAATAAAAAAAGTTTAAAAAATAGATTTCAATATATACTCACAGATTATTAATTTTCTTTCGGGATGCAGATAACATTTGTTGTCATGGATCCTTTGAAATTGTAGTGGATCATTGTGTTTATCATCATAGTTAAGTCTTTCTTATTTAATCTTCTTTACAGTATTGTTGTTGTGTGTAAAATATTCTCCTAGTTCTGTTCATGTCATTCTATATTGATGTATGTTATCCTTTAAACTTTTATTAATATATATATATATATATATATATTAATTTCAGGATTTTCTTGGTGTTTAATTAGGGATTTTAAATTTATTATTTTTCTAGTTTTTTTTTTTTTTCTTTAGCTGTATGCCTAATTAAAGATCTCCTTTTTCTTCCCCTTTTTGGTGGATAAGTCTAGAGATATAAATTATGCCCTACCTAGTGCTTTGACTACATCCTATAAATTCTGAAATATTGCCTAATTTTTATCATTATTTTTAATGAAATTGATTATTTCTTTGATTTGTTCTTTGGTATATTGATTCTTTAGGATTAAGCTATTCAGTTTCAATTTTTTGTTTATTCTTTTGTTCTTATTAAATGCATTTTTCTGGCATTATGGTATGTATTTTATTGTTTAGTTCATTATCTTAATAAATTTTTCTGAATATGCCATGGCAGCTAAGAAAAAAGTGTAATACTTTGCAGTGTCATTCAGTTTCCTCCAAAAGTTTGTCATCAAGAATGGATTTTTTTTCTGGAATTCTATTAATTTCCTTAATGTTTTATCTTTGTTATTTTTTCTGTGTCTAAATGTGTCTATTTTTGAGTAAATAAAGCTGTGATATTATACCAGTATAGTTTACTATCTATTGTTTTTAATTTTTCCTTTAATGATTTGGAAACAATTTGGTGCATATATGTTTGTTATTAGGATTTAATTATTTATGGTGTCTTTTAACAAGATGTAATTTCATTATTTTAAATAAACACATACCTACATATATTAATAATATATTTTAAATTAAATATATATATATATATAACTTCAACTGAAGCATAAAAGATCTCATTTTATCTCTTTAGTGTCTATGTTTCAAGTGAATATTTTTATAAACAATTTATTATTAGATTTTAGTTCCTAATCAATACTGACATATGAGAAAAAATTAATATGCTGCATTGATAAGGGGGGAAGTGATCCTCTTGTCTATTCCTGTTAAGATAATTTCTTACCTATCATCCCAGAGTGTCAAAGAAAAAATGAAAGAAGCCTTTTGACATTTTTAACTTACACAGATCTCCCCTTATTTTTCTCTACCTATTATCACAGATTAGGGGAATGATTCAAGGTTTGTTGCATCACAACAAAATAACAAATCTTTAAGTACTTGGTAAGCCATAAGAAGTAAGAGTAACTCTGTACACATTCCCATACTCAAACTGGCAGATGCTACAAAGTTGAGAATTTCAAGAAGATAGAAATTGAACCATTAAAAACTTTGACATTTTAGATCATTGAACTGCACTGAAAACAGTATATTTTATTAAATCAATTAAATGTACTATGTTATAAAGTAGTTTCTGGAGTCAAAGAGCCTGAGTTCAAATCCCAGTTCTACTATTTACTTCCTATGATGACCTAAACAAGGAATTCAATTCTCTGGGCCCTAACTTCTTATTTTAAAAATGAGGAGGTTTGTAATGTTCTGACTAGGTTTCTGGAGGTCCTCCAAATGGGCCTTGACTTCAGCAGAATAATCACCATGAGAATATTCAGGAATAAAGTTCAAAGTCTTTGTTATCTCCTTCACAGTCTGTCTCCTTTACCTGGGCCCAAGCTAGCATTTTAGGGGATCTTCAGATAGGCCTTGGTCTTCTTAGTGGAGGAATGCAGAAGGCAGGAGTGCCACCAGGATGGTGGGAGATGGAATGTCTGTGGCTGACTTTGTCCTCAGTTTAAATACCCTATTACAATTGCATCAATTGTAGAACTATTACACCACCATGCAAAGAACTAAGTATATATAAACTAGATAACCATTGTCTCATCAATTCCACTGAATTAACACCTTGTTGTAGGATTAAATCAATCATACTAAGCCTAAAGTATACCTTTTAAGTGTTTGTGCCCTCTGCTGAGGTTGAGCAAAATTTTATGATGGGATTGGAGTGATGGACCCCAGAGACCCCCACTCAGAATCTCCTAACTCAGAGCCCCTTTATGAGATAACTTAGAGACACACTCTTGCAACAGTCTAAGGTGCAAGAAAATATATATCTTTTGGCAGACTATTTTTGTGGGCCCTGACTTCATATTTACTGGTTATTCCTTTGAATTTATTACATACCTCATTTTTAAGAGTAGACATGAACCCACATTCTTATTCCCTCTTTGCACCATTTGTTAGTCAGCTTGAATGCTGTCCAAAAATTTCTCTTAAAAACTCTCCAACACTTCCACTATTTTGCTAGACTTCAGTTGGATTTTCTACTCTGATCATTATTAAAGATTTGTGACTACAAATCTATTTCCTTAAATTCTTTCAATCCACCTCCAGACCATTTGGAAGATGCATAAAAAGACATCTTGATATAAGTATGAAAAGAAAGAAAAAAGAACACTAGATTTGAAATTAAAGTACCTTGGATCAAAGTCAAGCTCTGACACATACTTTATACTTGAGTATCCTTGGGAAGTCATTTGGTTGCATTTTAATTTCCTCATTTGTAAAATATAGATTGGAATGCATGGCCTCTGAAGCCCTTTCAAATCATTATCAACAATATAGAAGGTATGATGTTTCCTTCTCTGAAACTCAGTTTCATCATTCATAAAATGAGGATGCAGATTAGGATAAGCAAAAATATCCCTATCAACTCTTCATATATAATCCTCAGATGCAAGACAGGCACAAGAAATTCATACAGATGTTGTTTCAGAATAGCTTCCCTTAATAAAAGAGGTGTTTGGCTCTGTTTGGGACAGTAATCACACAACCCAATAACTCTTTAACCCTTGATGTCATAAACTTTTATATGGAATATTTGCAAAGAAGTTCTCACACAAAGAAGTTCTCGGGGTTAAAACACAAGAGATCTCTGCCTGCAGAAAATACATTGGTTAAAATCCAGAATATGCTTTTTTCACTCAATGTATCCCAGAATATATACTCTTCAAAGAACTAGATCTCTCCTTTAAACTTTAGGATGGATTGCTTTTGCCCCCAGGCTTTAGTGACTATATGTCGCTGAATCCCCTTAAAGATGTGTTTATTCTTTAATTTAAGCTCCCATAGTTAAAGCTTTAGTTTTTGAGAGACATTTTCTTTTTTCCCCTCAGAGAATATCTTTTTTATTACAGTTTTTTTATTTGTAAAACATATGCATGGATAATTTTTCATCATTGGTCCTTGCACAACCTTGTATTCCAAAATTTTCCCTCTCTTCCCTCTATCCCCTCTCCTAGATGGAAAGTAATCCAATTTATGTTAAACATTTTAAGATATATAATTAAATAGAATATATGTATTCATATTTATAAAATTATCATTCTACACAAGAAAAATCAGATCAAAAAGGGAAAAAAATACGAAAGAAAACAAATTGAAAGCAAACAAGAAAAAGAGTGAAAATGTTATGTTGTGATCTGCATTCACTTCCCACAGTCCTCTCTCTGAGTGTAGATGGCTCTCTTCATCACAAGATCATTGGAACTGGCCTCAATTATCTCACTGGAGAAAGGAGATACACCTATCAGATTGATCTTCATATAATCTTATTGCTGCTGTGTACAATGATTTCCTGGTTCTGCTAATTTTCCTTAGCATTAGTTTATGTAGACTCTGAAATCATCCTGTTGATCAATTTTTACAGAACAATAATATTCCATAACATTCATATACCATAACTTATTCAGCTATTCTCTAATTGATGGGCATCCACTCAGTTTCCAGTTTCTTACTACAACAAAAAATGTTGCCACAAACATTTTTGCACATGTGGGAACCTTTCTCTTATTTATTATATATTTGTGATACAGACTCAGTAGGGACACTGCTGAATCAAAGGATATGTACAGTTTAATAGCCCTTTGGATATAGTTCCAAATTGTTCTCCAGAACAGTTGGATCAGTTCACAACTCCACTAACTGGTATTAGTGTACCAAATTTCCAACATCTCCTCCAACATTCATCATTATCTTTTCCTCTTATCTTAGCCAATACACACCGAGAGGTGTGTATTGATACTTCAGAGTTGTCTAAATTTGCATTTCTCTATTCAATAGTGATTTAAAGTACCTGTTTTTATGACTAAAAATGGTTTGGATCTCTTCATTTGGAAATTGACTGTTCATATCCTTTGACTATTTATCAACTGGAGAATGGCTTGAATTTTTATAAATTTGAGTCAATTATATATTTTATAAATGAGATTTTTATCAAAAATCTTGAATATAAAATGTTTTCCCAGTTTGTTGTGTACCTTCTAATCTTGTCTGCATTAGTTTTGTTTGCACAAAAAGTTTTTAACTTAATATAATCAAAATTATCTATTTTTTGTTCAATAATGAACTCCAGTTTTTTTGCCAGGAATTTCTTCCTTCTCCATAGGTCTTAGAGGTAAGTCTCTCTGTCCTGTGTTCTTTTAAATTGCTTATACTATCACTCTTTATGTCTAAATCATGAACCCATTTGTATCTTTTGTTGGTGTATGATTTTAGATATGGATCAATGTGTATTTTCTGTCATACTAGTTTCCAATTTACCCAGCAGATTTTATCAAAAAATTAGTTTTAAATCCAAAATATGGGGTCTTTGGTTTTACCAAACACTAGATTACTATAGTCATTGATTATTTTGTCCTGTGAAACTACCCTATTCCACTGATTTGACTACTCTATTTCTTAGCCAGTACCAAATGGTTTTTATGACCACTGTTTTATAATATAGTTTTAGATATAACACAACTAGACCACCTTCATTTGATTTTTCTTTAATTCCCTTGAAATTATTGACCATTTGTTCTTCCAGAAGAACTTAGTTATTATTTTTCTAGATATTTAAAATAATTTCTTGGGAGTTTGATAGATATGGCACTGAATAAGTAGATTAATTTAGGCAATATTGACATTTTTATTATATTTGATGGGCCTACTCATGAGTACTTGATATTTTTTCAATTGATTAGATCTGTTTTTATTTGTGTGGAAAGCGTTTTGTCATTGCGTTCATATAATGTCAATATATCTGCCTGGGCAGATAGACTCCCAAATATTTTATATTATTGACAATTATTTTAAATGGAATTTCTCTTTAAATGTCTTGCTGTTAAACTTTGTTGGTAATATATAAAAATGCTCATGATTTATATGGATTCATTTTGTATCCTGCAACTCTGCTAAAGTTGTGAATTGTTTCTAGTAGTTTTTTAATTGATTAACTAGGGTTCTCTTAAATATACCATCATGTCATCTGCAAAGAGTGATAATGTGGTTTCCTCATTACCTATTTTAATAATTCCTTTTTCTTCTCTCATTGTAAAACCTAACATTTCTAATACAATATTGAATAGTAATGGTGAATGTTTTCAACATTGACCCTTGCAAAATCTTTTGTTTCAATTTTTTCCCTTGTTCCCTCCACCCCTTTCCCTAGCTGGCAGGTAGTCCAATACATGTTAAAAAATATGTTAAAATACATGTTAAGTCCAATATGTGTGTGTGTGTTTGTGTATTTATACAGTTACCTTGCTGCACAAGAAAAATCAGATCAAGAAGAAGAAAAAGAAAAATTGAGAAAGAAAACAAAATGCAAGCTAAAAACAACAGGGAGAGTGAGAATTTTATATTGTGTTCCACATTCAGTTCCCAGAGTTCTCTCTGTGTGTGTAGATGGCTCTTTTCATCACTGAACAAGTGGAACTAGTTTGAATCTTCTCATTGTTGAAGAGAGCCATGTCCATCAGAAGTGATCATCATATAGTGTCATTCTTGCTGTGTATAAGGATCTCCTTTTTCTGTTCATTTCAATTAGTTAATGTAGGCCTCTCCAAGCCTCTCTGAAATCATCCTGCTGGTCATTTCCTACAGACAATAATATCCAATAGCATTCATATACCATAAGTTATTAAACCATTCTCTAATTGATGGGCCTCCACTTAGTTTCAAGTTTCTTGCCACTACAAAGAGAGCTGCCACAAATATTTTTGCACATGTGGGGGTCCCTTTCCCTTCTTTAGTATCTCTTTGGGATATAATTCCAGTAGAAACACTGCTGGATCAAAGGGTATGCATTTTTGAGAGTAGTTCCAAACTGCTCTCCAGAATGGTTGGATCCATTCACAGGTCCACCAACAATGAAGATATATTTTTTATAAGTAAAACAAAACAAAAAAAAACTCATTTTATAATTTTCCCAGAAATAATGAATCAAAGTAAGAATATCTTTATTGATTCAAAAAGACAGAGAGAGAGAGAGAGAGAGAGAGAGAGAGAGAGAGAGAGAGAGACAGAGAGAGAGAGAGAATTAAAATAGGCATTGAGGTTGGAAGTTAAGACAGGAATTAGATAAAAATTGGAGTTCTTATGAAGCAACTTACTGAGCAGCATTAAAGTTGACTGTTCATAAAGTACAACAGATAATCCTCAAGACAGAATAGGTTCTGAAAAAAAAAGAATAACAGATATGGATGAATCAATATCCCTACAAGATATAGACCAAAAAGAAAATTTTGGGGAAAAAATCAGAGTAATGGAATAAGACCATTAAGAGAAGATATGACTTTTTAAAGGAATCAAAATGACCAACTCTGAAGATAGCTTTTATGGAGATAATTTGTGAATCATAGCTCCCCAAGGGCTAAGAGGGACATCATGAAATTTAAAACTTGAATAAGATATTTAAAATACATTATTGAAGAGTATTTTAGAACAGACAGAAAGCTCAGGTTTCAGTTACCCAAGATGTAGTTCCAAAATTTGTTTTTTACCATTTTCTTACCTAAATTAATGGTGACAAAATCTCTAAATTGTTATTTCTTTACTCTGGCTAATCATGATTTCATTTTTCTCAATGGGACTATTATATATTTCTATAATTGAGAATTCTATATTTGATTTGGATTTCACTAATGAGGAGGAACTCATTGGGGTGGAAACATTGGAAAGCTTGACAGAATCCTCCTAAAGTTTCTGAGAGAAGAGAATAAAACTTGGCACAATGTGACATATTCTTCATTTTTCGGAGAGCAAATTTCAAAGAGTTCAGTGGAAGTATAAGTATGATTCCATTGGATAAAACTTTACATGAAATGTCAGCTCAGTAGTTATAGAAAACTCTCGATGATTTCTGAAGACAGAAAGGAAAATAAGCCCACTGAGACAGGAAACCAGGAATTAACTGAAAAAACCAATGTAAAGACAGAGAAATCACTAAATTTAAATCAAATATTATATATGTATGTGTGCATACATACACATATATATTTATTGTGGTTTGTATGTTGTTTCACTCATGTTCAATTCTCTGATTGCATTGGGATTTTTTTGACAAAGATACTAGAGTGGTTTGCCATTCTCTGCTCTAGCTCAGTTTACAGATGAGGAATTAAAGCAGAGTTAAGTAATTTACCTAGAGTCATATAGCTAGTAAGTGTTTGAAGTCTTCTGAATCCAGGTTCTCTTGAATCCAGGATCATCACTTCCTCACATATGCATATATGTTCATGTGTATGTATCAATGTATGTGAATTTTTATATATATATATATATATATATATACATATGCATATGAATGTATGCAGTGCACATATACATAGACATATATGCATATACATACAAACACACATATATATGTATATATGTGTTGTATCTGGACTAGCTCTCTGGAGGATCTCGGAACCAGCCCAAGTCTTGGTCTTAGAAGAAAAGTGAAGAGGAAAGACTTATATAAATGGTTAAAAATGGAGTCTATTCATTCCAAATTCTCTCAGCCTTCTATATCCTAATACCCTTATATAACCATAGCAATTACACATGCATTAACTATATACTGTGCATGAGGACCACGAAAACAAATTGCTGTTATATGTAGATGACTCTTTACCACTTGATATCACTCTGCTTTAATTACAATATTGGTTGTCACAACCCCCTGATTTCTCAGGAAGGCTGAGAGCCCCTAGGGGAGATGGGGAGCTGAACCAGACACTGTCAGCATGTTCCCTCTACACTGAAGGGTCTTATACCTCACTCAGAGTTCCGCCACTATCTGTGGCCCTCTCTGTGTATGTATATTCATACACATAATCATGTATGTATGTGCACACATGTATATTTATATATACATTTGTGTGTATCTGCATGTGTGTGTGTGTGTAATAGAAGATAAGGCAGTTAACAAAGAATGGATATAAAAGTGTCAAATGATCTCTACTAATTCTCTTAAGAATTCCATTAAGCAAAATACTCCTCAGCAATCCCCTGAAGGCATTACATCCCTAAAACAGTTTTAATCTTTTTAGAATATTTAATACCCATCAAATGCCAGAGCTGTTGTCCAGGTGAATAGAAGTAGGACACAAGGATAATATGAAAATATCTATAGCACAATTTTAGTATCACTGGCCACCTGGGATGGTTAATTGGGGAATGAGATTCCCTTTTCCTCTCACACTTTGATTGCTAATCCTAAACCTGCCCACAGAATACTGAGTAGACCTCTAAAATACCCATGACACTTAAGAAACTTTGAGATATTGTTAATTCTTTGCTAGGACATTATCCAAAATGCAGGACCCTCCCCTGGAATTCCTTCTGTGTGCTAATGCTAATCCTTAATTTTCTTTAGTAAGAAAAGAACATTTTCTTCAACTCCCAGTTATTTGGAACCCTCTGGTCTATTCTTAGGAGTTGAGAACATTAATTAGGCAACTAGACCCAAGGGACCCTTAGCAGAGTTGACTCCATCCTATCCCAGCTTTTGCCCCAATAATACATTTCTTCATGAAGAGAGCTTTATCCTCAGAGTCCTCTGGTTGGAGCCATGACATGTAACTGGCAAGTGAGGTGGCAAGCAGAATTGCTGCTGGTTCAAATGACTGATGCAATGTGACCCTAATGATATAGTGCTTAGTCATGTGATACTAGAGGATGCTGGTTGAGTGTCAGGAACTGGTCTAATGGGTCTGCTTCACTAGACAGATACTGGTCTTGAAGAATATTATTTCTAAATAGATGATCAACCTTCTTAGTACCCTCCTGTTATCTCATCAGTCTGATGAGTATACTGGTCAACATCCTTATCAGCTTTTTGGGTTGCTTGGTTAATCTCCTCACTACCCTCCTGGGTTGAGTGATCAACCTCCTAAGGAATCGTCTGGGACATGAACTCAATTTCAGGAGTTTCCTTTGAAAGTGGCTCAAAGATTACAGAAATCTCTTAAGAGCATTGATCAACTTTGATAGGACCTTCCTGAAACAATTGATTCACCTTAGAGGTGCTCTGAGTCAGCAACTTAACTTTTACCAGAACATCTTGGGATTCCTGGTCTCTATCTTCAAGGGCTTTCTGTAATAGCTAGGTCCTCTCCACAGACATTTCCTGAGATGGCTGGATAATTTTAGGGTACCTTTTTTTTCTATATCTCTTGTCTTTTTACCCCATACTTACTAATCTCCTGAGACTGTCCATGTTTGCAATGCCCCTTCATCATTTGAAAACTTACATTTGGATGGTCACTGAAGCCAAAATGAAAACCAACATCTACTGAAATAAGAAAAGGGGCCAGCTCTATACACAGTGCTAGAGGGATGACTACTATTCCATGGAGGATTATTAGAGTGCTCCTGGAGCTGCAAAGGCAGTGAATGAAAGGTCTGGAATAGAGCAAGTGGGAACTCAGGACCCTGGTTGCTGTGCATGTAATCAAAATGAGCTGCAAATACATGGGTATCTGGATACCATTGACACAATGAACTCAGGAATTCCTTCATCTGGCAAAGGGAGAGATCATTGTGCAAAGTTCCCAGTAGGTAGATAGTGGGCATCATGGAAAAAGCTTCAAATCTGTTAGTAAGATGCTTTGCAAATGACACAGAATATTTCTTTATAACCAGGACAAACAAGAACTCATCTCAATTCATCAGGCTGACAGGTGAGAGTTTTTTGCCATGGCTACCAGATAGTCCAGGAGATTCAGGACACTGGATGAGCCACTTAGGACTGTGATGCTGAACAGCTCTGGGCACAATGAATCTAGGTCACTTTGCTTCCTTTCTGTGGGTGAATGTGAAGACTGGAATAGACAGTAACTAGCAAGTCATGAAGATGAAGTTTCAGACAGCACTTCCATAGAGCCAGTTTTCCAATTGCAGATGGGTGTTGAGTTGCAGTGAGTGCTTCTCAGGAGGCAACGGTGATGTCTGCAACATCATATGTTGAATCATTCCAATACTTACTCTGGCACAGATCTTCCATATTGCTTTTATGTGCAGTTCTTCATTCTCAAAAGAGATTGGGCAGAAGCCTCTGGAGGTACTGCAATCCTTCTCAATACCATTAACTCAAAGCAGAAGTATAGTTCTTCATGGAATCACTCCTCTGATGAGGAATCCTGGGTGTTGTCTTCACATAGAATGATGGCAATCTAGTCATGTAGTTGAGCTCTGAGCACTGAGATAAGCCAGAGCCCTTTTTCACTACAGATTTTCAGATTTATCAAGAAGCCCTCCATAAAGAAAGACACTTAGCAGAGAATAAACAATACTCTCACTGGTGAAGTAGAGACAAATACAGACTTGATAGTATGGGGAGAGCAACCCTCTGAAATATAGGGGGTTCACTTTGATGACAGAATCATCCTCATGGGTTCACTGTAGATTAAGTTGAATCTTTCTTAGAAATGGGAGACAAAAGCCCACAGTAATCTTCAGCTTCTCCTTATTGCTGATCCCATATTTCTGAGTAATAACCATATTAATCAGTGCCTCAGAAAACTGAATCAGTTCTGCTGTCCCCTACAGTCCCAGACTCCTATTGTGCTTCATATCATATTTGAAACAATCATAGATGTCAGGAATTTTGCTGATATTAAAGCATTCACTTTTCTGCCAAAAATAATATTTCAGATTGCTCTAGCACTGCTTCATGAATTGCAGAGTCTCACTGTGATACAACTGCAGGTCTGCTGATTTGGGGCCCTGCAGCCTTTCCTGGAACTGATGTATGAGGTTCTCAATAAAAACAAATACATGTTACAATTCTACATAGGATTCTGAATTATGGCCATTGAGTAAACCAAAGAGAGGCTGACAGTAAGGACCAGCTGTTCATAGTCTCCAGAGCCAAAGGATGTATCCTGTTGTAGAATGTGATGTAGTCATTTCTTCACGTGGTATTGATAGATGCTCAAAGAGTCATCATCATTGTTCAGAAACCCATTCATGTTGGCTTTCTTCACTATTTGTACCAGAATGTCAGCTTCCCTCCAGTTCCAGTAATCTCTTGGCAAAGACTGCAGCCATCATTTGTACAAACTCTCATGTGAAACATAAATCTTGAGGTCATGACAGTAAGTGCTTTGGAGCTGTAGGAGCCCACAATCAAGGAATCCAGCATTTGTCCTAACCCCCTAAATACATGCAGCAAAAAACTCATCTCAGATCCTCATTCTGGACACAGACACAAAAAAAATTTCAAAAAATCATTTAAAATACAAAACATAAAAAGATAATTAGATAACATTCCCTTAAAAATAAACAAAATAATCTTCATGTCACAGTAGGTCACCAGTATATTAGGGAAATAAAAAAAATCTAATGCCATCTTAGTATGAAGTATATTGAAAATATCTCTAAGGAAGAAAAAATCCTCTTAGACTTGGCCATACTGCAGACTATCTGGCTTAGTCTATTTATTTGTGGATACCAGATTTTAGAACTTAGTTTCTTATATATATCTTGATTTGTGGAGAAAATAAACAAAAAACAAACACACAATAACAAAACAAAAACAAACAAAAAACAACAACAAAGAATTGTTTTGGATCATTCTCTTTATCAGAATACTAAGATTGTTCACATTTGATCATCCTTGGAATATTGCCGTTACCACATACATTTGGCAGTTTCTGTTTACTTCTTTTTACATCACTGTATAAATATTCTGAGGTGTTAAGGTATTTGTTGTTGTTTTTTTTTAAACTGTTCTGCTTGTTATTTCTTATAACACAATAGTATTCTGTATCTTATAATACAACTTGTTAAATCATTCAGCAATTAATATATATTTCCAGTTTCTAATTATTTACCAATATGAAAAGAACTGCTACAAATATTTTTGTATAGTGAGGTCCTTTTTTATCATTTCCTTGGTATAACAATATGTTGATATTTTTTGTTGATATATGTACAGATAGTAGTGGCATCAAAGAATATGTGCAATTTCATAGGCCTTTGGACATAGCTACCGATTTTTATCCAGAATGGTGAATGAGTTCACAACTCAACCAACAATGCATTAATATCCAAATTTTTTCACATCATATCCAGCATTTGTCATTTTAATTTTCTGTCATGTTTGCCAATCTGAGGGATGTGAGATGGTACCTCATGGTTATTTTAACTTACATTTTCCTGTTCAATAGTGATTTAGAACATTGTTATTTGTTTGTTGATAGCATTGATTTCTTCTCCTGAATACTGTCTATTTAAAATATCCTTTGATACATTTATCAACTGAAGAATGCTGCATCTTTTTTGCTGGTTTTTATTTATTTCAGTTCCATACATATTTGAGAGATGAGATCTTTATCAACATATGTTACTGTAAATCCCCAGTGTCATCTTTCCATATTCAGTATGGCGGCATAAGTTTCTTTTGTACAATTTTTTTTAATTTTTTGATATCAGAACAGTCCATTTTACTTCCCATGAACTTGTTTAGTTATAAATTCTTCTCTTATCCATAGATTTGAAAGTATAGCCCCCTCTCCCTCCAAGTTACTTATGATATCACATTTTTGTATCTAAATCATGTATCCATTTTGACCTTACCTGGGTATAAAGTATGAAATGAAATTCCAAATTATTTTACACTATTACCAGCAATTTTTGTTCAATGCTGAATTCTTATCCTCAGAACTTGGACCTTTTGATTTATCAAACACTAGATTACTATAATCATTTAATAACATATAGTCTATTTAATCTATTTCACTGATCCAGCATTTATTTCTGTTTACACCAGATTGTTTAGATAATTATCAATTTTATGTAGTTTGCAAAGCTACCTTCCTTCACATATTTTTTCATTGATTCCCTTGATATTCTTGACCATGTGCTTTTGCAGATGAATTTTGTTATTATTTTTCTCTATATAAAATCATTCTTTAGTAATTTGACTGGCACAACACTGAAAAAGTAAATTAAACTAGGGAAAATCCTTTTTATTTTATTGGCTTGGAATAATATTGAATAAATATTTTCTCAATTATTTAGGTCATTTTTATTTGTATGAAAAGTGTTTGTAACTGTATTTATGTTATTCCCAGGTTAGTTTTGACAGGTAGAACCACAAGTATTTTATATTATCTAAAATTGTATTAAATGGGATTTCTATTTTCAGGTTTTCTTTATATCTTTATGATTATTTTTGTGGGGCCTATATTGACATACTGATGATTTATGCGGGATTATTTTTAACCTAAAATTGGATTAAAGTTATGAATTGCTACAACTAATTCTTTAGAGAATTTAGGTAGAAATATCAAATCATGTAGATCATATCATCTGCAAAGAGTATAGTTTTCTTTCCCCATTGCATGTTTTTATTGCTTCAATTTCATTTTCTTATCTTAATGCTGTAATCAGCAATTCTGATATAATACTTAATAATGAAGGAAATAACAGGCATCATTGCTTTTTTTAAATTTTAATAGCTTAATAATTGATTATTAATAGCTTATATGCATAGATAATTTTATAGCATTGACAATTGCCAAACCTTTTGTTCCTATTTTTTCCCTCCTTCCTCCCCACCCCCTCCCCTAGATGGCAAGATGACCAATACATGTTAAATATATTAGAGTATAAATTAAATACAAAATAAGTATACATGTCCAAACCACTATTTTGCTGTACAAAAAGAATCGGATTCTGAAATATTGTGCAGTTAGTCTGTGAAGAAAATCAAAAATGCAGGTGGGCAAAAATATAGGGATTGGGAATTCGATGCATTGGTTCTTAGTCATATGCCAGAGTTGTTTGCTGGGTATAGCTGGTTCAGTTCATTACTCAGACATCATTTCTTTATGGCTGATCTTAATGGAAAGGGTATAAATGTAGTGCTGTTACTGATAATGCTCCCTCTTTATTTTGTTTTGTCTTAATTTGTGTTAATCTGTATATTTTATTTATTTATGTGTTTAACATTATTTTTTTAAAAGTTTGAGTTCCAAATTTTCTTTCTCCCTACCACTCTTCTCCCAATCTCTGAGAAAGCAAACAACATGAAATGAATTATATTTGGGAAGTTATGAAAAAATATTTTCATATTAGATATCTTGCAAAGACAGAAAGGAAAGTGTACTTAAAATTGTTCTCAGAGTTTATCAGTTCTTTTTTTCTAGATGTGGATAATAATTTTTTTCATTATGAGTGTTTTTGGAATTAGTATTGCTTAAATGAAATGTCTTTCACAATTAAACATCATTACAATATCTCTATTTCTGTATACTATGCTCTCTTGCTCCAATTAAAACAAAACAAAACAATAGCAGCAATGACACCAAGTGCTATGGGATAGGTTGAAACTTTAAATGACTGACATTAGAGAAAAAAAATTGAGTCCCTATAAATGAATTGAATACTGTAAAATTTTTGGGTGAAATTTAATGGTATTTGAACATATCAGAGAAAAAGACATAGTCGTCAAGTATCTTACCTTCTGTCAGGGAAAAACAACTACTACCACCAAAATATAAAGTACATAGAAGAGCAGCTAATTAACTGTACGACAGCACAACTAATTAAGTTACTTAAAATCTAGTTTGCTTTTACAAGAATTAATGGTTTATTGGTATGTTTAGGGTCACTTCTTTATTTCTTAGGCTTTCTAAATATTCTATATTTTAGCTGGATTATTTTTCCTAATGTGATCTAACTGAAAATCAAAATTCATACAAATCACTTGTATAGGTAAAATTTAAGAAATGATGAAGTAAATGTGTTGAATTAAGTGTTTTTATCCAGTGACACAACTAACTCTATTTTTAGGTACTATACATATAATGGAATAAATATATCTTAATCATTGTTCATAATACATTAAATAAGTGAGGAAGTACAATAAAATCACAACCACTAAAATTTTATTGTATAGTATATTTAAGGAAATAAGGAACAAGTATGTGGTTTCAATGTTATAAGGTACAGTAATTAAATTGTTTCCTAGATTGTACCTCAATACTTTTTCCTTACCTTATAGTTCTAAAGTTTTCTAGAGCACTGAGAGGTTAATCTATGAATTTGTGTATCTGCATCACATGATCTTTTAGAGAAAAGATATGATTTAGAATTCTTTCAGGTTGAAGATTAATCAATTATTTCATGCTCATCTTCTTCAATTCTTCATAATATATTATGTGTTATGGAATATGCCTTTTTTAATTATATAACAATAGATTAATTATTATTATTGGTTTAATAGAAGTTGATTTCCCATATTATTACAGACATCAATTATGTAATGTATTACTACATATCAACATTGTATTAAGTACTTTACAGATATGAATATGTTTTATCCTTAAAACAAATGAGCTGAATATACTATTATCATCTTAGTTTAATAAAGGAGGAAACTACAGCAAATAAAAGTTAACTAATTTATCCAGACTCATAAAACTAGTAATTATCTGAGGCTGTATTTGAATTCAGGTCTTCCCAATTCTAGATGTGACCTAGTTCTGTTTAGGTTCTAACTGTTTTAGGCATTTAATGTATTGCTAGGCATTTGGGAAAATACCAGCTAATAAATATATAGTTATTTTATAACAGTGAGGCAGTATGGAATGAAAACTCAGAGTTAAGAATATAAATTTAGAATCCTTAGAAACAAGAAGATCAGATTCAAATTCAGCTCTAAAAATTACTATTTCTATAACCTTTAGTAAGTCACATGCTCTCAGTAAACTAGGCATGGTGGGAATGTATCTAAAAGTTGGTGGCCTGTGGTTGCTATTGTTGTCTGTCCTTCATTTGTGAAGAGGATCATGGCAACAGGGAGATGATACCATGATATGCAACTGAAGTGGGTTTAAGTGAGGATAGGCTGTGCAAAGTCACCGGTCATACTTTCTCCTACATAGCCATCTGTGTCTAGTTGCAAGGCATGGAATAGGACAACAATAGGTGGTCCTGGATGCAGTAAGAGACCTTGGTATTTTTAAGATAAGGTATTTAATTGGTCTCTGTTTGACTAAATCAATGCCCAGTGATTGAGATAGGTAAACAATGAAATTTAGCATGGCCTTTTTTACCTAGGGAAGAAAAATCAGAAAGAGAGGGGATATCCATAGCTTTTTTTATTAAAAGAGAAAGAAGTGCTATTTACATTTACCCTAAGTCTAACAGGTCCAAACAATGATGAACTGGAATTTGATCTGGGACTTATTGTTGGCCAAACATTTTTTCTTTCTCAAAGAGGATCATAACATCATGAAGGTAATATCATGATATGCAAATGAATTAGATTTATGTGGAGGTGGGATGTGCAAAGTCACCATCTTCACTTTCTCCTCTGAAGCCATCTGGAGCTAGTAGCAAGATATAGATATAGATGACTGGAAATGGCATTGGATGCAGTGGGAGTCATTGACCTATATTAGTTGCAAGAAGGAGAACTGTTATCTGGGAGTTCTACATAATAAAAAAAATACAGATCTAGTCTCAACCCTGAAATTTCCACAAAAAACAGGATTTAAGATCAGCATGTACAATCCCTTTTGCTTGTATAAAATAGTTAACTGATGTGCTAGCTGTTTTTTGGACATTTGGAATTAATTTATAAAACTGAAATGATGTTTATGTATACATGTATAAATAGAGATATAAATAGAGATATATAATGAAAATATGCAAATCAGGTTTGTTTCTGAATCCAACTTTTTATCTAAAAATGTTAATGAATTTGCACTCTCTATGGAAACTGTGAGAACAGTTTTAGTAGAATAATATTAAGGACAGAGATAGAGGTCAGATCCCATAAATATCTACTATGTTGAAAGTTGAAAAACAGCAAACTGCTAAGTAGTATATCATTTGACACAGTAATAAAGAGGTCAAGAACCCATTATAGCAGGGTTGGAAATATATCAAAAACAATATTTTTTTTCAAGAAAGAAAATAACAAAATTTTCTCAACACATATATAGGGATAACACCCTATTGGTTATGGGGAAGATTATCCCTAAATATAAATGAACTTCACTCAAGTTATATTATCCTTTAAAGATTATAAAAGTATAAATGTTACTTCAAACATTTGAAGAACACAAGACTTTCTCCACATGAGTCAATTAATTAAATACATATATGCCCTATTTTTTCAAGAATTTATATTTAAGTATTGATGAAATAAATACGACCCATGCAAAAAGACTCCAGATCCTTTATAGCAAAGTGGGCCAAAGGGAAGGCATTAACAGAAGAAATATTTTGTTGAATTTAAATAGAATTTAAGTGGGCCTTTCAGCAGTGGCCCCTAGTTGAATTCTCACAGCTACTCCCTGAGATAAGTAGGGAAGGATATTGATTATTTTGTCCTTAAGAAGGTCTTTGTTGCAGTAGGTCCTTCTTGAATTTCTTGTCAAATTCTTTGTCTTGACATAATTATCATGGCCTCACTGTTACTGTATCCTATTAGAAGGCCATGTTATAGATTTCAACTCCTAGTTTTAGTTTTCTCCTATAAAAGACACATTGTATTCCAACTCTTCACTAACTCCTTTTAGGAATTTAGCACCTTACTAAGCATCACAATAGCATGGTCATTAGAAGCTGCCCACCTGTTGGCAGCAAGTTCTTTAGGAACTTTTCCTACCTTATGGCATCTTCCTCCTTGTTATGTCTAGTCCATGAAGAATTTGGTTGGCTTATGATGTCTTCCTGAATGGGATGAATTGAGTGAAAACCTCTCATAAGAATGTGGCCTTGACCCATACCTTAATTATAACTTGAAACTTTGCAATAACAAGTTGTACTATAGTCAAAAATGCAGGTTTTCCCTAATCTTGGATAAACAACATTGAGTTCCTAATATGATAAAGAATGTTTCTTTATCTCTGGGCAAACTTTTAGTCTTTGGGAATATTTCTGCATTTTAAAGTATAAGCCTATGTAGTGTCCTGGCTAGCTTTCTCAAGGGTCTCTGGACTCTCCTTAGCAGGAGAGTCACCACCAGGATGTTTAGGATCTAGACTCTGGAGTCTGGAGTCTGAGCTCAAGCCCACACTAATTTGAGTCTGCTTATTTCAAGTCCTCTCAGCCCTTAAATACCTTAGTACAATGACATCACTACAGCACACTGAACATGTGCCAATTGTAGAACCATTACATCACCATATCACACTAAGTACTAAGTCTATGTGAGAGCCATTGTCTTATCAATCACACTGAGTAAACACCTTATTGTAAATATCCTTGTTTCAAGCATATTGTTCCAGAGTTCTGACCCTCTATAAGCCTAGACTTCCAGCCAGTGGGAGAAAAGGGCAGAAGGGTTAGGGGGAATTCCACACTATTGCTATATAATCCGCTCTCTATGATGTGCACTTCACACTCCTATACTGACACTGTTGGTTTTGGGAACTGCCTTTTCTCACAAGGTCTTAATAAATCCTGTATTTCTTTTTGTTTTTTGTTCGTTTGTTTTTACCTTGAGAATATCTGATTTTAATTTGGGTAGGGTCATCACTGTCCCACACATTACTTCTTGTTAATGATCAGTTCTGCTAAGGAACATAGCCCATGTCTTTCTCTTTGTTAAATGCTAACACTCTTTTAGAACTTATCCTGCTGCCAACAGGACATAAAATCATATATAGATACTGGTACACACAAACACAAAAAGAATCATTAAGCATATTTATAGAAAATCTTGTTCTCCAACCTCTTTTTTCTTAATTAAAAAAAAATGTCCCTCCTTAATATAGCATACCTTGAAATGCTTTTTGTCATTTTTTTAAAAATTACTCCCAATTTTAGGAGTGATTCCAGACCTGTGATTTTGTTGACAGAATTTCTTGTGAAGAAAGTCCTTTACTCATGCAACTTAATGATGGTTACTTAGCCCATTTCCTTGGGAAGTTGTCTGGGTGCACAGAGTGGTTACCCAATGTGTGATTTGTTTAGATTCATAGGCAGTATGTATCAGAGGTAAGATTTGAAGACAGACATTTCTTAACTGAGGTCATCACATTAACTTTACACAGGAACCTACAAATTGATTCTACCTTATAGTTAATTAGTAGCACAAAATGAGATGAGAGATTGGAAATTTTACTTTGGGGATTCTAAACTTATCCTTCTGAGAGAAAGAAAGCAAAGAAATCTAAATATGATAAATAGACCTCAGAAAAACAGTAAAACATCTTAACTAGGGATATGGATTGTCATATAATCAATTTAGCTGCAGTGTATTCATATTGACGGAGATTACTTGCTGTGGAAAATCAAAATGAATATTTTTCTATACCACAACATTGTAAAATGACCCACATTTAGCATACTTCTTTAAAATTAATCTTGTAAAATAATTTCAAATCTAAGTATTATGTGGATAACAGTAATGACATCAACTTTTTCTATATTGCTTAAAATTTGTAAAATATGTTAAATATATTATTTCATTTGAATAACAAACAATCTTATAAAGTAGATACTATTTACAACCATGTGTTTGTGAAGTCATTTTTTTATTTAAGGTATAAGAATTTACATAAATTTCTATTAAATTTAATCTCCCTAAATTTGGCTCAATAGGGAAAAAAAAATATTTTAGAAATGAGCAGAATCTTCTTTTGTGTTAGTTACATTTCCCAACTTTGGGGTGCCTTCTGATTTTTCTGCTATATCTTCACATTTTTTTAAACAAAATAATAAATACTTCCCTGTTAGGTAAGATAGATTTTAATTTTCTAAGGCTTTTTAAATGGTTTTCAATCCCATATGCCTTATCTTATTGGGAATGTGTCTAGCTTCTCTCCATTATAAATAATACTTAATGATACTGCTTATTGTTTGAAAGAAAGTTCCTTTAGGGGCGGAGCCAAGATGGCGGAGAAGACACACGTGACTTTCTAAGCTCTTCTCTTACCCTCTTTATCAATATTATATCGAGCCTCAAAAATAGTCTTGACTGCTACAATTCGTAAAGATAAGAAGTAGAACAACTCACCGGCAGAAGAAAATCTGCAGTCTCGCCAAAAAAAGGTTGGTTCCAGGGCCAGGGGGGAGATCAGCTCAGATGGGGAGAGAAATTAGGTTCCCTTCCGAGGAGAGTCTCAAACCGAAAGTGAAAGCACTGATCTCAGCACAAGCACACAGCCCCAACCCTCAGTACGGGCTTTTCCTTGGGGCAGTTGTGATCCTGCACCGCAAGAGGACACAGCCCGCATTAGCCTCCAATCTGCACAGTGGGGAGCTTGGCTTGGGGCCATAGAGCTTTTCCAGGGCCGATTTGCATCAGGCAGAGACACTGGGGCAGAGTTCGGGGCGGTCTGCAGTCTGCAGTCTGCGATCTGCAGTCAGCTGCTAATACTCACAGTCCCACAAGAGGCTCCAGCCTGGGGCAGTGACACTTTCACCCCTTAGTCTCTAGCCGAGGGCAATCGCTAACCCACTCAGCCCTACTAAGCAGTTTGATAGCTGGCCAGTGCTGAATCCACTTCCTATTGGGGGAAGGGAAAACTCTCACTCAGAGCACTCCCATACCTCGGAGCCAGAAATCGGTTTACATCTTTCCCTGCTCTGCAGAGGAAGCTGGTAACCCCCTTGCCTAGGAGACCTACCCTAAAGGCTTTAAAACATGAATAAAAAGATGAAAAGAATGATAGACAGCTTCTATGCAGAAAAAGAGCAGGTCAGCAAACCTGAAGAGACCTCAAACGGCAAACATGCATCAGACTGTCCTCCTTTACTTGATGCTCTCATAGAAGAGACCATTAAAAGTCTCAAAAGAGAGTTAGAAGATAAATGGGGAAAGGAAAGAGAAGCCTTACAAGAGAACAACAACTTCCTGAAATATGAATTGGAAAAGTTAAAAAATTCCCAGGAAGTGCAGGGAAACAAAATTGGTGAATTGAAAAAAATAAAAAAATCTCAGGAAAGTAAGAATTGTGAATTGGAAAAAATAAAGAATTCACTAGAAAGTAGGATTTGTGAATTGGAAAAGACAAAGAACTCGCAAGAAAGTAGGATCTGTGAATTGGAAAAGACAAAGAACACCCAAGAAAGTAGGATCTGTGAATTGGAAAAAGAAAATAATTCACTAAAAAAAAAATTAGTGAAATGGAAAAAAGTTCAACAGACCAAAACAATACACTTAAAAACTCAATTGGACATATACAGAAAGAAGTAAAAAAAGCTAATGAAGAAAGAATTTTAAAATTAGAACAACAAATAGAAACTAATGATTCACTGGACAGCAAGAATCAGTCAAGCAAAAACAAAAAAATGACAAACTGGAAAAAACCATGAATTATCTACTTGCTAAAACGACAGACTTGGAAAATAGATCTAGGAGAATAATCTGAGGATTATTGGACTTTCCAAAACTATATAAAAAAAAGACCTGAACTATTTTAAAAAATCACAAAGAGAACTCCCAGATGTAATGAATCAGAAGGTAAAATAGGCATTGAAAAATTCCCGAACACCTTCTGAAAAAACCCCAAAATAAAAACCCAAGAATAGGCAAATTTCAAATATCAGATTAAGGAAAAAATTTTACAAAGGAAAAAAACCCATTTAAATACCGAGGTCCAAAAGGATCACCCAAGATCTGGCTGCCTCAATTAAAGGAAAGAAGGCCTGGAATATGATATTCTGAAAGGCACAAGAACTTGGGATGCACCAGAATAAACTACCCACTAAGTGAACATTTTCTTCCAGGGAAGAAGATGGAATTTTAATGAAACAAATGAATTCCATTTGTTTCGAAGAAAAAACCAGAACTAAACAAAATTTATTCAAATAAAAAAGACATGCGAAAATAAAAATAACTCTTGAGTTGTATTTCTGTTGTGGATATACAAAAGAATACATTAATTTCTTGTACTGAAATAACATAAAAAGGAAAGAAGGAAAGGGATATGGCGAATAAGGGGGAAGGGGGATAAAGAAACCCCCCAAAAGAGGCTAAAATTACTATCTGAGGAATTTAGAGAGGGGAGGAACATTGTGTGAATCTTACCTCATCAGATTAAAAAGAAAAAATAATTGACATTTGTTTTAAGAAAATTCTCTCCCACCTCATTAAAAAAAGGGGAAAAAAGGAAAAAGAAAAAAATAAGGGAAGGAAGGAAAGATAAAGGGGAGGGAGGATTAAAAGGGTAAGCATCGTGATATAAATACAAAGTTTAAAGGGGGAAAGAGGGGTTGGGGAGGCAAGAATAATAAAATAATCTGGGGTTATTAGGATGGCAGGAAAACAATTTAGAATTCTAACCGAAATGTGAATGGGATGAACTCCCCCCATAAAGAGGAGGCAGATGAGACTGGATCGTCAGAACCCAAAATGTTGTTTAAAAACATTTAAAAGGAGATACATATGGTAAAAGGAAAAGGCTGGAGCAAAATCTATTATGCTTCAATGAAGTCAAAAAAAGGGGAGCCATCCTTATCTAGATCAAAAAAAAATTGATCTAATTAAAAAGAGAAGGAAGGAAACTACATCCCAAAGGGTGAAAAACTGAATATCAATATTAAAATATATGAACCGTGGGGGATTCAACTTCCTAAAGGAGAAGTTAAGAGGTTGCAAAGAAAAATAGACAACAAAACTGTAATAGTAGGAGATCCAACCTTCATCTCAAATTAACAAATCAAACCACAAAACAAATAAGAAAAAAAAAAGTAAATAAATATTAGAAAAATTAGGTATGTTATCTTTGGAGAAAATTAATGGAGATAACGGAATATACTTTCTTCTCCGTTCATGGAACCATTCAAAAACTGACCATATTAGGACCAAACGACCTCAAAATTAAATGCCAGAAAGCAGTAATAGTAAATGCTTTCCAATCATGATGCAATAAAACTACATTAACAAAAAGTCAGGGGAAATAGAACAAAAAGTAATTGGAAACTAAACAATCCATCTTAAAGAATGATTGGGAAGCACAAATTATAGATACAATTAATAATTTCACTAAGATAAACAATGAAGAATCTCAAAATTTGTTGGATCGCCAAAGGTAATAAGAGGGAAATTTAACTGGACACTTGAATAAAAAGAAAAAAAGATTAATGAATTGGGCTTGCAACTAAAAAACAAAAAGACCAAAATTAAAACCCCCAATCAAATATAAATTGGAAATTTAAAATTAAAAGGAAATTAAAAATATTGAAATAAAAAAAACTATTAACTAATTAATAAAAACTGATTGGTTCTAGAAAAAAATAAAATAGATAAGCCTTTGAAATCTGATTAGAAAAAGGAGGAGAAAATGAAATTAGTAGTCTTAAAATGAAAAGGAGAACTTTCCACCAATGAAGAAAATTAGAAAAAATAAGGAATTTTGCTCAACTTTATGCCAATAAATTTGATAACCCAAATGAAAGGATGACTACCCCAAAAATACAGACTTCCGACGAAAAGGAGGAAGTAATTTTGGAATAGTCCCATTTGAAAAAAAAGAACAGGCAAAAAAACCCCTAAGAAAAAATCAGGACCAGAAGGATTTAATGGAATTTTCCAAACATTTAAAGAACAATTCCCAATGCTATATAAATTATTTATAAAATGGGGTGAAGGAGTCCCACCAAATTCCTTCTATGCCAAACATGGTACGATACCTAAACCAGGTAGGTGAAAAAAGAAAGAAAATTATGAAACTCCTAATGAATATTGATTAAAATCTTAAAAGATATTTGCAAAAAGACAAGAAAATCATCCAAGATAATAAATGATCAAGTAGGTTTATACCAGGAATCAGGGCGGTTAATAGGAAAACTATCAAAAAATTGCCAAAAAAAATTAACAAAACCATATGATCATCTCAATAGTCAGAAAAAGCATTTGATAAAATCCCAAAATCCATTCCTTTAAACATTTAAGGAATAAATGGATTTTCCTTAAAATAATCCGATCTATTTAAAACCATGTAAATCATATGAATGGAAAACCCCAAAATTCCCAATAAGATCCGAAAAAAATTCCCATAACCATTACTTTTAATATTGTATTAGAAACCCCAAAGAATAAAAAGTGGGAAAAAAATTAAAAAAATTTGGCTGGGAAAAATTACCCTTTGCAACATATATAATAAAAAACCCAGAGTTATAAAATTTTTAAAATAATACAATTATAAAATTTTGGTTATAAAAATAAACCCACAAAATTAAACCACTTTTAAATATACACCAAAAAATAAAGTCGGTTAAAGAAATTAAAAAAGAATACAATAATAAAAAATATTTAGGAACCATCGCCCAAAAAACAAATTTTATGAGAAAATTACAACCAAAAAAAAGGTCATTAAAATTGAAAAAATAAAAAAGTTTTGGTACGACAAATTAATAAAGAAAAATTACCAAATAATTTTTATTTAGGCTAAAAAATAAGACCCAAAAATTTTAATACCAGAAAAATAACAACAAAACAAATGGAAAACAAAGGTCAGAAAAAGGGAAAATGAAAAAAAGGGAAAAATTGTTTTTAGTCCCAGATTAAAATTTATTATAGGCTGTTAAAAAATTGGAGGGAATTGATTAGTTATCTGGAATTTGGAAGGGAAAAGCAAACAAAAAGCCCAGAAAACAAATCCCAAATTTACTTTGATAAAAAAAATTGAAAAATTTTTGATTTTAAAAACCCAAAAATGGAAAAAAGTTTTTAAAATTAGAGGCAAAAAAACCTTAAAAATGGCAGAACAAGAAATTGAAAAAAGGGAAAAGGCAAAAAAACCCAAAAAGGGGAAAAAATAAATTTTTACAGTCAAAGGTTCTGATAAAGGGCCTCTTTTCCAAAATATAGAATTAACCTAATTTATAAAAAATCAACCATTTCAATTGGAAAATGGTCAAAGGATATGAACAGACAATTCTAGATGAAGTTGAAACCATTTCTAGTCATGAAAAGATCTCAAGTCATTAAATAAAAATGCAAATTAAGACAATTAAAATACCCTACACACCTGTCAGATTCTAAGATGAAGGAAAAAATAATATGATTGTTGGGGGATGTTGGGAAACTGGGACATTGATTCATTGTTGGTGGATTGTGAACGAATCCAACCCATTTTGGAAGTAGTTTGGAACTATGTCAAAAGTTATCAAACGGCATTTTGATCCAAGGTTTACTACTGGGATTATATCCCAAAGAGATTATAAGAAGGAAAGGACCTGTATGTAAGAATGTTTGTGGCACCCTTTTTGTAGTGGCTAGAAACTGGAAACTGAATGGATGTCCATCAGTTGGGAATGGCAAAAATTGTGGTATATGAAAATTATAATATTTTTTGTGAAATGACCAACAGGATGATTTCAGAAAGGCCTGGAGACTTACAAACTATGCTGAGGAAATGAGAGGACAGGAATAATACTTCAAAACAATACTATAGACCAGTTCTGATGGATCAGGCCATCCCAGCAACGGATCAACCAAATCATTTCTAATGGAGCAGTAATGAACTGAACTAGCTATACCCAGAAAAAGAACTCTGGGAGATGACTAAAAACCATTACATTGAATTCCCAATCCCTATATTTATGCACACCTGCATTTTTGATTTCCTTCACAAGCTAATTGTACAATAATTCAGAGTCTGATTCTTTTTGTACAGCAAAATAATGTTTTGGTCATGTATACTTATTGTGTATCTAATTTATATTTTAATATAGTTAACATCTACTGGTCATCCTGCCATCTAGGGAAGGGGGTGGGGGGGGGTAAGAGGTGAAAAATTGGAACAAGAGGTTTGGCAATTGTTAATGCTGTAAAGTTACCCATGTATATATCCTGTAAATAAAAGGCTATTAAAAAAAAAAGAGAGAGAGAGAATTGTATCTTTGTCAGGGCAGTTAGGTGTATCGTTAGAGTGTGTAGGTATAATTTGACTTAATGTGACAATATAAAAAAGAAATTAGCTGTAGGAAAGAGATTGTACTGGAAGAAGAAGAAAAAAGAGAGGTAAAATGAGATAAATAATGTCACAGGGCACAAAAGATCTATTACAATTGAGGAAAAGAAAAAATGAGCATTATTTGAACTTTAATCCCATCAGATTTGACCCATAGAGGGAATCACATACATACTTAGTTTAGTATAGAAATTTGTCTGAGTTTATAGGGAAGTAGGTGGAGAAAGGGAAAAGGAAAGGGAGAGCATGAAGAATAGAAGCGAGGGCAGAAGTAGAAAAAGGAAGGAATAAATAACAGGAAATGGGCTGAAAAGGGAAGGGCTGTTTGAGAGAGGTAGTGGTCAGAAACAAACCACTGGGGAGGAGGGTAAAAGGGAAAGTAAAGAGAAAAATATAACTTGGGAAAAATAGAATGGCAGGAAATACAGAATCTATAATTTTAACTGTGAATATGAATGGGATGAACTTTTGTATAAAATTGAAATTTTTGCAAAGTGGATTAAAAGCCAGAATCCTACAAAATGTTGTTTACAAGAAACCCATTTGAAGCACAGAGAATTTTATAGAGTAAAAGTTAAAGGCTGGAACAGAATCAATTATGCTTCAGATGAAGTTAAAAAAAAAAAAAAAAAAGGCAGGGCAGAGATCCTGATCTCAAATAAAGCAAAAACAAAAATTGGTCAAATCAAAAGAGAAAAGGAAGAAAACTATATCATGCTAAAGAGTATTGTAGATAATGAAGTAATTTCAATACTACAAGTGGAATATCTTCCAAATTTTCAGAGAAGTTAAGTAAGTTGTAAGAAGAAATAGGTAACAAAAAAATATTATTAGGATACCTCAACTTCTCTCTCTCATAAGTAGAAAAATCTAATCACAAAACAAACAAGAAAAAAGGTGAATAGAATGTTAGAAAAATTAGATGATAGAACTTTGTAGAAAATCAAATGATTATAGAAATGAATATTCATTTTTGTTCAGTGGTACATGGAACATAAACAGAAACTGACTGTGTACTGGGCATAACAACCTCACAATCAAATGCAGAAAGATATAAATAGTAAATGCATCCTTTTTGGATCATGATTCAGTTAAAAAAAAATGCATGCAATAAAAGGCTCTGGAAAAATAAACCAAAATTAATTGTAAAACTAAATAATAAAATTCTACAGAATGAGTGGGTGAAACAGCTCTTAGAAACAACTGTTAATTTCATCCAATAATAAGTTATAATTATAATAATATATAATAAATAATAATCATAGTTATAATTATATTATATATCATATATAATAAATAATTATAATAATAAACTGTACATAACTTTTATATAATAATAATAATAATAACAATAATAAGATAATCTACCAAAATTTATGGAATGCAGACAAATCAGTTCTTAGAGGAAATTTTATATCTCTAAATACCTACATGAATAAAATAGATCAAGAGAAGATCAATTAATTGGGTATGCAATAAAAAAAGATATAAAGAGACAAATTGAGAACTCCCAACTAAATATCAAATTTAAATTCTGGGAAAAAATGGGAGATTAATAAAACTGAAAGTAAGAAATCTTGAACTAATAAGCAAACTTAAGAGTTGGTTTCAGGAAAAACAACAAGAGCAAAATAGATAAATCTTTGGTTGATTTGATTAGAAAAAGGAAACAAGAAAATCAAATTACTAATATCAGAAATGAAAAGAGTGAACTTGCCACCAATGAAAAAGGGCATTTAAGCAATAATTAAGTACAATTTTTGCCCAATGGTATGCCTATAAATCTGAAAATCTAAGTGAAATGTATGAATACTTACAAAAATATAGATTCCTCAGATTAACAATGGATTAAATAAATTATATAAATAGTCCCATTTTAGAAAAAAAAAAAAAAGAAATTAAACAAGGTATTAATGAACTTCCTAAGAAAAAATACCCAGAGCCAGATGTATTTAAAAGTGAATTCTACCAAATATCCAAAAACAATTAATTCTAATACTATATAAACTATTTGGAAAAATAGGGAAAAGATTCCTACCAAATTTCTTCTATGACACAGATATGATGCTGAAAGCTAAAAACCAGGAAGGGCCAAAACAAAGAAATAAAATTAATTACCAATAAATATTGATGCAAACCTCTTAAATAAAATATTAGTAAACAAGTAACAGTAATTTATCACTAGGATACTATGATCAAGATTTATATTAGGAATATAGCACTATTTCAATATCAGGAAAGCTATTAGTATAGTTCTTAATATCAATAAGCTAACAAAAATTATGATTATCTCAATAGATGCAGAAAAAGCATTTGACAAAATACAGCACCCATTCCTATTAAAAATACTAGAGAGCATAGGAATAAAGAAAGTCTTTTTTTTTTAAATAAGTAGCATCTAAAACCATTAGCAAGCATTATATGTAATGAAGATAAATTAGAAGCATTCCCTAAAAGATTGCCTATTATCACCATTACTGTTTGATATTGTACTACCAATATTAGTTTTTGTAGTAAAAGGGAAAAATAAGAAATGGAAAAATTAGAGTAGGCAATGAGGAAACACATATTATCACTCTTTACAAATTATTATGATAGCTATCCTAGAGAATTGACTGAGAACTATGAGAAACAATAACTTTAGCAAAGTTGAAAGATATAAAAGAAACCCATATAAATCAATGGCATTTCTATATGTTATCAAAAAATGTCCAGCAGCAAGAAAAATACCATTTAAAATAATTGTAGATAATATAAAGTATTTGGGAAAGTATACCTGCAAAGACAAAGCCAGGAACTGTATGAACACAATTATAAAACATTTTTCACATAAAGTTATATCCAAATAATTGGAAGAATATCAAATATTCATAAGTAGACTGAGCTAATAGAATAAAAATTACAAGTGTACCTAAATTATACTACTGATTTGGTGCCCATATCAATCAAGCTACCAGGATATTATTTTATAGAGATAGAAAAAAAAATATTTATTGAGAAGAGCAAAAAGTCAAAAATAACAAAGGGATTAATGGCAAAAAATGCTAAGTTGGGTAACCTACCTATATCAGATCTAAATCTACATTGTAAAGCTACAATTATCAAAACCATTTGGTAATAGCTAAGAAATAGAGTAGTGGATCAGTATGATAGGTTAGGGACACAAGACATAATAGTCAATGGCTGTAGTAATCAAGTATTTAATAAACCCAAAGACCCCAGCTTCAAGGATAAGAACTCACTATTTGACAAAATTTATTGGGAAAATTGAAAATTAGTATGGAAGAAACTAGGCATTGACTCACACCTTGTATAAAGCCAGAAGTCAGGAGAAGTATACTTGAAACAAGGATACTTACTACAAAATGTTAACTCAGTGGAATTGATGAGATATTAGTTTTTTTGTATACATATACTTAGTACTTAGCATGGGATGTAATGGTTCTCTAGTTTACACATAATCAATGTGATGTACTGATGTAATTGTAATAGGATATTTAAGGCTGAGAAGTACTGAAAAAGAGACATACTCTGTTTGACCATTCTGCTGGTGGCTCTCCTGCCTTCATCACTTTTCCACCTAAAGACGAAGGTCTGTCTGAAGGATCTCCAGAAAGCTAGCCCAAACATTACAACACATAAAACCCTATGCCAAGATAAGGCCGAAATGGGTTCATGATTTAGCCGTAAAGAGTGATACTATAAGGAAATTAGAAGAACAAAGAATAGTCTATTTTTCAGATCTGTGAAGAAGGAAAGAATTTATGGCCAAAGAAGAACTAGAGAACATTATAAAATGCAAAATGGATAATTTTGATTATCATAAATTAAAAATACTTTGTACAAACAAAGAAAAAGCAGTCAAAGTTAGAAGAGGAGGGGGTATTTATAGCCAGTGTTTCAGATAAAAGCATCATTTCTAAAATATATAGAGAAATGGCTCAAAGTAATAAAAATATAAGCAATTCCCCAACAGCCATATGGTCAAATGATATGAACAATTTTCAGAAAAAGAAATTAAAGATATTTTTAATCAGATGGAAAAAATACTCTAAATCACTATTGATTAGAGAAATGCAAATTAAGACAACTCTGAGATACTACTTCATACCTTTCAGATTGACTAAGGTGACAATAAAAGACAATGATAAATGTTGGAGGAGATGTAGAGAAACTGTAACTCATACATTGTTTTTGGAGTTGTGAACTGATCCAACTTCAGTTCACATGAACTGTGAAGAGCACTTTGGAACTATGCCCAAAGAGTAGACAAACTGTATATACCCTTTAATCTAGATGTGTCTCTACTGAATCTGTAAACCAAAAAGATCATTAAAAAAAAAAAGGACCTACATGTTTAAAAATATTCATAGCAGCCTTTTTTGTAGTGGCAAGGATTTGGAAACTGAGTGGATGCCTCTCAGTTGGGGAATGACTAAATAAGTCATAGTAAATGACTGTAATGGAAGACTGTTGTTCTATGAGAAATGATGAGCAGGTTGATTTCAGAAATGTTTGGAAAAACTTACAACTGAACTGTTGCTAAGTGAAGTGAGTAGAATGAGGAGATTATTGTACAAAAGATTATGTGATGATCAATTGTGATAGACTTGGGTCTTTTCTTCAGTGAGATGATTCAAGGAAATTCCAATAGACATGGATGGAAAAAGCCATCTACATCCAGAGAGAGAACTATGAAGACAGAATGTAGACCAAAGTACAGTATATTCACTGTTTTGCTTTTGGTTTTTGGAAGTTGTTTTTTTTTTCTTTCTTTTTTTTTTTTTTTTTTTTTTGCTCTTTTGACCTGTTTATGGAAATATGTTTAGAGAATTACACATATATAATCTATATTGTATTGCTTGCTACTTAGTGGAGGGAGTAGAAGGTTAAAGAAGGAAAAAACATTTGGAACACAAGATTTTGCAAAGATGAATGTTGAAAACTATTTCAGTTTGTATTCGGAAAAATTAAAAAGTATTAGAAAAAACGATTGTTCATACAAATTGTTATCTGTAATATCAGATTTTTTGATGTCTTGGAGAGGGTGAGGTAAGGGATGGAGAAGCAAAAATTGGAACTCTAAATCTTACAAAAATGAATTTTGAAAATCATCTTTAAATTTAACTGGAAAAAACATTATTAAAGTTAAAAAATCCTAATGCAAAAAGAAAAAGAAGACAAGAAACAGAAGAAAAAGGATCAGTGAATTCCATGTATTAAAAATGTTGTTATATATACATGGAAAAGTAATTGTATCAATTCTTTTTTATCCCAGATGAAGAAATTTGAACTAATGTGTGGAAATAAGAAAGAAACAGATTTTTATTTGTTATAATGAATTGTTTCCTGACACTTAGAGATAACTAAATGTATTGCCAGGCAGTTTTCCATTTTCATTCTGTAGCTTGACTTGTTTTAGATTCCGTGAAACATGATATAACCAGACTACACAGAATTTCATGCTGCCAAGTTGTATTAGCTGTTCCCTTCCCCTAGATTTTCAGCTTCTTTTAGTATATTATTCCCGCCATTAGATTATAAACTTCTTGAAGGCAAGAACTTTTTTTTTGTTTATCATTTTCATCACTTAGCACAGAAATTGTAGCATGTACTTAATCCATATTCACTGAATTTAATTTAATTGAAAAGAGAAAGCAGAGAAAATCAACTCTAAAAATTTAAAAAGTGAATGATGAAAGATTTTTAATATTATCACCTCTAATAAGAAGGAATAGAACAAAATGTATTATGAGAAGCTAACTTAACTAAACTAGAAAAATCTCAATATATGTAAGCATAAAGATAAAAGGAATTTACTAAGATCTATAAAATATATGTAAAATGCTACAAAAATGATGACCAAGAGAATATTTACTTACATTCCTATCTTAACCAAAACTGTTTTTTGAAGTTTCATTTATATTTGGCTTTTACATGATTAGCATTTGCAGATTTTTCTCCCTTAGTAAGTCTCTTTAAAAAAAAAAAAAAAAAGTAAAAACTAAGTAAAATTAATAATACAACAACTTCATTTGGAAGTTCAAGCAGCATTCCACATATGTAAATCCATTCACCTGTATTTTTAATTAACATAAAATTATTTTCTCTCATTCCCATTCCACACCACATTGGTGGGAAAATGACAAAATAATGTCTTGGAACAAATAGAAATTTTCTAAAGGCAACTATATGCCACCAACAAAACCTAGCACAAAAGGGACACAAACATAAATTCATTTAAAATGACTAGGCACAATATAAAAATACTTAAGATACTACCACCAAGAGAGATCAAGAAATTATATAAAAATAATTTAAAAAATATTTTGCATAGAAATAAATACAGACCTAAGCAAATAAAAAAAATTAATTACTCATGAATAGATTGAATCAATGTAATAAAATAAGCCATTATAATAAAATAATTTTTAAAATCTACCTAAGTTGATTTATTTATTCAGTGTCAACTATTCAAACAACCAATTTTTAAAATAGAACTAGAATGTGTATTTACAAAATTCATTTGGAAGAGCACATAATCAACAATATCTAGGAAATCAACAGAAAAAAAAAAAAAGATGAAAAGAAAGACCACCCAAAAATGCAAGATTTCAAATAGTAATCATCAATCTGCTGCTCTCTAAGAAGTAGAATGGTAGATGAGTAGAGCATGTTAGGTACACAACACATAGTTTAAAAAAATACCATAGTAATCTAGCATTTGATAAACCCAAATATTCAAATTTTGAGTTAAGAACTTACCATTTAATAGATTGCTGGGAAAAATTGATAGAAGTTTGGCAGGAACTAAGCATATATCACTATATCATAACACTTTGTATACAAAGATAACATCAAAATGGATACACGATTCAGACCAAACAGTGATATCATGAGTGAATTAGGGGAATATGGAAAAATATATCTGTCAAAAATATGGACAAAAAAATAATTTATGAAAAAACAAGAGATAAATTGTTATGGGCCAGAACTTGAAACAAGGTACTAAATGGAATTACTAAGTGGAATTGAGGAGACAATGGTTAAATCTAGTTTAGCACTGATTTAATCCTACAACAAATAATGGTTTCCTAGTGATATAAAGACAGGCATATACTTTCTGTGGAACATATAAGGAGGAGCTCTCGGTGCCACAACAGACAGGTGCACTAGGAAGCTCTCAGAGGCATAGACAAATTCATTCCATCTTCAACCTTTGTTGTTGCTGGAGGCTGAAGCAGAAATCCTTGGAGTCGGGGAGATTCAGAAGCCAGAGAAGGCAATCAAGGAGAACTAAGGAAGACAGAGAAGGGGTGGCAGGCTATCCTGTGGAGAACACTGAAACCAAGATCCAGAAGACTTCCAGAAAACTAGCAGAGCCCCAAGTGAAGGAGATAAGACTTTGAAGGAGACAATTAAGGATTTGGACTTTAATCCCTGCCTGCACTTGTGATTATTGAACTGAAACTAAGGCTGCCTCCAGAAGTCCCCCCGAGAAACCTGCTCCCAGAGAATATTATATTTTAGAGAAGAATATTACAATAAATAATATCATAGAAAATAAAAAGGGCAAATAAATAAAAAGCCCAGTTTGATCACACAAAATTAGAAAGGTTTAGCACTTATAACAACTAATAAAGACAACTATGAAAGATTTACCTATACTGATCAAAACAATGATCCAAGATAGAGTCCTTCATGAAAAAGGCTATTCCCTCCTGAGAGATAACTAATGAATTCTGAATGCAGATTGAAGATAGTTTTTGAAACTTTATTTTTCTTTGTTATTGTTATTTTCATTGTTATTTCTATGTTATCTTTTGCAACATGGTTAATACAAAATATGTTCTATTTGATTTTGATGTGGTATAGTCCTTGGGAGTAATCCCAAGGTGTTATGGTCTTGGGAATGATGCAGTTATGAACGATTATTTCTTTCCTCATACTATCTTGCTTTATATCACCAGTATACAAAGCCCAAAACATTGCTGGTTGTCAAACAATGGCTTACTAATCAGAGATAATGGTGTTTCTGAGACTCAATGAACAACAATAATAAAGTACTTAGAGTGAACATAGGAGCAGAGCTAAATTGGAAGCCTGCTACTTGACCTAGTGATGTTTCAGGACTAAAATTATACCTGTGAAAGGTCTCCCCTCCCCAACCCAGATCACTCCTCCA